>NC_056444.1:51582035-51901321 GCF_018296145.1 Oncorhynchus tshawytscha
ACAACTGGGGCAGCCTCTCCTCTTTTGTCTCTCTCCATCCCCTTTCTGTCCCCTTTTCTTTGTGGCAGGCCTTCAGTTGAACGATTGCATTCTCCAAAATATGATAGAGTATGCCTACAGTAGGCCCTATGAGTAGGCTACTATGTGTGGATTCTAGCCTAGTGCCAATGTCAATGTTATTCGTAGGAGAGGAACTCTGAAGAGATGTGTGCGCTTGTCCAGTTGTACGAATCATGAGCATCAGGCTTCTTCTCAGAATATGGCTCCTGTTGATCAGGTGCAGTCTGTAGGAAGGCTGTTAACACCAGAGATGTGTTCTGTCCTATTCTATTCTGTCCCTTCCTCTAATGTTAGTCGTGGGGGTTGGAGTGAGTGGGAGATGAGGCACTCTTCTGCGCTCGCTCACTCTAGCTCTCCCTACCCCCCGTTTAGTACTGCATGAGAGGGATGCCTGTCATGGTCACCTCCTCTCCTCACCTCCACTATCTATTCCTGGTTGGGTTGAGACTAAGCCTGCTCCTCCTCAGTACCTGCAGGCCTGTCGTATTGTACAAGCATGTCATTCTGTGGACACCTCATTTTGTGAATGTGTCACTCCTTGACATAGCTGTCCTGTATCTGAGTCTCCTGTCACTCCCCATCATCACCGGGAGATATGCGATCACTGAGCGGCAGACAGCCACACGCGCATGCGTGCACGCACGCACACGCACGCACACACACACACACACTTTCTCTCTACTTAACTATGAGAGCACTCTCCCAATGCTGTTTCCTGGCCCTCCATCCTATGTAGGATGCAAAAATGCCTGAGCTGCCTTCTCTCTCCACCGCTCCCCGAGCTGCCAGACGGAAATGTTTATCCCCTTGTCTTCCTCCGGTCAGGTTGGACTACTGATGGTTGGTGTGTGAACTAGGTGGTATGTGTGTTGGTATTGTGTATGCCGGGCTTGGAGGCAGTGTGTAGGAGCGGGGCCAGGTGGGGCTCCACAGTCTGGCCCTCTGTGTGGCTGCTGTGTGGGAGGGAGAGCAGGAAGGAGGGGGATTTTCTCTCTCTCTCTCCTCTCTTTCTCTGTCCCTGTCTCTCTCTCTTCTCCTCGGCATTGTATTTGGCCTCTTAAGGCCAGAGACAACACATGCTGCAGGCAGCACCTCAGACAGTCCATGCAGCGCAGTGGGAGAGACATGGAGAGGGGGAGGACTGTGCCACTGACAGAGGGAGGAGGGAGGAGACAGTGGGTGAGAGAAAGGGAGGGAGGACTGAAATGATACAGAGAAGGAAGAGGAAGGGGGAGGACTTTAAGGATACAGGTTTTTATGAAAGGAACTGAAAAGATTGAACATTTTGGGTGGAATCACTGATAAAGTGAATGACATGCACTGTCAGTCACTCCATGAACCGGCCTAAAAATCCCTAATTTGCTATCCAGTCAAAAACATTAGCCCAGACCCTAGGTAATAGCCTACATCTCTACTAGCTGTGAAAAGTGTTCCTGTTTTGCCTCAAATAAATACTAATAATAAAGTCAACAATGGAAATATGTTGCATCGATAGTATGGGAAGTGTTGTTTTCTACCTCTCAGGGTTCTTTGTTAGCCTCCCTGAAGAAACACCCCACGCCTGCTCCCTTCTACACCTAGAATGTACATTTCATCCCCAGGTGTATACGCCTTCGCCTAACTGTTGCAACCGGCCCCGGTGGCCAGCTTTAAATGACTATAGCCCACAGTGATACATTGGCTGGTATGTCTAGAGACTCTTTCTCCTGGCGAGCCCAAGGGTGCAATTTCACACTTCCTGTCGTGCATTGAAAAGTATTAGATTGGTGTGTTAGTATTGCCTGAAGAGGGAGTTTCTACCATTGTTAAATCTTTGACAGTAAGTTTACAAGGGCACACCTCAGGCCAAAAAACATGATTCACCCTTCCCCTATCTTAGAATAGGGTGCCATTTCAGACATCTTTTAAAGACAGCCAGGGATCATGGAGGAAGGGCAGAGTGGCCATCTGTAGTATGGATGAAATGAGGCAGACACCTTGGTGTGATGGTGATTAATGGACTCTACAGTATGTAACAGAATATCCGCTGCTGCACTCTGTAATGAGATCATTGTATTAAAGAAACCGCAGTGAACTGAGAGAATATGACTTTTCCCCCTTGAAATTGGAGCTGAATTCAGCATTTAAGCCCTTAAGTCATTTGATGTGGTGTTTCTGGATGCATTGTGTGTGTGTTCCACTTTGGGGCGATGCTTGGTGATTCCAGTAAAGAGCCAGTAAATAACCGTAGAGCATTTTGCAGATATCTGTAAGTCTGCAAATTGTCTGACTAGCTAGCCTGCAGTTGTTGTGTACTTTTATTAATTTGTACGTTTTGTGCAAAGAAAGCCTAAACATCATTCTGTGTGTATAGTAGGTCTCGCCAGCCTCGCCAAAGGTGATGATTGAAAGCTGTAATGAGCTGAATCATGTATTCTGTGGAAATAGCTGGCAGTTCTTTTCACTGAGGACTGTGAGAGAGTGTGTGGTCTCGAGTTTAATGAGAAGGGGTTTGTGGTTACAACATCACCACTTCCTCCCCTAGCAGACTTCTTTCCCCTGAAGGAAGTCAGTCAGTCAGGGAGAGATGGAGAGATGGAGACACAGTGAGCAGCAGCACTCCTCTTGATAGACAGAGTGAAAGACAGAGACAGAGGGAGACAGAGGGAGACAGAGGGAGACAGAGGGAGACAGAGGGAGACAGAGAGAGAGAGACAGAGACAGAGAGAGAAAGATAGAGAGAGACAGAGAGAGAGAGACAGACAAAGATAGAGAGACAGAGAGAGAAAGGGAGAGAAAGAGAGAGACAGAGAGAGAAAGAGAGAGACAGAGAGAGAGAGACAGAGAGAGAGAAAGAGAGAGAGAGAGAGACAGACAGACAAAGATAGAGAGAGAAAGAGAGAGACAGAGAGAGAGAGACAGAGAGAGAGAGACAGAGAGAGAGACAGAGAGAGAGAAAGAGAGAGAGACAGAGACAGACAGACAAAGATAGAGAGACAAAGATAGAGAGAGAGAGAGACAGAGAGAGAGAGGGAGACCGAGAGAGACAGAGAGAGAGAGACAGAGAGAGACAGAGAGAAAGCGCGAAAGATGAAAAATAGAAGACCTAATTAGTCCAGAAGGGGAATGTGTCTTAAGCAGTTCCCCCCCAAAAAACGCAGAGTGAGTGCAGCAACGGAGAGGCTTAGTGCTAAATCCCACTGCAGGCACGGTGTGCACTGGCCCACCAAGCGTAATGAGCATGAGAGGCTGCATATTAAACATTCTCAAAATCCTAATGACATGCCTTTGAGGAGAGTGACCACGCTATATTTCAGTGACCCAGATTGAGATCATCTTCCTGCTGAATCTTTTATGCGGAAACAAAAAATGTTAACAAATTGTATTTACCATAGCCAAGAGATGTGCGGTATGGTAACGGAATGTGTGTGTGTGTGTGTGTGTGTGTGTGTGTGTGTGTGTGTGTGTGTGTGTGTGTGTGGGAGGGTGGGAGGGTGAGTAGGGAGGTAGAGATTTGGAGTGTCACAGGGAGAGGATATGATTTCTCGCCGATATGATTTTCACGTTCTCTCTTGGGAATTGTGTCCATGTTAGGTTGACATGTTGACAAAATTCTGGTCTAGGGACACCCCCCAATATAGCATATTCTGATATGGAAATCTTGCATATACCTTCTCTCATTTTTTCCCCCTGAATCCAATCTGTATCAATATGCAGTGGGAGAGAAAAGTGATATGGAAACTCTGGGTCTGTTCCCAGAAGGCATTGGAGCAGGGAAATATTTACTTTATGCACACAATTAAAGCAGCGATAAGCGGCTGGGGAATTAGTCTCCGTGCTTTCTGCATTAGGTGACAGTAAGAGTGAGAATACACCTTTCTGTGTCACAGACTGCGTGATAACACACATGCACATAGCAGGATAAACAACCGTCTATCAGTGTAGATGTTTAACTACTCCAGCATTCTCCCAATGGATAGCAGTCAGTAGCTAGGTTTCCATCCGATTGGCGACAGATTTTCATGCGAATGTTCTAAAATCTGCATGAATAAAATATGCGCGTTTTGCCAACCAGTGTGACTTGTTGCGGATTGGGGAAAAAAAGAACAGTTCGTGACGACGTGGTGCACACCAAATGTACTTTTCCGCTGAAGTTTTCATTTAAAGTGTGCTTCCATCGCATTTTCAACTCTACTGATAGTTTTGTCACACGAACTGTTGAATTAAATAGCAAACGTGCCCACTCTGGTCTTGACAGGTGTGCTCTAGCCAACAGCTGGCAGATACAGTGTGGGTATGGCTGTACGAGTAGGCGAGTCGACACGATGAGATTATTAAGGATAAGAGCGAGAATATTTGTATTTGTCACACGCCAGTCAAGCATAGATCATCATGTCACCAGAATAAGACCCTCCGTATTCATTGGAAAGTAGCATCAAGGTCACTGTACAATTTCACCACCCTGTGAAGTTCGTAAGTCATTTCACCCGTAGCCTAATTAACAGCATGGTTTCCCAAGTCGTAGTGGGAGGACCACACACCACATCATCACGTGACTCCAAGTTTACTTTGATATAATGGTTATTATATCAATATTTGCACTAATGTGGTGTTTCCACTTCCACTTTCCCACATAATACGTTTTACTGACGCAAAAAGAGCCCACCATGTTGAACAAACAAATTATCTGGCGGCTTTTATAAAATCGTACCGAAACCTCCTGTTTCCATCACAGATTTCGTAAGAAAATATATAGGGTATGACTTACTCGTATATAAACTGTAACATACTACATTTTTGTTTTTCCATCGCAAACCGTTTTGCTACACATTGCCCTAATGAACATGACCCAGAGTGAGGTCCTGAGCAGCAGCAGAAGAAGAGGATAGTCTGTGGAGCTAACTGTCTTACTGTTCAGCCTCTCCTCTCTCTAAAGTGGCTGAGCCCTCTATCTTCTCATCTCCCCTCCCGGGACACCACAACAAGTCATCCTCGCAAATAGGTCAGTCAAGTCCTCTGCTTGGCTGGGGCAGACAGCAAATGGCCATGGACAGTCGGGAAGAGCTTCCCTACCTCAGGCTCTTAATAGTAGATCAGTCAGTGCAGTCACAAACAGTCACACAAGTCGGCCGACAGGGCGTCACCGTTGAAGTCCCAGATCAGCTCCGAGGGATCATCTATCCTTGGACACGCCAGGGCGAGGTTAGGGCTAGGTGCTCTCCAGGGCAGCCAGGGCTTTAGTGAAAAGCCCAGAGGTCGTTGATAAGTGCAGTTTAAAGTAACGCTAGGCTAAGCGGCTTTGAGACCGAGGAATCACCGTCGGAGGATGTTGCTCCCGTAGAGCGGTGTTGAGTGCCAGAACCACACCCGCCAGTTCAAAACCCCCGACCCCCAGTCCCCCTGCAACCATTTTACTCACATATGCGCCTAAATATTTTTGCTGTGTCACCTAGAATTGTAATTTAGGAGCACCAGTGCGCCTAGAAAAAAAATCGCCCAGATGATAATTGTTGCAGTGATTACTTCACTGTACCACAGCCCCCGAGTGCCATGGAGAATACACCGAGCGCAGATTTAAAAGCGTCATGCTTGCACCATTACTACAAAGAAAACGGCTTGTTACCTCAAACATTTTTTCATTGTGCTCCTACATTTCTTTGTGCGCTCCTACATTTTTCAACTGTATAAAGGGTCGGCGTGGAGCCCTGCTTTTGTGTGGTCTCACCCTTGTTGCGGTACTTGTCTTTTCAGAGATGTTTATCAAAGTTGTTTTCGAAGGCCTTCCATGGTTCGACTGCATGGTGAAATACCCTACATGCACCAGTGAGCGAGCAGGCACTGCAGTGGAGGTCAACGCTGTACTGACTGACGGATGATTCCTCTATCATTCCTAATGATGTTGTCTAGGAGTCTTTAACATGTTTCACCCGTCATTGCAATACTGCCGTGGCTCTGAAGCAAATGCTTTGCTTCCGTAGCGCTGCAGTAGGCCTAGCTGTCTGTGTCTGTGTGAGGTGTTGGGTTTTGCAGTGCTCTAGTCCTTTGGGAGGAAGCAGACCGCGCAGAGCTGGTTCCGCAGGGTGGAAGACTGGGTAGGTGGACAATTCTAATTTAGATGTGACTCATCACACGCACACACCTCATTGTGAGGAGGGGGGCGGGAATGTGGGCTCTTTAAATAGAGCCACGTTGAGTCATGCGGTAATTGGCCTGGTGGACACTACAGGTTAGTATGTGTGTGTGCACGTGCACGTGCGTGTGTGTGTGTGTTATTTTTTCTGTGTGTATGATCAGCTCTTTCAGCACAGGCATAGAGAATGTGAAATACTCTGTAGCAGAAATACTCTGTAGCAGTATTGAAGGAGTATGTTTACTGTACTCAGGCTCTATTGTCCAAGGCACTGTTCTCTGTGGAGGTCTCAAGCATTCAGTACAGTCTCTCTCATCCTGACTGCTGTTGACATTCCCTCTAGGGTTCTCCTTCCTTCAATAATCCATTCTGTTCAAGGTTTGTGAGGGGAGGGGTGAAATAAGCAAGGGGAAACCCGTCATCAAGCCCGTCGTCAAGCCCATGAACGCTATAGCGATAATTCTGTCCATCCTATAGTTCAATTGGAGCTTTATCCCCAAAACTGAACATTGACTGAGGGAAGGTCAAAGTGCAGTAGGATTTTCTATTTGCTTCCATTTTGCTGTATTCAAAGTATTCCTCTTCTTACGATACATTACACCAGTACCAGGCCAGTCAAATCTATTCTGTGTGTGTGGATTCTTTAGCACAGAGATGAGGACAAAAGAGAGGCCTCTTGGGTTCAGGTTGTGAGAAAAAAAAATATGGCACTCTGGTATTGAATCTCCTACATGCGAGTGAATGCTTTTAGCCAGGAAATATTTGGTATCTGCAGGCAGAAAAGGCATTTGCTTGGTTCCCCCAACCCCCTCTCTCTCTCTCCTTCCCTCCCCCTTCTGCTTGCAATTTGTCTCTTCTCCTTTGTCCAGCCTCTACTCCCTCTCTCTCTCCATCTCCCTCCCTCTCTCTCCATCTCCCTACCCTCTTTCCCACACTCTTTCTCTTTCTCACTCACTCTCTTCTCCCCATTTGCAAAAGGAAGATGGTTCCTTTAACACCACACATGTTCCTCTCAGGCCCTTCCCCCAGCCCTCTGAGTCCACCCCCATCCTCTGCCTTTCCCTCTCTCTCTGCTTTTTTGCTCTCCCTCGCTTTCCCTCTCCTCTGCTTTGAAGCTGCAGTTTTAGTCCAAAAGGAGCGGCCCGTTGTTGCCACCCCACCCTCTCCTGATATCCTATCCTCTCTGTGGCCATTCTGTTCTGTTCTGGCCAGATGCCAGATGACTTCCAGGGCGTGTGCATCTTGACAAGACTGATACACTTAAGAACACTGTAACTAGACTGGCTGCCAGCCTCCTACAGCCTTTGTATCCAGTCTTAGTTCGGTCTTAGGCTGCTTCTGACACACTAACGGGTGACCTAACACACTACAGGGAAATGCCTTTATCATGGTGCCCCCCCCCCCCGCCCATTCCTCCTCAGAAAGCTATTTCATTCCAGATTGTCCCACTCCATGAATATTGGAAATCATTCAGTCTGGGAAAGATGACAACCAAATGCACCAAATGAATGGTTGTGTGGCTCTAAAGAGAGGGGGGGCCTGGGTTACTATTGTAACCTATCTGTGTGTGTGTGGATTCTTCTCCCCGCTCTCCTTTTTTCAGGCGCATACATGATGCAATATTTATTTGCTTTGGATCAGAGGAATGAAAGATGTGAGGTACGGTAGCTACTAGTTAGTGTGTTTAGATAATTATGGACAATCTAGTATTCTATCTCTTCCTTGCTTCTCTCCTCCCCTCATCTTCCCTTGGGAGAGCAATACTACAGATGCAACAGTAGATCAGTGGGCCTGAGTGACGGGAGAGAGGTAGAAGAATGGCTAATGAGTCATTAAACATTGGGGGTTTTCTGTAAATCAGCAGATATCCAGCAGGTTCTTTATATATCATCTTTAGGTGGCTCCCATTTGGTTTAGAAAACCAGCATGTCAATATAAGGTACTATAATATACTTGGGGACTCAAACACTACGGCAGTTTTTATAGTGGACGTGGTATTTTGCTAGAATAGGCCCAATTGCATAGGCTAATTACTACATCCCTATTTGTCCCATACCCTATACCTCAGAATATAATATTTAATGTTTCTTATTTTTGTTTGTTACATTTTTGCAGATTAGTGTTGATATGACACTTGGTTTATTAATATGTTTACTTCATCGGCCTGCTACAACCCATGTTATTCAACACACTACAATATGAGTAAAGAGATACAGACGTAAACTGTATTGAGCTGAATAAGCTCTCTCTCTCTCTCAGTGAGCGAAGGGAGGGAGGCATGGGACTGCAGAGCTTGTGATTCGTCATCCGCTCCTCCTCTCCCCTCGCTCTCCTCTCTTCCTCTGCATTGCCGTCCATTCCCCCTTTCACAAGGCCATTAAATGGGCTTTTTGTCTCTCCCCTTTTAAAGTGTACAATCATGTCGATTCAGTAGGGAGACCTAGTCTAGCCTATCCCCCTGTTCTCTTCTGTTCGCTGCTGCCTGCCTGCCTGCCTGCTCCCCATCCAGGCCCCAACCTAGGCCTGGGACTCTGGTAACTATCCAGCCTGCCGGCCGTGCTTCCACGCTATTCCCGCTGGGGCAGCATCCACCCCGGAGAGAGAGACACGCAGAGAGATAGTAGTAGTAGTAGTAGTAGTAGTAGTAGTAGTAATACTACTAATAAACAATACATTTGTTTGTTTAGAATGTGTTCTTTCAATATCAGTTGGGCCTGAAGAGTAGAGATCCTGATGTTATTGAAATCATTAATAAGACAGACAATATAATATTGACTGAAACATTGTGTTGAGCCAATGTAGCTACCCACTGTCCCTGTAATGAGAGCGATATCATTGTACAATCACAAAAAATGAAAAACACAAGACAGGGTAGAGACTCAGGGGGGTTAATAGTTTGGTACAAATCCAAAGTTCATGATTAAATACCTTAAACCCTAAAAATGGGAAATTAATTATATTTGGTTGAAAATCTAAAAATAATTAATTATCTCACAGAGATGTATGTATCTCTCTCCATACTATTCAGGTAACATATTCTCTAGAAATCTGCCATTTTCAAGCCCAAGGTAATGTGCTGGTATGTGATGACCTTAATGCCAGAGCAGAGAGAGACAGAAAGAGAAAGACAGAGAGAGAAAGAGATAGACAGAGAGAAAGACACAGAGAGAGAGACACAGAGAGTGAGAGACACACAGAGAACGCAATAGAGAGAGACACACCAGAGAGAGACACAGAGAGAGAGAGACCCATAGAGACACAGACAGAGAGAAACATAGAGACAGAGCGAAAGAGAACAAGAGATACACACAGAGTGAGAGAGACAGAGTGAGAGAGACAGAGTGAGAGAGACAGAGTGAGAGAGACAGAGTGAGAGAGACAGAGTGAGAGAGACAGAGAGAGAGAGACAGAGAGAGAGAGACAGAGTGAGAGAGACAGACCGACCGAGAGAGACAGACCGACCGAGAGAGACAGGCCGACCGAGAGAGACAGACAGACCGAGAGAGACAGGCCGACCGAGAGAGACAGACCGACCGAGAGAGACAGACCGACCGAGAGAGACAGACCGACCGAGAGAGACAGACCGACCGAGAGAGACAGACCGACCGAGAGAGACAGACCGACCGAGAGAGACAGACAGACCGAGAGAGACAGACAGACCGAGAGAGACAGACAGACCGAGAGAGACAGACAGACCGAGAGAGACAGACAGACCGAGAGAGACAGACAGACCGAGAGAGACAGACCGACCGAGAGAGACAGACCGACCGAGAGAGACAGACAGACCGAGAGAGACAGACAGACCGAGAGAGACAGACAGACCGAGAGAGACAGACAGACCGAGAGAGACAGACAGACCGAGAGAGACAGACAGACCGAGACAGACAGACCGAGAGAGACAGACAGACCGAGAGAGACAGACAGACCGAGAGAGACAGACAGACCGAGAGAGACAGACAGACCGAAAGAGACAGACAGAAAGAGACAGACAGAGAGAGAGACACAGATTGATGGAAAGCGGTGTTGGGGGAAGGCATATGACAATATAAAATCAAGGAACACAAACCACAAGTGTGCAGTTAAAATTGGCAATAAACACACAGATGTCTTTCCTTGGGGCTATGGGGTGAGGCAGGGATGCAGCTTGAGCCGCACCCTCTTTAACATATATATATCAATGAAATGGCGAGGGCACTGGAACAGACTCAGAAATCAAATGTCTACTGTTTGCAGATGGTCTCGTGCTTCTGTCCCCAACTGAGGAGGGCCTACAGCAGCACCTAGATCTTCTGCACAGATTCTGTCTGACTTGGGCCCGACAGACTCTGCATGCAGAATTCTGCAAAAATATACTTTGTGTACAATTCAAAACCCCAAACAATGCATGCAGAGCAGAATTAGGTCTATAGTTATCAAAGTCCGGAAAAGAGCTGTTAAACTCTACAGCCACCTAAAAGGAAGCGATGCCCAAACATTCCACCACAAAGCCCTCGCCTACAGAGAGATTAACCTAGAGAAGATTCCCCTCAGCCAGCTGTTCACAAACACAAACAGACCCCACAGACCCCCAGGACAGAAACACATTTAGACCCAACAAATTGACAAAGCAAAAAGATAACTATTTGGCACTGGACAGAATCAACCAACTTAACAGAGCAAATTGGAATGCTATCTGAGACACATATTTCCCACAGATCACACAAACCCACACAGGATTTGAAAACAAATCAAACATTGATAAACTCCCATATCGGTCAGGCGAAATAACACAGTGTGCCATCACAGCAGCACGATTTGTGGCCCGTTGCCACGACAAAAGTGCAACCAGTGTAAATACAACCTAGATTTATCTGTTTATTTATCTTCCCTTTCTTACTTCAACTATTTGCCCATTGTTACAACACTGGACTAAGCCAATAATATAACGTTTGAAATGTCTATATTCTTTTAAAACTTTTGTGAGTGTAATGTTTACTGTTTATTTCCCTTTTGTTTGTTGTCTATTCCATTTGCTTTGACAATGTAAACATACGTTTCCCCATGCCAAGAAAGCCCTTTTGAATTTAATTGAGACACAGAGAGAGACAGAGAGAGAGAAAGAGAGACCTTAACTGGATGAGAAAAATGAAAGTTATTATTAAGAGGAGAAAAGGCCAGCAGAGAGAGTACCCTGTTCTGTACCCTGCAGTCACTGTCACTCAATTCTCCCTACTGTTTCAGCCTCCCTCCATGCTGCTGGCATCATTGTTTACTACTCAGCGCTCGTCATCGTATCCTATTATGAGTTGACTGGCTGCCCAGACGCCGCATTTGCAGTATTTTGCAAGCAGCTCAACTGTGTAATGCCGTGCAGTGTTTTATGGTATTATTGTCCAGAATCCTAATAATTGTTGGGACTGTAATGATTATTTCTATCTTTTGTGGTTTCCTGAATAGCCATTGTTCTCCTTTATTGTCCCTAAGAAGTCATGTTGAGCGTATGGGTGCTGTTGGTGTGGGTGATACTGTAACACTAAATGGTTGACACTTGGATGTGTCGCGTTCTAAGGCAACCAGGCAGACGGACACACTGTCCTCCCCTGTGGCTTTTTGCCTCTCCGTGATCCCTCCTCCCTCAAAACATGACCCAGCCAATGCTGCCACTGTCTGTGTGTCATCCAGAACAATGAGAGGCTTTCTCTCGACCCAGTCCCTCCAAGGCTCTTTTCACTGACACCCAAAGAACGGACCATCCACCACCTGCCAGACCTCCAGGAGAAGAGAGAGGCTGGGCTTTTTTTCCCTCTTTCGAGGAGACTGTTGTTCCCCCCTGCTGAACTGTATTGTAGGTATAGCTCCTGCTAAGTCATGTTCCCTATCGTGGTGGAGTCAGAGCTGAGGCTGAGGCCCCTAGCTGTGGTTGTCCTGAGAGTGAGGTATTAAAGCTATAGGGAGAGGGCTCCACGGTAGAGCTGCACGAGGGGCCCTACTGAGTCTGGAGGGAAAGGGCTTCACGGTGGAGCTGCACAACGGGACCTACCCGCTGTACTGCAGGATGCCAATTAGGAAGACCCAAGGAGGAGGAAAACTGCGGAGCTTTGCAAGCCCCATTCTTCAAAGACAAGACGCCTCAGTGGTGTGAAGGAGAAGTGAGGAGAAGGGTGTGTGTGTGTGTGTGAGGACTTTCCCTTTATTAAAGATGCTGTTTGGAGATGATGATGATGAGCCTTCCTCTAATTATGTGTCTCTGTGGCTTTTAACTCCAAACTGATGATGGGCCCTTTAACTTTCAATCCATCTGATTACACTCCCTGTGATCACATTCAGCGGCAAATAGTTAAATAGAATGAACTATACTGTTGGTTGTGCTATGATATGGTGGTGTGGTGTGTCCAGTGTGTTTGCCTGCATGTGTGTGACTGCGTGCCCGCATGCTTAAGTGTGTGTGTGTGTGTGTGTGTGTGTGTGTGTGTGTGTGTGTGTGTGTGTAACATGTGCCATATTATGTACATGTTAGTGTCCAGTGTGTGTGTCTGTGCACACATGGGTCTCTCAGCGCAGTGCGGCTCCTGTTCCCCAGGTGTTAGAAGTGAAGATTATTGGCTGTGTCAGGGGGCTGCTGAGACAGTAGAGGACAAACCCTCCTGGTCTGCTCGCCACTCTTCCCCCCTCTTTTCCTCTTTCACTCTTACACTTTCTACCTTACTCCATATATATATATATATATATGTATATATATATATATTTTACAATACAAAACATACACATATAAATGAGAAGAAACAGACGCTCACAAACATCTACAACATCACCCCTGCCCAGACCGCCTTGCTCACACCCGCATCACTCTCCGTGACGTGGCCTCAAACGTCACCATTTTGTTTCTCTCCGTCACCCACGCACTTTCAACGTCTAGATAATGAAGCGCTTGACTTTTCCATTGAGTAAACGATGGCGGATTGGTTGATTTTTCCAGTTTTTAAGTAGACATTTTTTTCAAGATGATTGAGGAGAAAAGTATCGTCCGACCCATCGGGTACCTCACTGCACCCTCATATGCCTTGTAATATGTAGACAGACGGATTAAAAGTACATTTATATACTAATACTTCTGACAGCCAACTTTCTAACTCCATTCATAACTTTTGGACTTTTTTGCATTCCCAGAAGGCATGGATTATTTAGTCATGGTTAGTTTTACATGACTCTGCCGTTGTGCTGTAGAATTTGTGAATTTTGTCTCACATGTAATAAATTGTATACATTAGTTTATACTGGATCAAGCGTACATTTTCATTAAAGGGACATTTTACGAATATAAACTATTGGAACGAAGACTTAAAAAGAACTGATATTTGCACAAGATGGAGGGAATGTTGGAACATAATTCATTAATTTACAGTTAAAGGGAAATGTCACCATTTTTTAAACTTCATATTCATCATCTCCAACACCACGCCAACAGCTACATATGTGAAAATGGCACCTTTCTATGTTTTGTATTCAAAAAGATAGAGGAAGGTAAGTGTTTCCAATGACCTCATCAACCAATTAGTATTAAATTAGTAGGCAATGCCTACTCATAATTGGTTAAAATCACATGATGCACACAGATGATGTCATTGGAAACACTATCTTCCTCTATCTTTTTTTCCACAAAACATAGAAAGGTGACATTTTCAAATATGTTGATGTTGGGGTGGTGCTGGAGATGATGAATATGAAGTTTTAAAAAATGGTGACATTTCCCTTTAACTGTAATTTCATTAATTATGTTCCAATATTAATATTAATTCTGTCATGAAAATACATTTATTTCCTATTACCAAGTAATTTACAGTTTCTATACTTTTAGTTTTCCATGTGGACCAATTTATCGGTGAATTCTGAAAAGCTACCCAAGGATTGTGCCATGGGGTTGTGTTTTTAGAGAGTGATATTGGTTATTGTAGAATACATTTCATTTTCTTCCATATTGTTATATAGTGTTCTTAACCATGAAGTTGTTATTGTTAGCTTTATCCTTTGAAAATATACACGTCAAAATGTCCATCTTCAATGTTCCTCTTTCGTGCATTTAAAAACATGTCACAAGTAAAAGCCCTGGGTGGCGAGTTGATACAATTCCAAGTCTGGAAGGCTCAGAATGTCTTCAGTGGGGTAATTGGTATTACTGAGAATAAATATGAAAACTTTGGGAGCCATGCCATTCTGCAGCGGTTTATTCTGCCTGTAAGATTCATGGGAAGATTGTTCAATTTAATTACTGTAGATCTGCTTGCATATTGTTGAGTAATGGGATAAAGTTTTCTTTCTCTCCTTCATTCTCTCCCTCCCTTTCTCTCTCACACACACGTCCTTCTGGTCTTTCTCCCTGGTCTCCTGCTCTCCCCTACCTTGTCCTTCTCCCTGTATCGGTGCTCCTTTGTGATGCCCCTCTCCCGCTCTCTCCCCCCTGCTCCCTGCTCCCTGCTCCACACCCTGGGTGGGCTGGGCTTTCAGAGGGGGACAGCTGTCACTGCTGCAGCAAAAGGGGGAGGGGGGCAGAAAAGAGGAGACGATTGCCTGCGCAGGGGAGGGGGAGAGAGATGAGGGGAGGTGGATGGAGGGAGGGAGGGTGGCAGCGGGGAATGGCTTGTTGCTATGGGGATGCCAGGGCCTTGCGCAAGCATGGGGAGCAGCTCGTGCCACTTCTTAGTGGGATAATCCATTGTAATCCCGCAGAGGGGAGTCAGTGCACCCCCCTCACCCTCTCTCATCCACCATTCCCCCCACCCGCCTCGGGGAGATTGGAGAAGTGGGAGTGAAGGAATTAGCATCTGTTAATGCTCGTGCTCAGGTCAGCTCCGCTGAGGGGAGAAGGAAAAAAAGCCTCAAGCTGTCAGAACGTACTGGAGCCACTAATGAAAAACGACAGGCCGCCCCATTAGAGCTCCTACCCCTCTCTCCCACCCCTCCCCTGCTCCTCTCCATCCAGCACCCCCCCCTCACTGTGGCCTCCCATCGGCCACCACCGCACCTGTCTAATCAACACCTCAGCTCTGCTAATGACAGAGAAAATCAATTCGTTCATATTAAAAACCAAGGGGATAATTGTATAACGGTAATAGGACGAACTGCGGCAAGTGATATTTTTTGTCCGGCCGGGTCACATGTCATTAGCAGTGTCTGAAGGAGAGAAGTGAGCCAGCTGAGGTTTGGCTATGGGATGTTCTTTAGTGTTGTAAACACACAGGCTTGACCTGGCACAGGTACAGATGGCACAGGAACCACAGGAGTTACCGCTGCCTGTGTTTCAGCCTCTCCCTCTCTTTGCTGTAGCCGGCCCCTGGGGGCCTGTTGTACACACAGGGGTATATTTTTAACATGCACAAGCATGCATGCACACACATATACACACACAAACAAACAAACACACTGGTTGTATCACTAACTGGTATGGCAACTGCTCGGCATCCGACCGTAAGGCACTACAGAGGATAGTGCGTACGGCCCAGTACGCACTACATCCGCCACTCTGATCCTCAACACAGGGGCCCCTCAGGTGTGCATGCTCAGCCCCCTCCTGTACTCCCTGTTCAGTCATGACTGCATGGCCAGGCACGACTCCAACACCATCATTAAATTTGCCAATGACACAACAGTGGTAGGCCTGATCACCGACAACAACGAGACAGCCTATAGGGAGGAGGTCAGAGACCTGGCCGTGTGATGCCAGGACAACAACCTCTCCCTCAACGTGATCAAGACAAAGGAGAGGATTGTGGACTACAGGAAAAAAAGGACCGAGCACACCCCCATTCTCATCAACGGGGCTGCAGTGGAGCAGGTTGAGAGCTTCAAGTTCCTTGGTGTCCACATCACCAACAAACCAACATGGTCCAAGCACACCAAGACAGTTGTGAAGCGGGCATGACAAAACCTATTCCACCTCAGGAGACTAAAAAGATTTGTCATGGGTCCTCAGAACCTTAAAAGGTTCTACAGCTGTACCATCGAGAGCATCCTGCTGACATCACTGCCTGGTATGGCAACTGCTCGGCCTCCGACCGCAAGGTACTACAGAGGGTAGTGCGAACGGCCCTGCACATCGCTGGGCCAACCTTTCTGCCATCCAAGACCTCTATACCAGGCGATGTAAGGGGAAGGCCCTAAAAATTGTCAAAGACTCCAGCCACCCAAGTCATAGACTGTTCTCTCTGCTACCGCACGGCAAGCGGTACCGGAGCGCCAAGTCTAGGTCCAAGAGGCTTCTAAACAGATTCTACCCCCAAGCCATAAGACACTTGAACATCTAGTCAAATGGCTACCCAGACCCCTCTTTGATGCTGCTGCTACTCTCTGTTTATGATCTATGCATTGTCACGCCCTGGTCTTAGTATTTTGTGTTTTCTTTTTTTATTTGGTCAGGCCAGGGTGTGACATGGGTTTATTTTGTGTTGTGTTTTTGTATGGAGGTTTTTCGTAGGTTTTGGGGTTGTGGCTTAGTGGGGTTTTCTAGCATAGTCTATGGTTGCCTGAGGCGGTTCTCAATCAGAGGCAGGTGATTCTCGTTGTCTCTGATTGGGAACCATATTTAGGCAGCCATATTCTTTGTGTTTCGTGGGTGATTGTTCCTGTCTCTGTGTTTATTGTCACCAGATAGGCTGTATAGGTTTTCACGTCCCGTTTCTTGTTTTTGTATTATCGTGTTTCATCTTCATTAAAGATGTATCGTATTAACCACGCTGCATTTTGGTCCGACTCTCCTTTGACGGAAGAAAATCGTAACATGCATAGTCACTTTAACTACTTTAACGTTACCTACATGTACATATTACCTCAACTAACCTATTTTGTACTTAACACTTATTACAAAAAAACAAATCTAACAAAAAAACAAATCTTAACTTCTTAAAGCATTGTTGGTTAAGGGCTTGTAAGTAAGCATTTTACTGTAAGGTCTACAACTGCTGTATTCGGGGCATGTGACAAATTGTATTTTATTTTATTTTGATTTGAAAACATATCAGTGTGTACAGTGCATTCGGAAAGTATTTAGACCCCTTGACTTTTTCCACATTTTGTTATGTTACAGCCTTTTTAAAAATGTATTAAATAAATAAACAATCCTCAACATTCTACACACAATAACCTATAATGACAAAGCGAAAAAAGGTTTGAGACATTTTTGCAAATTTCTAAAAGAAGAAAACTGAAATACCTTATTTACGTAATTATTCAGACCCTTTGCTACGAGACTCGAAATTGAGCTCAGGTGCATCCTGTTTCCATTGATCATCTTTGAGATGTTTCTAAAACTTGATTGGAGTCCACCTGTGGTAAATTCAATTGATTGGACATGATTTGGAAAGGCACACACCTGTCTATTTAAGGTCCCACAGTTGACAGGCATGTCAGAGCAAAAACCAAGCCATGAGGTCGAAGGAATTGTTGGTAGAGCTCCAAGACAGGTTTGTGTTGAGGCACAGATCTGGGGAAGGGTACCAAAGAATTTCTGCTGCATTGAAGGTCCCCAAGAACACAGTGGCCTCCATCATTCTTAAATGGAAGAAGTTTGGAACCACCTAGAGCTGGCCGCCCGGCCAAACTGAGCAATCGGGAGAGAAGGGTCTTGGTCAGGGAGGTGACCAAGAACCCGATGGTCACTGACAGAGCTCTAGAGTTCCTCTTTGGAGATGGGAGAAGCTTCCAGAAGGAAAACAGTACTCCGCCAATCATGCCTTTATGGTATAGTGACCAGGCGAAAGCCACTGCTCAGTAAAGGGCACATGACAGCAGGCTTGGAGTTTGCCAAAAGGCACCTGAAGACTCTCAGACCATGAGAAACAAGATTCTCTGGTCTGTTGAAACCAATATTGAACACTTTGGCTTGAATGCCAAGCGTTACATCTGGAGGAAACCTGGCACCATCCCTACGGTGAAGCATGGTGGTGGCAGGATCATGTTGTTGGGATGTTTTTCAGCAGCAGGGACTGTGAGACTAGTCAGGATCAAGGCAAAGATGAACAAGGCTAAGTACAGAGAGATCTTTAATGAAAACCTGCTTTAGAGCGCTCAGGACCTCAGACTTGGGCAAAGGTTCAGCTTTCAACAGTACAATGACCCTAAGCACAGAGCCATAACAACACAAGGAGTGGCTTCGGGACAAGTCTCTGAATATCCTTGAGTGGCCCAGCCAGAGCCCGGACTTGATCCCGATCTAACATCTCTGGAGAGACCTGAAAATAGCTGTGCAGCAACGCTCCCCATCCAACCTGACAAAGCTTGAGTGGATCTGCAGAGAAGAATGGGAGAAACTCCCCAAATACAGGTGTGCCAAGCTTGTAGCGTCATTTTTAAATCAATTTTAGAATAAAGCTGTAACCAAACAAAATTTGGAAGAATTCAAGGGGTCTGAATATTTTCCAAAGACACTGTATACATCAAAACCCCAAACTGTCTGCTCGGAGAAGTAACACACACACACACACACACACACACACACACACACAACACATGCATACAAGCTGAAACACACAATGTAGCCCATAGATACATATGTGTGCTTTCCCTGGACCTGGCTGAATGAAGACGTTTGTGTGATTTGGTCGTGCTTTTGTCACAGAGCTCTACCATGTGACCATCCTCAGCCACTGAAGTCACATGGTCTCTTAGGGGCCAGGCAGAACGCTGCTGTGATCCCTGTGCAATAGATTGACTTGACCTTCCTCTTCAGTGACCCCTCCTGCACACTTCTCTACTCTCCTCTCTAGACTCTCGTCTCTCTCACTCACTTTCTTGTTCTCTCTCTCTCTCTCTCTGTACTCTCCTTTCTTTCTCTCTCGCTCTCCGTCACTTCTTCTCTATCTTTCTCCCTCTCTCACTATGTCTCTCACTCTCAATTACTCCCTCTCTTTCTCTCCACTAGCCTTTACTCTGTGCTCAAACACTTTCTTCTGATGAATCTCTCATAGCTACACAATACCCTGTTCCCACACTCTACCTCTGCCTTTATGACAGGCGGCTTAGCCTTTTAACAAATGTCAAATGTTAGCATGCCTTTTTACAAGGGTCTTATCACTGCAGGGCTCTGCGACGCGACCATTTTACTCGCATTTGCATCTAAATATTTTACCGTGCAACCCAGAATTTTAATTTAGGAGCACTAGTGCTCCTAGAAAACTTAAGGATTTTAGCTTTATTACCTCAAATATTTTTTATTGTGCTCCTAAATTTCTTTGTGAGCGACTATGTTAACCTTGTAAAAAACATTTTAAAAAAAGGTTAGCATGGAGCCCTGCACCGTCTGTGTGAGAATAAAGGGTGTGTAGTGTTGGTTATTATGTAGGCTAGGACTGTGTTGTTGTTGCCATGTCATGCTTCCATCTGTTCATCTCTGAATGTCTTAGCACATGTACGCCAGCAAATGAATGTGCTTTTGTGTGAGCGTGTTTGTGTCAGTGGCTTGGGACGCTACTCGCCGCTAGTCTGTGTGCTTGTACGTGCACTTTACTCTGTGGTTACTGGTTTGTGTGTGTGTGCGCACGCCCATGCGTGTGTGTGTGTGTGTGTGGATTTTCCTACATGTCTGTTCGTTCGTAGTGTGTGTGCTCTCCCTCATGGTTGAGCAGTATTTCTTTCTCCCTGTAGCTTCCTGCTTTAGTTGCTCTGATGCAGTTGAGCTGATTGAATCGTGGACAGACATTGTGTCTCTCTCCCTCTCTCTGCACAGTGTGGACCGGAGAGCCGCCGCTGCCTGTTTTGTTTAATTTATCTCTACATTAAATAAATAATCCCCTTAATTAATGCCAGGTTTTAATCTGCCCGGTTTATTTAAATCAATGTACAAGAGGCCAACTACAATAGAAACATTGATTTACTACGCACACGGTCAGGGAAAATATAGAATTGTCGCAACAGATTAAATCATATTGATTCAAATGTTTCTCTGTCATTTCTGACCAGGTGGGGTTGTGATATATTGCTAACTTTTTGAATAAACAAGTTGTTTCTCTCAGCTCTAACCGCTGTAGGAATGGCGGCATATATCTTCTGTTCAATTAGAAATTGGTAGATTACTGGCAATGAACATTGACTTGACTTAAAAGGCTCACACTGGGATTGTTTGAAGGTGTCCACCTGTCTGAAATTATCAATGCTGCTCTCTGTTGTCTCTGGTGTGCGAGAACAGTTGGAGATGAATGTTGTCAGGATGGCTGATGTAGCGTCCTCCTCCTCTTCTCTTCCTGTGTCTGTCTGTCTGCTTTAGAGCGCCGTGACTGGCCTCCTCCCTGCCTCCCAGGGAGGAGCATGGGTAAAACGTTGATTGACTGTCTCACCCCCACCCTCTCCTGTCCCTGCCTTGGTCCCCTTGAGCCTGCCTCTGCCCTGGCGGCTAGAAGGTGCAAAGGCTTTTTAAGCGTGTGTGTGTGTGCAAGCCTGTGTGTGTGTGCGTGTGTGTGCCAAGCGCTCTGAGACCTTTTCTGTTAGAAGGCGCAAAGAGCTTTTTAGGGGTGTGTGGTCGTGTGTGAGCGAGCACCTGTCCTTGCATGTACGCGGATGAGACCTTGGCGCTCAGAGACCTTTCCTCTCTTAAACACAAACAGTCTCCTTTGTGCCCCTCGGCCTACTAAACACTCCCATGTATCAAAGTGACATTCCGAATTCACAGGGGCCTGCTGCGCGCCACTGCCACTCCTCAGGAAAGGGAGAGCTGAGGAAAGAGATGGCTGAAGAAAGAGAGAGCTGAAGAAAGGGAGTGCTGAGGAAAGAGAGTGCTGAGGAAAGAGAGTGCTGAGGAAAGAGAGTGCTGAGGAAAGAGAGTGCTGAGGAAAGAGAGTGCTGAGGAAAGAGAGTGCTGAGGAAAGAGAGTGCTGAGGAAAGAGAGTGCTGAGGAAAGAGAGTGCTGAGGAAAGAGAGTGCTGAGGAAAGAGAGTGCTGAGGAAAGAGTGCTGAGGAAAGAGTGTGCTGAGGAAAGAGAGTGCTGAGGAAAGAGAGTGCTGAGGAAAGAGAGAGCCGAGGAAAGAGAGAGCTGAAGAAAGAGAGAGCTGAAGAAAGAGAGTGCTGAGGAAAGGGAGTGCTGAGGAAAGGGAGAGCTGAAGAAAGAGAGAGCTGAGGAAAGGGAGAGCTGAGCGTGGAGGGAAGCAGGGATGGATTTATATTTTTCCAAGAGAGAGAAGCAATGCGATTTTTCATCCCTGCTTTTATCTTCCATTAATATAGAATAGAAACAGATCTATCCCCTATCCAAAATATGCTGTTCTGATCACATCCCAGGGAGAAATGTAGATATTTCTGAGAAGAGGAAAGACACAGGTAGAGTAGAAGAGCAGTGTTCAAAGCAGGGATGCATGAGAAAATCAGCCCAGTCTCATTGAAGACACTGGTTCATCAAAGAGTATTGCTGCGGTTGACACTGTTCTCTCCACTATGTACTCTGTCACTCTCTCTCCCCCTCCCTATCTCTTTCTCTCTCTCACTGTCTTCCTATCTCTCACCCTCTCCTTCTCTCTCTAGCTCTCTCGCAAACTTTCAAGGAAATTAGCGAAATTAACTTGTTGCTCTGCTGTCCTCTGCTTTTAAAGCCACTTTAGCCTCTGGTGGACAGAAAATTCAGTATTGTGTTGATACCTAATTGTTGGTTAGATTGGAGCGAAACACTATAGCTGTGTCCCAAATGGAAACCTTTTCCCTACATAGTGTACTACTTTTGGCCAAGGTCTGTATGGAATAGTGTACAACCCAATACCCATATCTTATCTGTTGTCTTTTGCCCAGATGCCTTGTGTCCTCTTATAGCCTATAGCCTGCTGAAGCTTCCCATATTATTTCAAGGGCACTTACCGCACTTGTTGTGTCCAGTGTTTGTGGTCCTAGCTGCCTGGTAGCACAGCACATTGATGTACTGTAGCATATAGCCTATAGCCTGCTGAAGCTTCCCATGTTATTTCAAGGGCACTTACCGCACTTGTTGTGTCCAGTGTTTTTGGTCCTAGCTGCCTGGTAGCACAGCACATCGATGTACTGTAGCATTGTGTGGAGACTGGAGAGGTGATCATATGTACCGTGCTGTACCTTCAAACAGTGTACATTTTGCCCATGCTGAAGAAAAAAACAGCATAGACTAACACTGGCTTGATGTGCTGGTGATCAGCCTTGCTGTGTTTTTGCTGATGACTTCCAGCCTTTGCTATGTTTTGGACCAGCATGGACTAGCTTGGTCACAAGCATACCAGCATCCCCAGCATACGCTGGTCACCAGCATCCCCTGCATACGCTGCATTACCAGAATCCCCAGCATACGCTGGTCACCAGCATACATGCATTACCAGCATCCCCAGCATACGCTGGTCACCAGCATACTTGCATTACCAGCATCCCCAGCATACACTGGTCACCAGCATACATGCATTACCAGCATCCCCAGCATACGCTGGTCACCAGCATACATGCATTACCAGCATCCCCAGCATAAACTGGTCCCCAACATACCAGCATGAGCTTGTCACCAGCCTAACCAGCTAGACCAGGGATGGGCAACATGACCCGGATCCAGCCAGCGAGCACATTCAATCCGTTCTGGGGAAGTTTGAGTAAAAATACATATATATTATGTTTTGTGTTAAGAAAACACTCCAGGCCACTCTTGAACGTATAAAACTAGATAGAAAGTAATTATTATATTACATTTATATTACATCATTATAATACATTTTCAAATAAATGCCCTTTTTCTGACCCGCTAATTGCTTTTGATGAACAAATCGGTATGGAAAAAATCTGTGTGGTCTGTGAAATCCTGATGTGGCCCTCGAGACTAAATTATTGCCCACCCCTGAGCTAGGACTAGCATAGACCAGAATGGACCGGCTTGAAATTTAGGCTGGTTTACGCTGTATTTCTTTCTGCAGGAACTGGCTAGGCTATATGGTTCAAAATTGCATCCAATTCCCTATATAGCGTACTACTTTTGACCAGGGTCCATATGGGTCTAGTCAAAAATAGTGCACTATGTAGGGAATCGGGTGCCACGAGACTCAGCCTATGTCATTAGTAGACATTAAAGCTGTGGGTGGGAAAAAGCAGTCCACTGTCTGTCAGTGTCCGCTCAACTTTACATTTGCAGCATGTCTGTCTGTCTGTCTGTCTGTCTGTCTGTCTGTCTGTCTGTCTGTCTGTCTGTCTGTCTGTCTGTCTGTCTGTGCGTGCATCCGTGGACAACTAATAGCTTCGGCCTAGTGGTAGTCTGCCATAAAGTGGGGAATGAAACAAAACCTGCTGTGTGTTTTCATCTGTAAGCCTATGCGTGTTACTCTCAGTCCTGTCTGCCTGTCTCAGCAGCTAGATCTTCTGTCGTGCTATACTGAGTATATTTTCACGTATGGTTTATTTTAATAGGGACAGGTCGCCTACAAATTCATTGACACGTTGAATCATCCAATGTGTTGCGCCCCTAGATCGTTGCTGCTGACAGAACAGTAGAGTAGTGGAGTACAGTACAGGAAGGACACCAAGGTGTCGTGTGCCTTTAAGAGCAGTAGAGGAGCGTGGCTCCCTCAGCAGGCGACCACACAGTCTTGATGAGGGGGATTTGTGTTGAGCTGGCGGGAATTAGGCCTTACTCTTCATGCATGAATACTTTTTATACTCTAGTAAATACACACCGCCTGCCTCCCTTTCTACGCTGCCGTAACCCACCACCACATCCTCTCTATCTTTCTCTCCCTCCATCGCTCTCCCGTTCTCCTCTTCTATCCTCCCAGTCCTGCCTTTTTGCTTTCCCCCTTCCTTCTTCTCTTCTCCCCTGTCTTGCCTGTCCCTTTCTCTCAATCTCTCTTCATCTGCCTCAGCCCCTGCCTCACGTACCCTCCTCCCACTCTCTCCCTCTCCCTGACCTGCTCTCTACCCCCCCCCACCCCCCTTTGACCTCTCATCAAAATTTGATTTGATTTGATTTGATTCATCTCCCCTCTCTATCCCCACGCACTGGTCTCTACTCTCTACCTCTACCACCCTCAACCATGAACTAACCCACTCTCTCTCATCCCTCTCTCTCTTTCTAAATCTCTACCTCCTCGCTCTCCCTGCCTTTGCTTCTGGCCCGCTCTAGCCCCACCTCCCCTCTCCCGCTCTCCTCTCCCTCCCCCCTCCTTCACGGTCATTGACCTGCTCTATGGCTCAGGCTCTCCCCCCTTCCCCCTCCCTCAGTGGAGGCTTTGGAAAGCTGACCCCAATACTGCCCTTACTGCACACACGCTCTCCACGCGGCACGCAGGCTTTAAGTCCAAATTTACACACACACATGCACTGGGAGAGGCATATGAACCCCTCTCAGTCCCACTCGGAGGGTTATGCATACAGGCCAGGCAGTGTGTCTGTGAGAATGGGGATCTGTGTGATGAGCACAGGCTCTCCCCACCCCACTGCCACCACAGCACTGCTCTCAGCTGCACAAGAGACACTACAGTCCCTACTCTTCCTAGTCATAATGGGGCTGTGTGTGTTGTCTTTCGTGTGTCGTGTGTGTGTGTCTAGTGTGTGTGTGTTTGTCTGCACGTGTGTGTTTCTAACAGAGACAGGAACGAGGAGGACTGTGGGGGGGAAAACAGGCCATCTATCAGCGTGTCTCAGTGGCAGAGCCGTGCACTAAACAATCACTTATTTACTAGCTGCCTCTGGTTGAGTTGAGGATGGGGAGGGGACAACTTTCCCTGGTGTGGAGAGAGGAGTGTGTGTGTGTGTGTGTGTGTGTGTGTGTGTGTGTGTGTGTGTGTGTGTGTGTGTGTGGAAACAAGTCGACATGCTCGGCTCATGGATGGTCAGACTTGGTATTAGTTTACCCTGGTACTATGATGTACGCCGTTGTACAGTGTAGCTTACAGTGTGTGAATGGGGTACAGGGGAGGTGGAGTGCCATGCTCTCATGAATAAGTATCACTGGCTGCCTACCTGGCCCCAGTCCAGCTCGGATGGCTTTAATTAACTAACAGAGCACAGCACCACACGTCCCTCTCTGCCTCTTTGCCTGTCTGCTTCTCTGCCTACCGCTCGGCCTGCCTGCCTGTCTGCCTCTCTGCCTGTCTGCCTCTGCCTGCTGGCCTCTCTGCCTGTCTGCTTCTCTGCCTACCTCTCTGCCTGTCTGCCTCTCTGCCTGTCGACCTCTCTGCCTCTCTGCCTGTCTGCCTCTCTGCCTGTCTGCTTCTCTGCCTACCTCTCTGCCTGTCTGCTTCTCTGTCTGCCTCTCTGCCTGTCTGCCTCTCTGCCTGTCGACCTCTCTGCCTGTCCGCCTCTCTGCCTGTCCGCCTCTCTGCCTGTCTTCTTCTCTGCCTACCTCTCTGCCTGTCCACCTCTCTGCCTGTCTGCTTCTCTGCCTACCTCTCTGCCTGTCCACCTCTCTGCCTGTCTGCTTCTCTGCCTACCTCTCGGCCTGTCCGCCTCTCTGGCAGTCCGCCTCTCTGCCTGTCTGCCTCTCTTCCTGTCGGCCTCTCTGCCTGTCTGCCTCTCTTCCTGTCGGCCTCTCTGCCTGTCTGCTTCTCTGCCTACCGCTCGGCCTGCCTGCCTCTCTGTCTCTCTGCCTGCCTGTCTGCATCTCTGCCTGCCTGCCTCACTATGGCTGTAACACTCTGCTGACTGCGAGTGCAAATAGAGCCACACCAACACACTGAGTGTTCCATGTGTATTCTTACTGACTACAACAGCTCGCTCTACTGCTAATCAATGGTACTGACACACTGAGGCCTTGGCTGGGTTGAGTGTGGGATTCACACTCAAGGTGTGATGTAGGCTCCACTTTTGATTTCCCCAAGCTCTCATTGACTGAAATATGTGGTTTTACATCTCTAAATACCAACTCTATGTGTTGTGCGTGATGTGATTCTACCAGTCTAACTGGTGTCCCTCCGTGTGTGTTTCCACAGACGACTCATCCTCAGAGAGCGGCAGCGGGAACGGCATGCACACCATGACACCTCCGTCCGCGGGTGGGGCGGCCCCGGGGTCGGAGGGGGGAGCGGGTGGACCCCCTTACAGGGAGATGGTAAACGGCAATGGGCCCCCGGCCCCGCTGGACTTCAGCACCACCTCCTCGTCCTCATCGTCCGAGGACCAACAGGCGCCGGTCAACCTGAGTGAGACCAGACTGCCCGGGACTGCCCTGATGGGCCCCTTCCAGCCCGACCCCCCAGATGAGCTGCGCAGGAAGTACCCTGTCAAGCCCCTCCCCCATGCCGCTGAGCTGCGCCTGGACAGAGACTCGATCAGGGACTACGGCAACAAGGTGAGGCCTTCTGCTCACACCTGGGTATGAAATGATTGCAAATACTTTAGCTGAGATTTGATTGAGCTTATACAATACAACTTTTCTGGTACAGTGAACCAATAGAATAGTCACAAAACTGCAAGCACTGCCCACCTGGCACTCCAGGCAGACTTAAGTAAACACTCAAAAAAAAAGGTCTGACGGTAATATATTACACACCAAGTGTTGAGCAGTGAGCCCACCAGGACTGTGTGAGTAATAGTCTGAAAGCTCAGCGTGACCATTGTTATAGATGACCACTGTCTTGCTATGACCTGAGGTATATACGCAGGAAGTTGAGGTTCATTGGCAGGGCATTGGACAAAGCTGAGAGAGGTTTCCATTGAGATCCTGCCACACTGCAATTACCTGTTCAGTCTCGGCTCGGGAATCCAAGACATTATTCTTGACATGAAACCAGAAAGAGAATGTGCATGAGAGCAGCGAGAGTGGCTGTGCCACGGGAAGTAGTGTGTTGCTGTGCTTGTGATGAGCATCCGCACAGGAGTCAGTGGAGGACAGTGCTATTGGGGCTGTATGAAAGGAGACTGGGGATAAAAGGTTCTTCCTTTCTGCTCTCTGGCTATTGAATGAGACACACACTTCACCATGCTCTGACAATGCAGTCTTGTCCTTGAAGGCATCTTCTTTGCCGCGTTGTCACAGACGAGAGCCATTGGAAGGATCTGACAAGTAGAAAAGTTTGAGCACAAAAACGTCTAGCAGTTTTTTATCTCACTGTAATCAGTGGTCCTCAAGATTGAGATTTTGCCGGCTGCTTTCAATGTGAAGGGAGCATACAGACGGAATGAAAACCTTACCGCGGCTTTGTATCTCTTCTTCTATTTATGTGTCTGTTCTCTGTGTGTGTGTGTGTGTTTGTTTATGCATGCACCTGTGTATGTACGTGTTCTTCATATGTGTGTGCGTATGCACACATGCACCTATGTATGTGTGTGTGACAGTCTCCTCAGTACAGCTCAGGAAGCTACGACTCATTGAAGATGGAGACGTGTGCCGAGGACCTGACCGTGACCAGAAGTGCGGCGGCAGCCGAGGATGATGACGATGACCATGAAGATCACGACGACAATGACAAGATCAACGACACGGAGGGCGTGGACCCAGAGAGATTAAAGGCCTTTAACGTAAGAGCTGCTCTCACCTCAGCTAGACATGACCGAACACACACACACATACACACTGTACACTACACATATTAGAGCTCCTCTCACCTTTTCATGACCTTCACCTCAGGAACACAGGAAACAGCAAATAGCTAGCAGAGCAGACACACAAAGTTTCTTCTTTTCTTCTTTTCAGATGTTTGTGCGTCTGTTTGTGGATGAGAACCTGGACCGCATGGTGCCCATCTCCAAGCAGCCAAAGGAGAAGATCCAGGCCATCATTGAGTCGTGCAGCCGCCAGTTCCCCGAGTTCCAGGAGCGCGCTCGCAAACGCATCCGCACCTACCTCAAATCCTGCCGCCGCATGAAGAAAAGCGGCATGGAGGTACATACCGTGCCTCCCATACCTCATCCTTCTCTTATTCCTACTCTCTTTCCTATTCCACCTCTGGCTTTCTTATTCCTCTCTCATTCAGTGTGTCCGGACGTACCACACCTACCGTACTCCCTCTCCTCTCGCTCTCTCATCCCTTTCTCTTTCACCTCTCTCGCATTCATAACCCCTCTATCAAATCAAATTTTATTGGTCGCATACACATTTTTAGCAGATGTTATTGCGGGTGTAGTGAAATGCTTGTATTTCTAGCTCCAACAGTGCAGTAATATCCAACATTACACAACAATACACATAAATCTAAAAATAAAAGAATGGAATTAAGAAATATATGTCCGGAATCCAGATTATAAGTATACTGAACAAAAATATAATCACAACATGGAACAATTTGGGGCGGCAGGGTAGCCTAGTGGTTAGAGCGTTGGACTAATAACCGAAAGGTTGCAAGTTCATATCCCCGAGCTGACAAGGTACAAATCTGTCATTCTGTCCCTGAACAGGCAGTTAACCCACTGTTCCTAGGCCATCATTGAAAATAAGAATTTGTTCTCAACTGACTTGCCTAGTTAAATAAAGGTTAAAAAAATTCATAAAAAAATGCAAATATTTTATTTTAGTTACAGTTCATATAAGGAAGTCAATCAATTGAAAAAAAAATCATTAGGCCCTAATCTATGGATTTCACATGACGGGAAATACAGATATGCAGCTGTTGGTCACAGATAGACTATATATACAAAAGTATGTGGACACCTCTTCAAACTAGTGGATTCAGCTATTTCAGCCACACTCATTGCTGACAGGTGTACAAAATTGAGCACAAAGCCATGCAATCTCCATAGACAAACACTGGTAGTAGAATGGCCTTACTGAAGAGCTCAGTAACTTTCAATGTGGCACCGTCATAGGATGCTACCTTTCCAACAAGTCAGTTCGTCAAATTTCTGCCCTGCAGAACGCTGCCCCGGTCAACTGTAAGTGCCGTTATTGTGAAGTGAAAACATAGAGGAGCAACAACGGCTCAGCCGCAAAGTGGTAGGCCACAAAAGCTCACAGAACGGGACCACGGAGTGCTGAAGTGCGTAAAGAAATCATCTGTCCTCGTTTGCAACACTCACAAACGAATTCAAAACTGCACAAGAACTGTTCGTCGGAAACTTCACGAAATGAGTTTCCATGGCCGAGCAGCCGCACATAAACCTTAAGACGACCATGCGAAATGCCAAAGCGTCTGCTAGAGTGGTGTAAAGTTCCCGGCTATTGGACTCTGAAGCAATGGAAACTAGTTTTCTGGAGTTATGAATCACACTTCACCATCTGGCAGTCCGACGGACGAATCTGGATTTGGCGGATGCCAGGAAAACGCTACCTGCCCCAATGCATAGTGCCAACTGTAAAGTTTGGTGGAGGAGGAATAATGGACTGGGGCTGTTTTTCATGGTTCAGGCCCCTTAGTTCCAGTGATGGGAAATATTAACGCTACAGCATACAATGACATTCTAGACAATTCTCAATGCCCATGCACAAAGCGAGGTCCAGACAGAAATGGTTTGTCAAGATCAATGTGGAAGAACTTGAATGTCCTGCACAGAGCCCTGACCTCAACCCCATCAAACACCTTTGGGATGAATTGGAATGCCAACTGCGAGCCAGGCCTAATCGCCCAACATTGGTGTCTTCACCTACTTCCTGTAGGCTGTCTAGTCGTTATTGGTAATCAGGCCTACCACTGTTGTGTCTTCTGCAAACTTGATGATTGAGTTGGAGGCGTTCGTGGCCACAGAGTCATTGGCATCCATTGCGAGTGTACCCCATAGCAGAGACAGAGGCATCCCACTCACATTTTCTTTTTGGTTCATATAAGGTCATTGAACTAAGCAGATCAGGCTCAGGTGCTAATACATTGTGAGAGCCACCCCCTTAAGCAGACAGGAACTAACCATCTTTTATTTTGGGGGGGTAAAAGGCCTGAATGGGACATTTTCATTCATGCACCATTTGCCCATAGGAGAAAAGCAGGAAGTAAAAGCAGGAATCAACTCAACGGACATCACAAAAAAATACATTCCATTGTGTGAGCCATAGAAATGTTGTATCACCATTGTTTATTACATCAGGATATTATACTTTCATTTTGTTCCTTACCTGGTGAAATATTCGGTTGAAAATGTAGTGCTGTTCAGTGCTCATGTATCTGGTTAGGAATGATACTATCTGAAATAGAGGAGTTGGAATAACTTTGTGTAATGAGCAGGTGCAACTGAACATATTGTTCGTGTAATATCTTCTGTATTATTAATGTTGAATATGCCCCCTGTGGTCAATGTGGGTACTCTGGCGTGGGGATGAATTTGTGCTGATTGTCTCTCCCCTGCTAGACACGACCCACACCACCTCACCTCACCTCAGCCATGGCTGAGAACATCCTGGCAGCCGCCTGCGAGAGCGAGACACGCAAGGCTGCCAAGAGGATGCGGCTGGATGTCTACCAGGCACATGTGAGTGCTCTGATGGTGTGTGTGTGTCTGTGTGCACATCAGGGTGTGTGTGTACAAGTGTGTATCTTTTCAGGTGGGTGGATGTACTGTGTATGTATTCTAATAGCCAATGGCAAAGTCTGTTCTTAACCTTGAGTATATTATATACATAGAAGTGGGACTGAAAACTCTCTCATCTCCACCTCAGGAGGAGCAGATAGCACTTGACAAGCCCAGTTCTCGCGAGCCGGCCTCCCTGGCCCACTCTGCCTACTCCCTGGCCGCCTCGGCCTACTCCCAGGACCAGCTCTACACCAACGGTGGGCTCAACAATAGTTACCGTGGTTACGGGGGTCTGGGAGCTAGCATGCAACACCCAGTCTCCCTGACAACCGCCACTGCTCAGAGCAACGGTGAGAGAGCATGCTTCGCCTCTTTATTTGGCCAGAGAATGGCAGCTTAGAGTAGCAGCATACCTTAGCTTACCTGAAGCATGTTGCTCGTGCTGTAGCAGCATCACTGGGTGAGTTTAGAACAGACTGAGACTTATTGAAACGTATCGAGAAATCCAATTCTTGCCCATATTTGGACATAGAAAACTTTCTTTAAAAAAAAAATACAGGTGGAACTCATCTAAAATATATCTCCTACAGTGGATAAGAATGCATATTTATGTTTTTCAATAGTTACAATTATAGTAAAATGCCCCCAGTATGTGTCTTCATTTGAGTGTGTTGTCTTTCCCCCAGGCCCTACTGACCTCAGCATGAAGTCCCTGGGGTCAAACTCTTCATCGGCCAGCTCAAACAGTCACGGGCGGAGTGCTGGTGTCATAGGTGGCGGGGCCTCGGCACAGCTCAGCCCAACAGAGATCACGGCCGTGCGGCAGCTCATCGCCGGCTACCGCGAGTCGGCCGCCTTCTTGCTCCGCTCGGCCGATGAGCTGGAGACCCTTATCCTGCAGCAAAACTGAGCCGGAAACTCCTCCTCCCCGTCTCCCTGCTTCTCCCTCTTTCTCTCTGACTCTCCCACACGACCCCTAACCAACTACTCTCCCACTCACCAGATCCATCTGTCTGTGTTTCGTCCTCCCCCACTGACCTGTATATTCTCCCCGTCTCCAGAAGGGAGGCATGCAACAGTGCTACCTTCCTCTAGTGTAATATTCTAACACCCCCCCCTGATTGTTTTAACATCAGTGCGTGGAGAGAAAGAGCACTGTCTGCGAGGACTTGGGAACAGCGTTTCTCCCCCTCTTGAACCACCTGTAAAGGAACATGCTCCCTCCCAATCATAACAGCTCTGCCTCACTTCCACAGCTCTGTGGAAAGAAGAGGGGTGGCCGGGAGAGAGCCGGAAATTAGTCTACCAAGTGATGTGCAGGAGAGTGGTGGGGCTGGAGCGCTGGAGGACACTGCAGGGTTGTGCTGTGATGAGGAGAGAACAGCGCCCCCTTGTATGAGGAAGAGAAGTGGATCCTTTTGGTGTGCCAGTAAGCTCAATGTGTTACTGTACACAGATCCCCTCAACAAGCTCGCCATCCCCAATAACAATGAAAACGAGACTCTCTGAACAGTAGTAACAAAATGTTTGTTCATGACAAATACTTTTGATTTGAGATCTGAATTTGTTTGTTTGACTACAAGAAGACATTTTGAACCACTTTTTGGATGAACAGAGGCTGAAGAAGGCTGGAAAGAAAGAGACAACTTGTTGCGCTCTGTGTAAATAAACTCTGTGTCCTAAAGCACTTTCCCATGATTCAGACCTCACCTCCCCATTGAGTAATAAAGAACTCGATGTGCCCGGGAGCAACACTTTATCTTATGCATTATGGAGATGCCATCTATTCCACATGGAAATACCTCAGATCTATCAACCCACCGTTCGAGTACTTCATTCCTACTTGGGTGGCGACGTCACACAACGCTCATCACACAACACTCACCCGTTACTACCTGATGTGTTCCGTGTTTTCATAGACCTGCAGGAAGCAAAGTCTTAACCATTTCAAGAAGTTTCCAGAGTAAATATTGTAACTATAGTTCGAATTTAAAACAAAAAAAAGTATTGTTTGTCCTGTTATTTGTGTACTGTAAATACTCAGTCCATATTTGATTCTAGAAACACCATGAAGAGAACACGAAAAAGCATCAGTAAAGTGAGGGACTGGGGGGCAAGGTAGTATTTTCCGTGGGAGACTGAACCTCTCTGACGATAGCTGGTAGTTTTCTTTTTTTGGAGTTCCCCAATTTTTCCAACCCTCTTGTGGCTCATTGCTCTCCCATCAATTCCAGGTTTTGGTTTGTCCCGAGTCATCACTCAATGATACCCTGTCTTTTTCCGTGTCCGGTTCTGCATTCCTCTCTCGAACCTATCCCCCATCTCCTCCCTGACCTGAGCCCAGTCCAGTTCGGTTCTGGGAGGGATAACGTATGTCTTTGTCTATTGACTCTTTGAGATGGCCATTAATCCACGCTGCTGCTATATGTACCGGACTTTTGCCACAGACCTGTAACCTCAAGTCAGGACGCCATCCTCCTGCACAACCAGAGCACCTCAAGACAACAACACAAACAAAAAGAAGCTAAAACTACTCAAAACCGATAAGAGACTAAAATCTTACTTTTAAAAACGACATGCCATCCCAGTCAGTTGTTTCTCTTTGCTACTAGGCACTCTGGTTGATCTTTTTGTTCTTTCATAGGGCTGTGTTGTTTGTACAGTTTCCTTTTTCTTTTTTGCTTTCTTCATGACTTTGAATCTCTGGAGGCATATAGGGATCAACGTGCTCCTCTTGCAGCCACTCACAAGGGTGCTCTGGGCATATCTATTTTACTGTGCAGTCAAAGTCTGGGAGGTTTGTACCTTTTAGAATGAGTGTGAGAGAAAAAAAAATGCAAAATGTTTCTTCAAGAGGCAGGCCTGAAGGGGCTGACTGTTGTGTCACTGTAATTTGCTCCCTTTTGCACACTGAAGCAACTGAAATCTGTGACGGAGGCCCTGCTTGTTCAGGGCTCCATCTTGCACTGGTGAGGTGTGGCCTACTAAAGGAAAGAGGAAGAGTATTTGCAATGCAGTTGATAATCATCCTGGCCCTTGACAGCATAGTGTTAACGAAAAATAAACAGTGTGGGTGCTACGATGTTTCACAACCACCACTATTGGGGGGGGGACTTGTGTAAATGAAAGCCATTGATGTAGGTGTGCTACCTCCATGGCCTGAGATTGAACGGAGCACTGTGCTCACTGGTGACACACTCTGAACCACAGAACAACACCTTGATAAATCCACCCAGCATACATGTGCAATGTCAAATCCATCTCCATAATGAGTACACATTGATGTACAAATATTTAATTTATGGAAATATTATGGCTAGATAGAAAGTAGAAAATGGACTCCCAAGACGTTCTATTTATCTCTGAGCAAGCTCTTGATTAGATCTGCGTGGTGGGTAAAAACGACACAAACACAAGAGAAATATGCAAAATGACCAGTCAAGAGGAAACCCCTCACTGTGTTCTCTCGCAACGTGGCTGTGAGGGCTTCAAAATGTGTTTTCTTATTAGTATCACCCTCATTTCTGCAGATCCATCCCTCACTCTGCTCCTGCCCTGGGGTCTTAGGCTACAATTACCTCAGCACATACAACACAGCAGTGTATCAGTACAGTAACATAGTAGAGGAATTACTGTATCACAGGTTGTTTTTTTAGTGGGGGGGGGGGGCTAACTTAGTAGGGGATCTGTCTTATTCACTTCCATCTTAAAACTGCCTTTTTTGCCACTGAGTTTTCAAATGATTGCCAGACACGAGGGCTGTGGCCAAACTGTACATAGTGCTGTAAGTGTTTGTGATCTTACAGTGTGGACGCTAGAGCCAATGTTGTCGTCCTGTGTTTCCCTATTGCCCCGGGTCAACACAGTGATGGATCGAGCCTCTTTAGAGATGACTGCTGGATATTGTAACGTCGCATGCCACAACACATCTGCTATATGGTTTTGTGAAGAAGATGAAGAAGAAGAAGATTGACAGTTATGCATTTCTAATATAGACAAGGGACAGTTAAATGTATCTGTACAAAGGGAGTAAGAGATGCGATGACATAGTAAAGAGGATCTTGCTAAATACGACTCCCTCCTCTGTTTGCACCTTTTGGGGTTTGCTCTGTAGTTTCTCATAGACGGCTACATACGTTAAGAAAACATACTGTAAAAATAGGCAAAGACAATCTTGGAAAGGTGCAACTTGCTCACGGTTTGATTTCCATTTCTTTTCTGTGTGCAGCTATTGCATACAGTGCGTCTTGGAGATGACAAGAGTATTTTAGCCATAATCAGAGGATTCTTACTCAAACTTCTGACTCCTCAAGCGCGGTTGGAGCACTCATAGTGGCCCCACTGTCGATACACATTTTTATCTGATTTCTATTTTTATTATTAATTTTGTTATTATTTTATATATATTTTGTAGTGCAAGTAAGTGGTCTTTTCAAATAATATTTTGTACAAAAACCAACATCTCAAGTGAAGTTACTCTGTATGCCTATACTGTACATTCCAAACAAGGATGTCAACACGTTTAACAACCGACCTGACCAGCATCCCGTTTAGTGATGTGACCTCAGACCAGAGGGAGTGCCCTCTGTTAAGATTAGCATTGTTGACCTTGTGAATAGCGTCAAACATGTTGTTGATTGGAGCCATGATTATTTTCCTGCTTAGGGCCAACAAGACTTTACATGCCAGGGAATGTGCCAACCAAGCACAGACCAAGTCTACGCCCTTAACCATGCCCTTCATGAAACTCCAACTCCCAGACTACTGTATGCATCTCTACCCCGGGGAATGCTATGTGGTAGTGTCAGCACTTCAGTGGAGGGGAAGTGTTTTGAGTGACGAGCAGGGGTATTTTGCTGTGGGAAAGGTGTGATTCCCTTTATCATACCGTTTTTAGCTCCAGCTGACATTGGATTACATTGGAACTCATTGACTTTACAAATGATGCCCCCAATAGCGACGTTTCCATTCGGACAGGTGCAGTTGTGGTGCTGGTCAGGGTACCGTGAATGAATACACACTTTAAAAAAAAATAACCTGCTTTGGTCAGATGTATAGCTCGACACAACAACAAAAAAACAATAGAAGAAGAAAAAAGTTTATTTTTCTATCAGGGCAGTGTACAGCTACAGTCAAATCAAAAATGGTTTTTCCAACCATAGTCTGTTTTATTTAATCATTTGGTGGTGCTTTAGATTCCTTGGTTCTGTTTTAGGTTTTCCTCTTTACCTACTGTACCAGAAGCTGATTGTCTTTTTCTCAGTTTTGATTTGTACCTAATACCAATGTGAAACTGTATTTTCCTCCTGAGTTTGGACTCAGTGGAAGTGTGATGTTTACATGTACAGATTTGTTTTTGTAATTTTATTTAATTTGGTCATTTCTCTCCTCCTCCCCACTCTGTTAATCTAGTACCTTGTACATTGATGGGAAATGGGACCGTGTCGAAATAAGGTTAATGTCACATTTAGAAACTGGTTGTTGGGAGAGCTGTGTGCTTGGCTTAAGGAATGCCCTCTCCTTAGCTGACCTGATACACACAAACCAGGGGTCACAGTGAACTGATGCTCTGGTGTGACTACTTTACCAATATATGAGAATTTGTTCCACAGTGAATGATAAGCCATTGACATACCCTTTGCAGGGTTTTTTAGACTATTAGTATATTTAGCGCGAAAAAACTAAACTGCAGACAAAAACCTCAGGAAAGGACATCACTTTTTTAACATGTCTTACTGAAGGGCCCATTTCCCTCTTTGATACCATATAAATTATATAAAAAATAAGTATTCTTTTTTTTATATTTATTGTGTTAAATATATAACAGTGGATACCTTTTTTCCAGTACATGTGGCTAAATATTTGAATTCTTTAGAAAAGTGTTGATAATATATGTAAAGCAACTTAAAGATTGAAAAAAACGAGAAAAAAAACGATTTCTGTTTGTTTAATGCGAAACAGCATGGGTGGTTATTTTACCTAACATATCACTTTGATTCATGAAAAACCAATGATTTCAAATTAAGCTTTCTTCGGTGTGATGTCACTGCTAAAGTAAAATGTTTTCAAATTTAAAAATGAGATTTTTTTTCTCCCAAGCTGTATGTCACAAGTCTAAATATACTAATAAAACAGTGTGCTATCAAACAGAAACCGATGTATTTTTGTATTTTGTCAAGGTTGTAATAAAGGAAAGGTTGTTCTTGTTCTTACAAAATATATATTATCGGTAAATACCTTTAATGGGTATTTTGTTATTGCATAGTATGTTTACATTAATAATATTGTGTTCATTGTACATGATGTAATAGATCTAAACCAATGAGGAATTGGTGTAAGCAACACCGATACCATATTTCTATACTATAGCCTACTTCTACATAATACACTGACCAGCAATAGATTATAATTATGTTACCAGAAGCTTTTTTTTAAACTAGAGCAAAAAAAACAGTCAATTCATTTGCTAAGGGAAATGGTGCATTATTAGATAGGGAATATAAAACGCTGTGTTGCCTATACGTACTGAGTAGATCCCTTGCACCAGAGTTAAGGGCGTGTGTATATATATATATATGGACATATAGGGCTACCCTCTGCGTTGTTGATTTAACCGCCAAGCAGGAGCAGTGGGCAGACAGGTTCACGGATGTAGGGACAGCGAGAGCTGTCGAGTGTTCCAAACCAAAACCCTGGGACTATAAGCATGTCGTGGTCCTGGCTCAGCAAATGCAGTTCAGGTGTTGACCGTATTCCAGAGAGATGCGGTATTTGGTTATCATTCGTTGGAGGTCAAGTATAGGTAGGGGTATTTTTTTTTAGGCGTACTTTAAATGAATCAAGGATCAATGTGGGCATGGATATCGTCTCCTCTCCCGACAATATATCGTTTCCGCATTCCCGCAGCCATAGGTATTGTGTCCCTGATTAATCGCAACACAAAACCGGTTTCTCCTGATTGCCAGCCTAACTATCGCTGATGCTGCACTATGCTTGTTGTGAAGAGAGAAAAGGGAGATCGAAGACGTCTCGAAACTGTAGGCTAATAGGCGTCTGGCGTTCCTAAATAGGCACATTTCATTTTCGCGTCGAATTTGTCGCGGTTCCCTTCAAAAACCTGGGATACCTCGGCGTTGCTATTGGTTTGGGATGGAGGGTTGTTGTCGTTGTTGCATGCCATGTTGTAGTCGGCTGTGGAACTGGATATGGCCCGAATTCCATTACCCAAATATCACCCGATCAGCCGAAATCCCCACTATTTCAGGTGATATCCGTGCTCCGTCCCCCAAGAAGAAACCGACTCAACTCTATGCGGCTCTGTTTGATTTCGAAGCCAGGAGCGAGGAGGAGCTGACTATCAAGGAAGGTGACAAGCTGTCGGTAATAGAAAAGAGGGGGGATTATGTGCTTGCCAAGAAACTTACCGGTTCGATGGAGTCCGGACTGGTCCCGGCTACATATGTGGCCATTCTACAGGACGAGTTTGCTAATCACAAGTGAGTGGCGCTTTGTGTGAGCGGGAGCAACCTCAATATTGTTTTATTCATAATATGCCTTTGAGATTTCTCCATGTCCAATATATTGTGTAGGATCATGTTTATCAACTATGTCTACCAGGTTTATCAAGAAGGTAGGCTATCTTCAACTAAATGTTAATTGAGCCTGCAAAAACAAGATTTGGCCTTATGATCATTCTTTCAAATAGGCCTAATTCAAATTTAATAAGGACAGTGTTGACAAAAGTGTCAATGCTGCACCCATCCCTCCCTTCCCATTCACTACTGCACAGTGCACAACATTGTAGTGTATAACAATCACACTGTATTAAGTTTCTGTAGGCCTATGTGGCTACACATAGTTCCTGCTTTTGTGGTCAGATTGGTGCAAGTGCAGCCAAGTTGTAGCTTTATTAAGAACTACGCTAGGTACAGCAGTCGATACACAACTTTTGGCAACTATGGTAAGCGTTCCACTCAGCTCACACCCACACCTGACCGTTTCAGGTGAAACCTGACCATGGAAATGTGCATAGCGTTTGCTGAACAGCACAGGCGCACCCATTCTTGATAATAAATGTGAATAGCCTTCCTTACTATTTGGCTGCAGTCTAGCCTATAAACCACACCTACTTTTCCACTCAAAGCAGCTAGAAGGGTGTTTTCACACACAGACCTCTATTTAAAGTGAACTCTGGGGTAAAATAAAAAGCTTAAATAACTCGTGTTTGTATTCACACTGCCCTTGTCTTTGAATGAGGACTCAACTCTTTTGCCAGTTCATGTCACCTATTTTGTGGTCTGAATCCTCTTTGCATTCACATTGAGAAACTAACCAATATCTTTTTCCAACGTTCACTCAATGCACTCTGGGTTTTTCAAATCAAATTTTATTGGACGGACACATATTTAGCAGATGTTATTGCGGTTGTAGCGAAATGCTTGTGGTCCTAGCTCCAACAGTAATATCTAACAATAAACAACAATACACATCAAAAAAGTAAAATAATGGAATTAAGAAATAGAAATATTAGGATGAGAAATGTTGGAGTCCGGAGTATAAATAAATATTATATACAGTACCAGTCAGAAGTTTGGACACACCTACTCATTCAAGTGTTTTTCTTTATTTTTACTTTGTTCTACATTGTAGAATAATATTTGGGTTAGGCGGATGCCAGGAGAACGCTACCTGCCTGAATGCATAGTGCCAACTGTAAAGTTTGGGGGGGGAGGAATTAGTGGTCTGAGGCTGTTTGTCATGGTCTGGACTAGGCCCCTTAGTTCCAGTGATGGGGAGATATTAATGCTACAGCATACAATGACATTCTCGACGATTCTGCGCTTCCAGCTTTGTGGCAACAGTTTGGGGAAGGCCCTTTCTTGTTTCAGCATGACAATGCCCGTGCACAAAGTGAGGTCCATACAGAAATAGTTTGTCGAGATTAGTGTGGAATAACTTGATGGACTGCACAGAGCCCCTCCCCCAACCCCATTGAACACCTTTGGGATGAATTGGAATGCCAACTGCGAGCCAGGCCTAATTGCCCAACATCAGTGCCCGAACTCACTAATTCTCCTGTGGCTGAATGGAAGCAAATCCCCGCAGCATCTAGTGAAAATCCTGCCTCAACCATGCTTCACCGTAGGGATGGTGCCAGGCGTCCTCCAGACGTGATGCTTGGCATTCAGGCCAAAGAGTTCAATCTTGGTTTCATCAGACCTGAGAATCTTGTTTCTTCTCCCCCGATTGCTCAGTTTGTCCAGGTGGCCAGTTCTAGGAAGAGTCTTGGTGGTTCCAAACTTCTTCCATTTAAGAATGATGGAGGCCACTATGTTCTTGGGGACCTTCAATGCTGCAGAAATGTTTTGATACCCTTCCCCAAATCTGTGTCTCGACACAATCCTGTCTTGGCGCTCTACGGACAATTCCTTCAACCTCATGGCTTGGTTTTTGCTCTGACATGCACCGTCAACTGTGGGACCTTATCTGGACAGGTGTGTGCCTTTCCAAATCATGTCCAATCAATTGAATTTACCACAGGTGGATTCCAATCAAGTTGTAGAAACATCTCAAAGATGATCAATGGAAACAGGATGAACCTGAGCTCAATTTCGAGCCTCATAGCAAAGGGTCTGAATATTTATGTAAATAAAATATTCCTGTTTTTAATACATTTCCCCAAAAAATCTAAACTGTTTTAGTCTTTTTTTATGGGCTATTGTGTGTAGATTCCTGAATGTTATTTAATCCATTTTAGAATACGGCTGTAACGTAACACTGAATACTTTTTTTCCGATGGCACTTTGTATTTATGGTACCACTCAAGTTTGGACACCTACTCATTCAAGGGTTTTTCTTTATTCTTACTATTTTCTACATTGTAGAATAATATTGACGACATCAAAACTATGAAATAACACACATGGAATCATGTAGTTACCAAAAAAGTGTTAAACGAATCAAATATATTTTAGATTCTTCAAAGTAACCACCCTTTGCCTTTGACAGCTTTGCACACTCTTGGCATTCTCTCAACCAGCTTCATGAAGTAGTCACCTGGAATGCATTTCAATTAACAGGTGTTCCTTGTTAAGTTTAAGAAGAAATTACACATTGTGTTTGAGCCAATCAGTTGTGTTGTGACAAGGTAGGGGCAGTATACAGAAGATGGCTCTATTTGGTAAAAGACCAAGTCCATATTATGGCAAGAACCCCTCAAATGAGCAAAGAGAAACATTCCTTTTAAGATATGAAGGTCAGTCAATCTGGAAAATTTCAAGATTTTTGAAAGTTTCTTCAAGTGCAGTCGCAAAAAGCATCAAGCGCTATGATGAAACTGGCACTCATGAGGACCGCCACAGGAAAGGAATACCCATAGTTACCTCTGCTGCAGAGGAAGTTAATTACAGTTACCAGCCTCAGAAATTCCAGCCCAAATAAATGCTTCAGAGTTTCAGTAACAGACACATCTCAACATGAACTGTTCAGAGAAGACTGTGTGAATCAGGCCTTCGTAGTCTAATTGTTTCACAGAAACCACTACTGTAGAATCATGGGACACATGAACACGAAGAAGAAGAGGCTTGCTTGGGCCAAGAAATACGAGCAATGGACATTAGACCGGTGGAAATCTGTCCTTTTGGTTTGATGAGTCCAAATATGAGATTTTTGGTTCCAACCGCCGTGTCTTTGTGAGACGCAGAGTAGGTGAACGGATGGTTTTCGCATGTGTGGTTCCCACCATGAAGCATGGAGGAGGTGTGATGGTGTGGGGGTGCTTTGCTGGTGACACTGTCGGTGATTGTTATTTCGAGTTCAAGGCACACTTAACCAGCAGGGCTGCCACAACATTCTGCATCGATATGTAGAAAGCTGTTTAGTGGGACATTTGTTTTTCAACAGGACAATAACCCAACACACCTCTAGACTGTGTAAGGGCTATTTGACCAAGAAGGAGAGTGATGGAGTGCTGCATCAGATGACCTGGCCTCCACAATCACCCAAATTCAACCCAATTCAGATGGGTTGGGATGAGATGGACCACAGAGTGAAGGAAAAGCAGCCAACAAGTGCTCAGAATATGTTGGAACTCCTTCATGACTGTTGGAAAAGCATTCCAGGTGAAGCTGGTTGAGAGCATGCCAAGAGTGTGCAAAGCTTTCATCAAGGCAAAGGGTGGCTACTTTGAAGAATCTCAAATATAAAATTTTTTGATTTGTTTAACACTTTTTGTGGGGTTACTAAACTCAGCAAAAAAAGAAACGTCCTCTCACTGCCAACTGCGTTTTATTTTCAGCAAACTTAACATGTAAATATTGGTATGAACATAAGATTCAACAACTGAGACATAAACTGAACAAGTTCCACAGACCTGTGACTAACAGAAATGGAATAATGTGTCCCTGAACAAAGGAGGTCAAAATCAAAAGTAACAGTCAGTATCTGGTGTGGCCACCAGCTGCATTAAGTACTGGAGTGCATCTCCTCCTCATGGACTGGACCAGATTTGCCTGTTCGGACAGATTTGCCAGATTTGCAAGTTCCCAGACATTTCTGGGGGGAATGGCCCTAGCCCTCACCCTCCGCTCCAACAAGTTCCAGTGTAACGCACTCTTTTTTTCCGGCAATAAACGCGAATCCGACCATCACCCCTGGTGAGACAAAACCGTGACTCGTCAGTGAAGAGCACTTTTTGTCGGTCCTGTCTGGTCCAGTGACTGTGCATTTGTGCCCATAGGCAACGTTGTTGCCAGAGATGTCTGGTGAGGACCTGCCTTGGAAAAGGGATGTTTCTTTTTATGTGTGTACACACACACACACACACACACACACACACACGGGCAAAAAAAGTATTTAGTCAGCCACCAATTGTGCAAGTTCTCCAACTTAAAGATGAGAGAGGCCTGTACTTTTCATCATAGGTACACTTAAACTATGACAGACATGAGAGAAAACAAATCCAGAAAATCACATTGTAGGGTTTTTAATGAATTTATTTGCAAATTATGGTGGAAAATAAGTATTTGGTCACCTACAAACAAGCAAGATTTCTGACTCTCACAGACCTGTAACTTCTTCAAGAGGCTCCTCTGTCCTCCACTCGTTACCTGTATTAATGGCACCTGTTTGAACTTGTTATCAGTATAAAAAGACACCTGTCCACAACCTCAAACAGTCACACTCCAAACTCCACTATGGCCAAGACCAAAGAGCTGTCAAAGTACAACAGAAACAAAATTGTAGACCTGCACCAGGCTGGGAAGACTGAATCTGCAATAGGTAAGCAGCTTGGTTGGAAGAAATCAACTGTGGTAGCAATTATTAGGAAATGGAAGACATACAAGGCCACTGATAATCTCCCTCGAGCTGGGGCTCCACGCAAGATCTCACCCCATGGGTTCAAAATGATCATGAAATGGCTTTCTTCTTGCCACTCTTCCATAAAGGCCAGATTTGTGCAATATACGACTGATTGTTGTCCTATGGACAGAGTCTCCCACCTCAGCTGTAGATCTCTGCAGTTCATCCAGAGTGATCATGGGCCTCTTGGCTGCATCTCTGATCAGTCTTCTCCTTGTATGAGCTGAAAGTTTAGAGGGACGGCCAGGTCTTGGTGGATTTGCAGTGGTCTGATACTCCTTCCATTTCAATATTATCGCTTGCACAGTGCTCCTTGGGATATTTAAAGCTTGGGAAATCTTTTTGTATCCAAATCCGGCTTTAAACTTCTTCACAACAGTATCTCGGACCTGCCTGGTGTGTTCCTTGTTCTTCATGATGCTCTCTGCGCTTTTAACGGACCTCTGAGACTATCACAGTGCAGGTGCATTTATACGGAGACTTGATTACACACAGGTGGATTGTATTTATCATCATTAGTCATTTAGGTCAACATTGGATCATTCAGAGATCCTCACTGAACTTCTGGAGAGTTTGCTGCACTGAAAGTAAAGGGGCTGAATAATTTTGCACGCCCAATTTTTCAGTTTTTGATTTGTTAAAAAAAATTGAAATATCCAATAAATGTCGTTCCACTTCATGATTGTGTCCCACTTGTTGTTGATTCTTCACAAAAAAATACAGTTTTATATCTTTATGTTTGAAGCCTGAAATGTGGCAAAAGGTCGCAAAGTTCAAGGGGGCCGAATACTTTCGCAAGGCACTGTATACCTACTTACATTTTGGACGCTAATAGATTGCATTTAGTTACAAGATGAGACATAATATTTGTAATCAGAAGATCCAGTACTATTAACATGAAAATATTATTGTTAACAGAATAAATAGCAGAATACTAACTCCAGATTAAATAATGCTGTAATAGGCTATTGCTCCTTTAAGAGCTAGAATTGATTTTGTACTTTTGATTGTAATTCTCACCAAACATCTTAAACTATTCAAACCCCACAATTGAATAAGAAGCTTTCTTAGCCTATAGATGACATACTGTTCACACTGCACAAAAAATTAAGCACCACGTCAAGTCCACATGAGTGACAAAACACTGAGCCAATCATGGCACAACGCTCCATATTTTCTGCTGGCTTACCCCACCACCACAGAAAGCACTGCGCTAGGCTGAAACACCTGCATTTTGGAGCTGCCTTACTCAAGAAAACAAAAAAGAGACCATGTTTGTATGTGGCTTTATTAACTCAATGATATTTTTTTAAACTTTGTTTGCAAACTGATATGTGACACCTATTAGTTTTCTCAATTGATAACATGCATTGGTCAAAACTCTTCACACTTCTGTTTCACTGACTGTATGTGGACCAAACTGTGAATCATTTTATTGCTTTCACACAAAATGCTTTCAATGACCACATTCTCCGAAATCCATTACCTCCTTTCTCATTCATACTCCACCACCTGCTAAACTATATATTTGCAGCACGTTTTCAACTGCCAACACACTGGTTCTAAAACTGTTAAAACACATTCAAAACAGAATAATGGCAAATGTCGTACATTTCTGTAGTAACCTGATTGAAACAGAGAATCTCACGGGAATATTTAATCATTCCAAACACAACTGGTTGCAATTTCAGCTGAAAGCCTTCCCCAAGTGTCCTGTTTTTAGTCTTGTTACCAAACAGACAAAGGAGGAAGGCTTCGGAATGATTTCGTTTGGAAACATGGCTCAAGGAAGACCGGTTTGGTGGGAAAAGAAGAGTGGCAGGGAGAGGGAGACAAGCGTGGAGGACAAGGAGAGGAAGACCAAGCACGGTGGTCTCTGAGATAAGCATTTGCCCCTATAATACAGAGGCTCATTTTATTTTCTGGATGACCTGCATATTTGACTTGTGCCAGCGGAGGAGAGGGGGGCAAGAAACACCCCTACCTTTTTTGTTGTGTGGGATAATGTGGCATTCCACTACTCTGTGGCAGTCAGACTGGTTTGCTGCACATCCCAGAATGTCAGTACTATTCCTGCCTCCATACTCCTCGTTCCTAAACTCCTCTATGGGGTTCTTCTCTGCGTGGAGGTGGAAGGTTTATCACCACCATCCAGATGCCCTTGCTGGATGCAATGAATGTGGGGTGTGGAGACACTTCTCATGAAGACTGCCAGGGTGTGGAGACACTTCTCCTGAAGATACTTTCCAAGATGCTTCGCCAGAGAAGACATAAGATGTGATGTTAATGAGAACTTGTGGCCAAATGCAGGAGAGCGAGAACTAGATCTATCACAGTACTGTACAGTATGAGTGATTATACTATACATGTTGATGTAATTATTAATACAGCCCTGGAATTTTGTTTTGTTTCAACTCTTTATTTTTCACAAGTAAATTACTATATGCAAAGATATAGAAAAAAATAAAGGCTATTGAAGCAAATTGCTGCATTTCCGATTCATTCTTTTTACATATACTTTAGTACAGTCAAAGTGAAAAGGTGTTATTCTTATTTTATACCGATTTGTGAAAAATTATTCAAACTTCAAAGAAAAAAGTTAATTTATTTAATGCTCCCTGTTAGTGTTTGTTTTTAGGTCAGTATGTTATGAGTGACAATGTATGCTTTCTGAGTGAGAATTGTTGCCAGTGTTATGGTCGAACAAGCTTATTTTGAGACATGTATAAAGTGTTTTGGTGGTTTGAGTGAGTTTGAGGTGAGATTAACTGTTTGGCCAAGATGCATGTTGGTAATGCAGACTGTGTGAAGAGTTTTGAAAAAGTGGTTTCAGTATTGACCGACTCTTGTTAGCAATTGAAAAATACTGTAATGCCAAAATAACATGTAAAACAGGCAAGCTAAAAATGTGGGTCTCAAAACAGTTTGTGCTCTGCCCTACCTGCCCTGAATGACAGGTCGCCACTGCTCATACCCAAGAAGACTTGAGGCTGTATTCCTTAGTAAAGGGTCTGAATACTTATGTAAATGTGAAATGTATTATTTATTTAATTTAAAAATAATAAACAATTTTGCGAACTGCACCGAGTTCACACAAATTGGCTGAAAAGGACAAAGTGTGAAACCACCTTAGCCTACCTCATGTTCAGCCTGTCATGGGTTTGTGTTGCTGTCGGCGTGTGTGTGTGTGCTCTTGTCTGCTCGTGTGCAATTGTGCATGTCTCTTTTTTTATTAGTCTGTAACTGACTGTCTGCCTCTTTCCCTGTCTGTCTGTTGAGGTGGTACTATGGGAACATTAACCGGGTGAAGGCGGAGAAACTGCTCCTGGCCCCTCAGAATAAGGATGGCTCATTCCTGGTGCGCATCAGCGAGAGCCACAGCGACGAATACACCATCTCAAGTAAGCCAATATTGCATGGTAACATGATAATTACTTTATGTTTACATATTAAGCACATGCTAGATTCTTTTGGAATTCATTAACACAAGCGCCATAGGCACCGTATGGTAGCCTACCCACTCTGTTGAATTCATTGTAGCAAATACCAGAAAGAGCCCATTGTTACCCATAAAGATCCTATTCAATTGCATTATTTAAGTGATAATGCCCGAGAAGCCGGTGTTTGTTGAATATATTGGCACGGCTGTTCCGGCCACTATATCCAACACTGGCTTGGAGGGCATTATCACTTTTAAACAACGGGTTAACAACATATTCAATAAACAGATCTACATATTTTCATTAAATGTTATTTTGATTTAATTTATTCATACTATTTCATCCTTCCACAAGATATAGCCCTGACACGAATCTAGGATTGCTAGAGACGCGACCCAGTTGTTCGTTCTTTTTGTTCTATATCTATGGACGCGACCCAGTCATTCGTTCTAAATGTTCCATTGCCATCCTGACTTGCAACGTTCTTATCCCTGGCCCTGCTTTTACAGTCACGTCAAAAAAGTGCAGCCAGAACAAAAGTAAAGTTGCTGCATTTGTTTAAGCTGTTTCCTAGTTAAGATTTACTTGGGCACCTCCATAACAATGAACTTATGATGTGTGACTTTGCCTGGCAGAAAAACAATTGCTCTCTTGTCAAGACACTGGTCAGACAAAAGAAAGACAATCAATTACATTTATTTGAGCTGATTTTAATAAATGAAACATGTATCTTTGTTATCCGCCACAGCTGACATAGCTACTTGTTGTATGTCACATTTATCTGTCGGAGTCTGCTACTACTTCTGCTGCCCTGCTTCAGCCTTTTAGGTGTTGATGGTGCTACAGTGTTCTCTTTGTTTTTGGCCAGGATGTTGTCAGTGACGGACGCCAGTAGCTATGGAGCGAACCTTCGCACCGATGCCCTCTCCCTGACATAATCTCCCTCGCTTCTAAACCAGCATTGGCCAGTTTCTGGACTGTCGTGGTCCTGATGTTGTGATTTGTGTATGTCGTTGTTCCTGCTGCCCTGCAGATCTTGGGTAGAGGTGCTGCCATAGTTCACGCCCATCTGTGCCAGATCGAGTCCCGGATACACTCTCCTCTCCTTGGATGGAGATAAAAAGGCAAGGCCGTTCTCCGGGCGTTTCGATAGGTATTTCTCCAGTGATGACACCGGACATAGTGGGTTCTCTGGCTGCTCGAACATGAATCCCCTCTTGGACTCCCTGTCCTTCTCCCTTGGGTCCAGATTCTTTGTGGCCTTGTTATATGCGAAAGTGGCGTATCTGAGAGAATGTTTTGTTATATTGTTTTCCAGTAGCCTAATTACGAGTGCAACTTAGAAATAACACAAACAGGCTATGAACAACATACCGTAGACCGTTCTCGTCTGTTTTTACGAGGAATGAGTTTGGCTTTTGTCTGTTCCCCTCTCTTTTCCTCTTCGAACCAGATGTAACTGGAGGTCAAACCACACTATATGGACCAGACACCTTGGTGTACCGGGATTCAGAGCCTGGGAGTTTTGGAGCTGGGCCATCATCTTTATCAGTGATGGGAGGGTGGCTGTTTGTGATATGAATTCCTTGCCGCCTTAGCTGTTTGATTTTGCCCAGAAATGCATGACTCGAGGTGGTAAATTCAGTGTCCTTCATAAGGCACAAGTTGCAACCGATGGGTGGGTCATTTAGAAACCGGTTGAGCCCACTACGGAGTGCCAGGTAGCTACTTATGCTGTACGGCTCCCCCTTCCCATTTCATACATTTCCATAAAAGTGTCGGAGTATGTTCAACTCTTCCTTAGTGACAGTTTTGTAGTCAACTACGTTTTCTTATTCTCTGCTATCCAGCCCTCGAAGCAACACACAGCTCATTTTGTATTCTGAACTGTGTTTTTTCCGTTCAGGCTTTTCTCTAGGTCATTCAATGCAGTATCCTCCAAATCTGCATGCCTGAGTATTATTGCCATCTATTTTTCCCCATTCATCCATGGTCATGCCGCTGAAAAGATCAAAAGAAATGTTCCACAGTTTTCGCAACAAAGTATCAATTTAGCCAGTCAACTGAAAAGTGTTTGTATGCTGCTATGACAACCAGCTCAATTTGCTGTCAGTGTCGTTCGGACACGTTCACTTTAGATGGGACGGTGGAGATTGCAATTCAATATTGAAAAGGTCAGAGAGACAGAGCAAGGTTTATACAAATCTCTGCTGTGGAAAACCAAATGGGAGGAGATGTCTAGATGCTTTTTATAGTGCAGATCAAGTTCATACATTTCCTGGCAGGGTTGATGAGACCGTGGATTGCGCATTAAGATGGATCAGAGTAAATTTCATCGATTTTAGCTGGTGGTAACTTGTGAAATAGACACCGGTTGGAATGCGGTTTTAACCAATCAGCTTTCAGGATTAGACCCACCCGTTGTATAATACATTACATTAAACGGAGTTCTAATATGTAATTTTATGCTGTTATCCCACCATTCCTTATTAAATCATCTGAAAATACCAGTGGAAACAATGGTGTAAAAGGACGTGCTACCTTTCATTCACCAGTGGGTGGCAATGAAATACTTCTACCTCCTGCGTCTCATCACCCACTGTACTGTAAACCGAGAGAGCGATCTCTAAGTCAATGCTTATATGTCAAGTTGTGATTCATTTGGTCAAGTGTATGTGTGTGAGACATGTACAGTTTAAAAATAAATGCTTTTGGAGTTTGTCACCACTGTCTTTGAAATGTGTAAAAAATATTTAAAAAGTCTAATCATGTTGGTCTTGTCCATAGGCAGAAACAATGGGAAAGTCTTCCATTTCCGAATCCAGCGTTCATTGATTGGGGCATACTTTGTGTCGGACAAGATTTCCTTTGCCACTCTGGAGGAGTTGATCCGATACTACCAGAACAACTCCAGGAGTCTAGGAGTGCCTCTGGATGAGCCATGTGCACAGCAGGTGTGTGTGTGTGTGTGTACCAACCAACTCTCTCACACACTTACACTTTGTGGATACCATTCACAATCCAGTTATTTTGTGGATGGTGAATATGTTAGTGTTTGGGCCACATATTCCCCCAAAATCAAATCATATTTGTTAGAAATATGTGTTTTACTTTGACATCATTAGGGAATCAAGAAAATGTAGTGTAGAGGCAGGGATCAGGCTGTTTTTAGTGGAGGCCTCAGTGATTCCAGTCTCTTCTCTCTTCCTTTCGAGTGGAGACGATGAGACTGAATCCGAGGCCGTGGAAAGCCACACAGACGCACACACTTGCCCTTCACTCCATGCCCTTTTTTAGTTCACCATTTTGTTATTTCAAAATGTTCTACTTTTCATGCTTTTCTACTTTTCAATGTAGTTTTTTTTTTATAGTGTTAGCATTTATATTTCTTAGCTGTTAGACTGATACTGTTGAAATTTCATACACAATTTGATTGTAGATGTAGTTTTATTGTATCCAAAATTATTTCTGTCCTACATGTTCAATTTGACCAACTCGGTGGCCTTGTGGTTAGTGTCCGCCCTGAGATTGGAAGGTTGAGAGTTCGATCCCCGGCCAATTCATACCAAAGCCTCTAAAAATGGGACCCAATACGTCTCTGCTTGGCACTCCGCATTAAGGAGGTAGATTGGAGGTAAGGCCCTGCATTAGACGAGCATCCTGTCCAAAGGGTGAACTTCTACATGAAGCTGCCCCACGCTACAGAAACAGGAGATGGGCTCCTGCTCCTATGAGCTGTTCTGGCTTGCACAAGGCTCATGCAAGGCTACTTTTTATTTTCATGTTCAATTTGACTAAAGAGAAGAGTACATGAGAAGCTCATACCAAGACTAGTTGACCTCTTCATGAGATTGAAGTTAGCTTCTTTTTTCTTAAAAAAAATATATATTTGTGTTTTCTTCATTGAATTATGTTGTGTAGTTAGATGTTCCAAGACGATCACAATGTTAATTCCACAGTAATTAAAGTATGTAAAGATCAGGGATCATCAACGAGATTCAGCCGTAGGACAATTTTATTTTTCTGAGAGGATGGTCGGGCAGCCCCGCAAGAAGCCCAAGCTGATATAATGTTTGACTAAAACATAATATTTTCATACCTTGCTTACCTTTGTATACGATCGCTATTATGTGTGAGAATACTTTGGAACCGATTTCCAAAATTAAAATCACTTGGACAAATACTGGACAACAATGAAAATGCAAAGAAATATATACAGTACCAGTCAAAAGTTTGGACCCACCTACTCATTCAAGGGTTTTTATTTATTATTACTATTTTCTACATTGTAGAATAGTAGTGAAGACATTAAACTATGAAATAACACACAGAATCATGTAGTAACTAAAAGTGTTAAACAAATCAACAACAAAAAATTGATTCTTCAAAGTAGCCAGCTTTGCATACTCTTGACATTCTCTCAACAAGATTCACCTGTAATGCTTTTCCAACACCCTCGAAGGAGTTCCCACATATGCTGAGCACTTGTTGGCTGCTTTTCCTTCACTCTGCGGTCCAAACCATCTCAATTGGGTTAAGGTCGGGTGATTTGTGGAGGCCAGGTCATCTGATGCAGCACTCCATCACATTCCGTTTTGGTCAAATAGCCCTTACACAGCCTGGAGGTATGTTGGGTCATTGTCCTGTTGAGCAAACCAGATGGGATGGTGTATCGCTGCAGAATGCTGTGGTAGCCATATTGGTTAAGTGTGCCTTGAATTCTAAATAAATCACTGACAGTGTAACCAGCAAAGCACCCCCACATCATCACACTTCCTCCTCCATGCTTCACGTTGGGAACCACACACGGAGATCATCCATTCACCTACTCTGCGTCTCACAAAGACACGGCAGTTGGAACCAAGAATCTAAAATTTGGACTCCTCAGTCCAAAGGACAGATTTCCACTGGTCTAATGTCCATTGTTTGTGTTTCTTGGCCCAAGCAAGTCTTTTCTTCTTATTGGTGTCCTTTTAGTAGTGGTTTCTTTGCAGCAATTCGACCATGAAATCCTGATTCATGCAATCTCCTCTGAACAGTTGATGTTGAGATGTGTCTGTTACTTGAACTTGAAGCATTTATTTGGGCTGTAATTTCTGAGGCTGGTAACTCTAATGAACTTATCCGCTACAACTTTGAACTTATCCGCTACAAAGTTTTTGAAATTTTCCAGATTGACTGACCTTCATGTCTTAAAGTAATGATGGGACTGTCGTTTCTCTTTGCTTATTTGAGCTGTTCTTGCCATAATATGGACTTGGTTTTTACCAAATATCCCTATCTTCTGTATACCACCCCTACCTTTTCACAACACAACTGATTTGGCACAAACACATTAAGAAGGAAAGACATGATTAAAAATGTTAATTGAAATGCATTCCACGTAACTACATCATGAAGCTGGTTGAGAGAATGCCAAGAGTGTGCAAAGAATCTCAAATATATCAAATATATTTTGATTTGTTTAACTTTTATTTGGTTACTACATGATTTCATAGTTTTGATGCCTTCACTATTATTTTACATTGTGGAAAATAGTCAAAATAAAGAAAAACCCATAAATGAGTAGGTGTCAACTTTTGGCTGGTACTGTATATATTTTATTTTATTGTTCTGAAAATAAAACCACCCTGCCACCAGTTGAGGAACCCTGATATAGATCATCCTTTGTAGATTATTTATTGATCATTTGATCATTTCTTGATTGACATTTCTTTTGTAGCATTTAATGATAAATGTGTATTTTTAAAAGAGCCTGTGTTTTTAAAGAAACTTCTCTATCTTTGAATGTACTAAAGCTATCTGAGCATCACACATGCTTAATTAAGCTTGGAGTTTGCAATTTTGGGACTACTTAATTGGTTCCATTGTATTGGGCAAACAAAATGCAGCGCAGCTCAAGTATTTGAAAGTATTTGCCATACTCTGTAGCTGTGAGTTCTGTGTGTCTAACAGTGTTGTGGTGTCCTCAGAGAGAGCTGTTTGACATGGAGCCTTGGGAGCGTCCTCGGGAGGAGTTTAAACTGCACATGAAGCTGGGGGAGGGCCACTTTGGAGAGGTGTGGGAGGCCCTGTGGACCAGCCAGAAAAAAAGGGTGGCCATCAAGATGCTTAAACAAGGTAAGCATGCTAGCTCTCTTTGCTATCATATTAACTACAGTGTTATACATTATTCCGCACACTACAAGCAGAATTTTGATATAGTCTTTCTGGGCATGATCACTGATCAAATTCAACTTGACGAATTGATGAGGGAATTATTTTCAACAACATACTGCAGATGGGCAAATTCTGCAATGGTAAAAACGTTATTGCAGGCAAACACAATTACACACTCGCTCACCAAGTCAGTCCATTCAGGTCAGGGCCCTCACAATGTTCATAAAGTGATTATAATGCGTCACGGTCAGTCCTAAGCTCCTTATCTCACACCTGAAGAGCACTGCTCTCAGCCTCGCTCTGTCTTTTTGTCTCTCCTGCAGAGGACACTAAGCTGGATGAGTTTGTGAAGGAGATCCAGGCCCTGAAGAACCTCCACCACCCCAAGCTCATCCAGCTGTTGGCCCTGTGTTCCAGAGGAGAGCCTGTCTACATAGTCACTGAGCTCATGACCAAGGGCAGCCTCAAGTCCTATCTGGGCAGTGAGTCAAACACACCCACATGTTCGGCTGCATGCAGTGTATGCTAGGTGTTCACAGATGATTCTGCTTGACCAATAACATATGTAAGTCGACACACACACAACTTTTCATAGGGTGATGAAATGAAAAAAATCATGTCTAGGGCTCAGGGCTATTGGTCCAACAGTGACCTAACCAAGATCATTTTGGTATCGAAAACCGGTGAAGGTATGTGTAGGCGCAATTGAGTAACTATTCAGACCCTTATCGATCCTAACCAGTCTGCTCCATGTGCTGTTCCAGCACCGGAGGGTCAGGTGCTGACCTCTGCCCACCTCATCTACATGGGCAGCCAGGTTGGTGAGGGCATGGCCTACCTGGAGGACCGACACATCGTGCACAGGGACCTGGCGGCCAGGAACATCCTGGTGGGAGATGACCTGGTCTGTAAGGTGGCTGACTTTGGCCTGGCACGCATCATTAAGGTAAGGATGGAATGGATGTGCTGTGAATGTGAAATGTATGGGGAAATGAAGAGCGAGAACAGCCAATAAGTAAAGTTTTTAAAAATGCTGTAGAAAAATATACTGTTAGTTGGGCTGACCTATCTGGGTAAAGGAAACGATGTTCACTCTCAGATGAAGCAAGGAAAGGTCTTGCTTAAAAAGCCATTTTTTTCTGGACATTTCCAAGGGAATATGAAAAAAATGATATGTAAACGTGTGTGTGTGTGTGTTTGTAGGACAGTGTGTACACGGCCAGTAGAACCACTAAGATCCCAGTGAGATGGACAGCCCCTGAGGCTGCTCTCTATCAGCGCTTCTCCGTCAAGTCTGACGTCTGGTCCTTCGGTGTGCTGCTCTACGAGATGATGTCACGAGGAAAGATGCCATACGACGGTGTGTCAAACCTTTTCAAGACTATATTCTCTGGTCTTGATCTTTTTTTAAAACAATTATACACCACGTGATCAAGAGGAACAGTCAATCCTCATGACAGTTAATCTATTACCTCTATCTGTAAAAATGCTTTTCAATATTTCCCTCTGATGGATATTTCTCCCTCTGATTTAATATTTTTCTTCTCCCTCTTTCTTTCTTTCTCTCTCTCACTCTCTCTCACTCTCTCTCACTCACACACACACACACACACAGGGAAGAGCAATACGGAGGTGCTGGAGCTCCTGTCGACAGGCTACAGGTTGCCCTCTCCCAGTAAGTGTCCCCCCAACATCTATCGCATCATGTTGGAGTGCTGGAATGCCGAGGCCTCCAACCGGCCCTCCTTCCACGCCCTGCACAGCCAGCTAGACACAATCTACACCCGCATCTACTTCAAGACCATTGAGGTCTAGGGCTGAAGGAGGAGGCCAAGGTGTGACTGCACTGACATAGACACTACAAAGCAGAGGGGACTGCAAGACATTGTCTGAAATGGTGATCCTTTTTTAACAGGCTTTAGTCTATTTTGCCGGTTCTCTTGGTTGTTTTTAAATCAAGGTTATGTGCAATATAAAGCTCTTCCTGGAGGAGGGCAGGAGAAGTGGGGCCACTGTTAAGCCCATGGAGGCCCTATGCTACAGTATGCCAAACGGCCAGTCCTACAGAGAGTGCCTATACACTGACTATACAAAACATTAGGAACTCCAGCTCTTTCCATGCCATCGACTGACCAGGCGAAAGCTATTATCCCTGATATCACCTGTTAAAGCTACATCAATCAGTGTAGATAAAGGGGAGGAGACAGTTTTTAAGAATGATTTTTAAACCTTGATACAATTTAGACATGGATTGTGTATGTGTGATTAAGGCAGCCCTTCGCTCCTTTCTGATTTAGGGGGGGTTGGGTTAAATGAGGAAAAAACATTTCATTTGAATGCATTCATTTGTACAACTGACTAGGTATCCCCCTTTCCCAATCAAAGGATTAATGGGCAAGACAAAATATTTGAAGTGCCTTTGAACGGGATAGGGTAGTAGGGGCCAGGCGCACTGGTTTGAGTGTGTCAAGAACTGCAAAGCTGCTAGGTTTTTCACCCTCAACAGTTTCCTGGGTGTATCAAGAATGGTCCACCACCCAAAGGACATCCAGCCAACTCGACACAACAGTGGGAAGCATTGGAGTCAACATGGGGCAGCATCCCAGTGGAACGCTTTCTACACCTTGTTGTACATGCCCTGACGAATTGAGGCTGTTCTGAGGGGGTAAAGGGGGTGCGACTCAATATTAGGAAGATGTTCCTAATGTTTAGTACACTGTGTATGTTTACACTACACAGACATGGCTCATAGAGACTTTGCTCACACAGTACACAGTGATGGAGGACATGGCCATTGAGACTGGAGAGTGATGAGCCATAGAGGACATCTTCTGGGATTTACTGCTCTACCAATGGAAGACAACTTTTTGAACTGTCAACGCATGATATTTAGAGATGTACTAATACAGTTTGGGAAATATGAGCCATAAATGTCCTTTATTCTTCCTTGATTTGAGTTTCTTCCATATTTTTGAGGTGGCCTCTCGACTACGCCATTGGGTATTTAACAAAAATTCTAATAAAATATTTTTGGGGATAACTGTCCTGTTTTCATTGTGTGTGTGGCCAACCAATATATTTTTCAATCCTCCATACAATAAGGGGAAAGCCACACCGACCTTAGCTGTCCATTACTGCTAATAATTTTGCTGAACTCATATGAATAGGCCTATGCGGTTAATCTTTTAGTGATAAGCTACTTGCTGAAACTGAAAACAGCTGTATAAACTAAACAAAAATGAACAGTTTACAATTTAGGCTACCTATACACGCTTTTATGAATATTTCGTTAAAATTCCCATAATTGAATTATATGCACAAATGTGGTTATAACATACTGTAGATAAGATTAATGATTTATACATACACTAGATGACTACCAGTGGGTGCTGTTTTGAAGCCACCGGGCTTTCATCTTGGCACTCCCCGACCATTGTAAAAACATTTTGGAACTATAGAAATACATGTAATATCTACATTTATTTTTTGCCACGTTTATTCTATTACAGACACCTTAAAGTTTAAATATGCATAAATCTTTCCGCCATTTCCTGGTTGCTAAAATTGTAATAGTTTGCCTAATTTCAGTTTGCGACAAAACAAGCAATGTACAGTGTAGAGAATCATTGTATCTAAACCGCTGTGAAATATCTTAAATCTTAAACATAAAAATGAATACATATATATTTTATTTCACCTTTATATAACCAGGTAGGCTAGTTGAGAAAAAGTTCTGTGACCTGGCCAAGATAAAGCAAAGCAGTGCGACACAAACAACACAGTTACACATGGAATAAACAAACATACCGTCAATAACACAATAGAAAAAGTCTATATACAATGTGTGCAAATGAGGTAAGATAAGGGAGGTAAGGCAATAAATAGGCCATAGTGGCGAAATAATTACAATTTAGCAATTAAACACTGGAGTGATAGATGTGCAGAATATGAATGTGCAAGTAGAGATACTGGGGTGCAAAGGAGCAAAAATAAATAACAGTATGGGGATGAGGTAGTTGGATGGGCTGTTTACAGATGGGCTATGTGCAGTGATCTGTGAGCTGCTCTGACAGCTGGTGCTTAAAGCTAGTGAGGGAGATATGAGTCTCCAGCTTCAGTGATTTTTGCAATTCGTTCCAGTCACTGGCAGCAGAGAACTGGAAGAAAGTCAGCCAAAGGAAGAATTGGCTTTGGGGATGACCAGTGAAATATACCTTCTGGAGCGCGTGCTACGGGTGGGTGCTGCTATGATGACCAGTGAGCTGAGATAAGGTGGGGCTTTACCTAGAGACTTTTAGATGACCTGGAGCCAGTGGGTTTGGCGACGAATATGAAGCGAGGGCCAGCCAACGAGAGCATACAAGTCGCAGTGGTGGGTAGTATTTTGGGCTTTGGTGACAAAACGTATGGCACTGTGATAGACTGCATCCAATTTGCTGAGTAGAGTGTTAAAGGCTATAGTCAGTTTTACGAGGGTATGTTTGGCAGCATGAGTGAAGGATGCTTTGTTGCGAAATAGGAAGCTGATTCTAGATGTAATTTTGGACTGGAGATGCATAATGTCTGGGGGTAGAAGAAGAAAAAAAAAAAAAATATATATATATATATATATATATAAAGTATCCTTAAAGTATACTTTTTGAAAGTTCTGAAGTTACTGTCCACACTGCAAAAAAAATGACAAAGTCATTTTGTCCTTGAAACATTTAATTGAGCACCACAGTGAAAATGTCATAATACTCTTAAAACCTAGTGGTCAAACACGGAAATGCTTCCAATCATTTGTCCACTATTCATTTTTCCCATAGGGGATTTTAGAAACACTTCAAATTAAGTATGTGTTTGGTGCAGACTTACCATGGCATGAAGTTTGGATAACTGTGTAATTCTCTCTCGGACAAGGTGAGTTTAATCAATATAAAGTGTTGGACTTCTTCTGTCCCCTTTCTCTCTGTCTTAGTTAGCCACTGACAACACTTTAGCTAGCTCATTAGCAGAGCACTAGATCAGTAGGCTAGATCAAATATATATATATGTTTTACTTAGTCTAGATAATTGTTTGTACAGTATGTCCACTTTGATGTCTATTTCAGACCTTATGGCATTTTTCAAGGATGAGCACTAAAAGAGGAGAATGCCACTATGTCTGGTCATGTGGAGAAGACCACTAGAAGTCTGGTCATGTGGAGAAGACCACTAGAAGTCTGGCCATGTGGAGAAGACCACTAGAAGTCTGGCCATGTGGAGAAGACCACTAGAAGTCTGGCCATGTGGAGAAGACCACTAGAAGTCTGGTCATGTGGAGAAGTGCAGCTATAGTGAGGGGCAATTTCCTGGTTGGTCAGGGCCAGCATTAGGGATAATCCTGTGTTGGTGTGTACATTCTCACTCAAAATCAACATTTATTTGGCATATTCACAAGATATAGTGGGGTGTATAAGGGAATATGACATTGCATTGTACTGTGTACTATTTAAGTAACAAATTGTTTTATGCTTTCCCACAATGCCAACAACCCCCACAGAGACCTCGTGTCCCACTACCAACCAAGCAAGAGTTTTTCCAGGAACATCAGTGCAAAGGGCTTGGTAGGAAACTTTGTTCATACAGAATGGCAGACATTACGCTCGTTACAAGTATTTTGAGTATACTTGAGAAATGAATATACAATTACATTGAGTTAGAATATTTACCTACCTCCTCTCTCAGGTGAGACCATGGCCAGTATGTTACCAAGCATCAATTCATTGATGGTTAAATTAATAAATGGTGCGTACATTCTCACTATAATTGACCCATATTCCATCAATATTATGTTATCAAAAATCAAAATCTATGTTTATTTGGCAAATGCACAGGATACAGTGGTGTGTGTATACTGGAATATGACATTGCATTGTTCCGTGTACTACGGAAGTAACTATTTGTTTTATGTTTTCACACAGTGCCAACAACCCCCAAAGACTCAGACTCGTCCCTCCTGTCCCACTACCAACCAAGCAAGAGTTTCTCCAGGAACACCAGTGCAAAGGACTTGGTAGGAAACATTTCTTCATACAGAATGGCAGATATGCTCGTTACAAGTATTTGACCTTTTCCTGGTGAAACTTGAGAAATTAATACAACAGTTCATTGACATTTGCGTTAATAAGTGAGTTCAATACATTTCAGTGATATGATTATTTTTTTCTCCCAACAGCTTCCAAACCACTGTAAAATATATTTTCCTGAACTAAACATATTGTATTTTCAGCTGTTTGAAGCTGGTGTACAAAACCCCAAAAGTAAAAGAAGCAAAAACGAAACTTAACAGGAAGCACGTTGCAGCTTTAACCGAGGCAGTGTTGTTCAGTACTATTTGGTGACCGATTCGGCCATAACTAGCTAGTACCACCACAAGCTAAGTTCAGCTAGCTAGTTGTGTTAGCAAGCTAGCTAACTAGCCTCAGTGCCTCTCATTAGGTGCAAAACTGTAGAAATGTTTTGACAATAATATCAGAGAGTGAAGGAAAGACTTTGGCTTGATGACTCGTATTCGTCTTGGGGTAACTATATCTGTATGTTGTAGCTAACTAGCTAACATGTCTGTGAGATGTCGCATATTCTACACTATGCCACTACAGTAGGAATACAGAGAACACCACTTGTGGCAAATGTTTTCCTAAGAATGCTGAGCTGAAGGGAAAAAAACACTATGTGGATGGTACATTTCTGCTGGGATGGAGTGAGAACATTCTATAACTGTCTGTGCCATGCTGAGAGAGAGAGACAGAGACTGCCCTCCCTCGGCCTTAACATCAGCACCACAGGTAACTTCCACAAAGTTGTGAACGATCTGAGAGACGATGCCTTCTATGACATCAAAAGGAACATAAAATTCGACATACCAATTATGTCGAATCAGTTATAGAAACCATTGCCCTTCATGGTTGTGAGGTATGGTGTCCGCTCACCAACCAAGAATTGGGAAAAACAAAATGGGAAAAACACCAAATTGAGACTCTGCATGCAGAATTCTGCAAGAATATTCTCGGTGTAAAACGCCAAATAATGCAGGCAGAGCAGAATTAGGCCGATACCGGCTAATTATCGAAATCCAGAATAGAGCAGTTACATTCTACAAGCACCTAAAAGGAAGCGATTCCAAAACCTTCCATAACAAAGCCATCACCTACAGAGAGATGAACCTGGAGAAGAGTTCCCTAAGCTTGTCCTGGGGCTCTGTTCACAAACACACCCCACAGAGCCCCAGGACAGCAACACAATAAGACCCAACCAAATCATGAGAAAACGTAAAGATAATTACTTGACACATTGGAAAGAATTAACAAAAAAACAGTAAACTAGAAAGCTATTTGGCCCTAAACATAAGGGTACACAGTGGCAGAATACCTGACCACTGTGACTGACCCAAACTTAAGGAAAGCTTTGACCATGTACATACTCAGTGAGGATAGCCTTGCTATTGAGAAAGGCCGCCGTAGGCAGACCTGGCTCAAGATAAGACAGGACATGTGCACAATGCCCACAAAATGAGGTGGAAACAGCTGTACTTCCTAACCTCCTGCCAAATGTATGACCATATTAGAGACACATATTTTCCTCAGATTACACAGACCCACAAATAATTTGAAAAGAATCCTAATTTTGATCAACTCCCATTATCTATTAGGTGAAATCACAGCAGCAAGATTTGAGACCTGCTGCCACAAGAAAAGGGCAACCAGTGAACAAACACCATTGTATATACAACCTATATGTAGTGGTTGTATGTTCCCTTTTTTACTTTAACTATTTGCACATTGTTACAACGTAGTATATAGGCATAATATGACATTTGAAATGTCTTTATTATTTTGGAACTTTTGTGAGTGTAATGTCTACTGTTCATTTATTGTTTATTTCACTTTTGTTTATCTATTTCACTTGCTTTGGCAATGTAAACGTATGTTGCCCATGCCATTAAAGCCCCTTGAATTGAATTGAGAGAGAGCATCTAAGGATGGGAGAGCCATCACTTCTGACAGATCTCCTTGCTGAGGGTGTCATTAAACATCATGCAGCCATTGCTTTTCCTTTACTTTTTCCTTAACCTTTTTAAATATTGAGTTGAGTTTGAGTTTATTTTTATTTTTACAGGGACAGTGCACATTAATCAACGTTTCAGTAAAAGTGCCGGTTTTAGCCAGCCGGCTAATTTTCAACCGCATTCCCTGGGAATTGGAAGTTAGTAATTCCACTAAAACTGTTTGGCTAGCTAGCTGACGAACAAACTCTGCAGATATATCTTCAAATTCATTGTTGTAAACTATTGTATCATATTTGATGGGTTACTGACCTGTCTGTCCTCAGGCTCGATCTGCTGTCGTCTCTACAACTGGACGGTCAGCCTCGGATCGCACTGGAACAGGATGTCCATGCACCGGATGGCTTGAGGGATGCACTCCTGTTGGACTGGAAAACAAAGAGACATTTGGCCAGTGGTTTTTTCCAATGCATTATAACCATCTTTATCTGTACAGGAAATGCATTGTTTATCATAACACAAACACACCTTGGACAATGAGACAAGTGGTCCCTCAACACCCAATCCTCGTGCCTCATTGTTTGTTCTTGTTTTCCCAATCAACAGCTACTTCACTGATGAGTGTGTCTTGGAGGTTTAGTCTGCACAAGCACATTACTATAACAATACAGATAAGATCGGTTGAATCTCAGGATTTTGAAATCTTTTCGTCAAGCATTTTGCCATCTCAACATGGATCCTGTTTCTCTATATGCCTTTTGTGAGATGTATCTCACTCTCTGTTAACCTGCCCGGGGTTCAGAAATGGAGGAATGTTCACAGTGACTCCTGCAGGCATTAAGCTCTGGATCAAGAAACCTTTGTATGCCAAAATCATGTCTCCAGATGTGAAGATCTTCTCAAACCCTGACTTCTGGACAATGGCTTTGTCCGACACTGGTACTGAATACAGATCGCTGCAGTATGTTATCACCGAATTAGGTGCAACTCCCAGGAGTAGCTTGAAGGAGCGCATTGAACGGTACACAGAGTAGGTTTGCATCTGCAAGTCCATCTGACCTGGAGTAGCAACTTCTATGTCAGTACAGTCAATGACCATCCTCCAGTTTTTGCTGGACCTCTGAAAAGAAGCAGACAAGTACGTTTGGTTCTTCTCCTGACTTGTAACAGTCGTCATGATGCTAATGAAAAAAAGCTTGTGGATCACGTGAATAAAAGTGATGGTGACATTGCTGACTGCTTGCATTACAACAGAATAGTTGAGCCAGGTACAAGTTGGTGTAGCTGTGACCCAACTTCATAAACTCCATTAATCCTCAAATGACAGCACCTCAACCCTCCACTTGGCAAAGTATACGACACAGTCCTTGTAACGTTCCAAGTAGGCAACAACAATGTTGAACATGTCTTTGACTGGAAGTCCTGTTTCCATCCTAAGTACTGTATTAGACAGCTGTGATGCTGAATACCTGTTGCGGGTATACAGCTGATTTTCCTGTAGAACCTTCAACTGCACCAATGTTTCCTCACGATACACCTCAGTGAAAACATTCTGCAACTGTGCAGACAGCAGCCTCCTACATTCTTCAGCGGCCAAGGGACCTGGAACTTCATCGTCTGCCATGGTGGATGTGTCTGGATCGTCCTCTTCTGCCATGGTGGATGAGATACCGTTTCTGGTAAATACAGGGCTATTTCTCTTTCCCAACAGAAAATGTCAGCACCAGACCTAAGTGTTGTCACTGGGTTTCCGGTCCACCCGTGTGAAAGACCCCCCAATTTGTTGCTAGGTTGATAACTAAAATGGTAACATCTATATTAAAGTACCATCACCCACAGACTTGACTATAGTAATGGGGAAAATAGACTGGGCTTTGGTCTATCTGCACATCTGAAATACTACTATGTGGATGGGACATTTCTGCTGGGATGGAGGAATTATCTGGAATGCTCAACTAGATGATCAGGACAGTCTAGGGTACTATTTGCTTGAAGAGGTGAAGTCTTACGATGAGCTATACGACTGTACCTCTGATTGTAATTCTCAAGAGGAAAGTTAAAACCCTCAGCCGAGAGGTCACTGAGGAGGACCAACAGTGGTAGGGGGATCATCTGATAGGGACTGACATGCAGAGACGGAATTTAAGGATTTTGGGCACTGGCCACCTGAGCCAGTAGACCACAATTTCTACTAGACTGGACAACATTCGGGTCCTAAATCTGTGGAATGCGATATTAGTAAAGGCAAACTTTCACTGCTACGTCAGGCTAGTGTCGGGGAAATTCTAATCAAGTGAGAGAGACTTTGTAATTTCTTCAAACAATCAATCTTTATTTGATATTGATTAATCATTGCCATAATAATCACCCGTAGGTGATTCGTTGAGAGCCCATTGATTCTGAGTTGGGGCTTGTCTTATATAGCCTAACCTTGTTACATTTCCTTAATCCACCACAACTGTCTCAATGTGTCGAACCAACCAATATCAACTGGATGAGGTGGCTAAATATTCTGAGTCCTCTGTGTTCTCCTGTGAGTACTAAAAACGGTTTGTTCTTAGAATAAACATGAGAGACTTTGTTCGGAACAGAGACACCTCGTTACGAACATGCAAGTTTCAGAGTACAGAGGGTGGGGGTAGAACAAGTGATGTGCAAGTGGTGAATTAGGTAGAGAGGTATGTGAAGACAGTAATTTACACAACCAGAGTAACAGGATTGTCCACACCTATCATTTATATAAACCTTAAATTAATGCTAATACACATTTTTATCCACATGGTGACATGCTAACTGACGTTAACCCACCAGGGCAGAGATATTTAGCTAGTTAACGTTAGCTCACTGTTCGTGTCGTCAGAGTTTTCCATGTGGTGAAATTTTAGCTAGCCCACCAGGGCAGGGATATTTAGCTAACGTTTAGCTTGTTACGTTAGCTCATCTTTTGTGGAAGACATTTCCCCAGATCCCACATGCTAGTTAGTCTGCCAGGGCAGGGATATTTAATGTTAGCTAGATAGCGCTAATCGCTAACATTAGGCACATTCGCTAGCATTTCACCGTCTGTTGAGAAAGTCTGACAACACGGCGATGATACGGTGCAACATATGTAGCTAATGTAGCTAACTAGCCAACCAAGGTGGCTAACTAACACCAGGTCATATTTAGCTAGTTTTCTAGTTAATATTAGCTCACCGTTCATGTAGTCAGAATTTTCTACGTGGTGAAAATGCTAGCTAACTAACTATCCTTTCCCTAGTGTCGGGCTTGCATTAGCTAGCAAGTCTGACTACACGAACGGCAAGTTAACTAATCAAATCAAAATAAATGTATTCATAAAGCCCTTCTTACATCAGCTGATGTCACAAAGTGCTGTACAGAAACCCAACCTAAAACCCCAAACAGCAAGCAATGCCAGGTGTAGAAGCACTAGCTAGCTAACTAAATATCCCTGCCCTGGGCAATATTGTGGGAAAATATGACTACATGAACCATGAGCTAACGTTAACTAGCTGGCTAGCTCACAAAGGATTTGTCAACAATAAAAACGTAACCACTGTCATTATGCTAGTCTACGCTGGTTTCCTTTTACTTGTAAGGAAGGTAATGTGCGGTGTTGTGGAAATATTGAATCAAATATTTCTCAGATGCCGGTGCTTGTGAATTCAAATAGACTTTATTACAAAAAGTAACAAAGCCGAGCTGGTCCATGGAAGAACTGACTCTCCATTCTCATTACTTTGCTTTTATACAGTCTTACCCTTACATAACATTGTCACCCCCCTTTCATGTAAATTATTGATACCTTCTAGCCTTGGCCACCCGAATCTTGCTGCCTTTCCTATTAGGGCATAGATTCTATTGGTGGCATTACACACAGACATGCACACACCTACTGCAGGTCTACTGGTGCCTATAACTGATTAGCTAATGTTCCTGTCCAAAGGTCTTCACAAGTTCAGGCCAATGTTGCCTTCACAAGATCAGATATGGCCCAGACCAGTCACGTCTTGTTGGTCTACCTTGCCTCATCCACACGGATTCTGCTTATGTTTTGTTCTTTACATGTCTAATATTTAAACTTATATCAATTCTTCTTTCTACTTCAAAGAGAACAGTATAGGTACTGAAAATCACCAGATGACTGGAAATTCTCTAACAGCGGCAAGTAACTACAGTTGGAGGTTACCTAGTTAATTTTCATAAGCACCTAGCTAGCTAACCATGGATCTTTTACCTACCCAAAATAGCTTGTTAGCAGCTAGAAAACAGAACTTATCTTATTACACGGCTCCAGCGACGCCTCTCGCTTACAGAGGTCAGAAAATTATAAAAGGCATGTGTGCTTATTAGAATAGTGGGTACAATCCGGTACATAGCACTGAACCATACTTGCTTCTGATCGACGGAGATGCCTAAGGTTAACTAGTTAGCTACAAAGGCCAGGGTCATGCAAAAAATTATAGTAATTAAAAAACGCTAAGATAGGTCATTTGAAAAATGCTAAACAATACAAACGAGAAATACACAATATAAATTATTTAAACGAGAAACTACAAAAACGCTATAATATCTACTAGTTATTCTACTTGCTAGGTTACTTTCTACTTGTCGATGAGAGTTTGCATGGAGAAATGTGGAATTTTTTCCTACCCTGCAACACTGCCTTGAGTTATGATGTCACAGCTTGCTGAGGATGTGTAGTTCTATGATAGCCACATTAGCGGCTAATTATCATTTCATTTCAGGGGTAAATACAGGCAAATATATTGATAAAAGTGAGAGATTTACACTGTTATCAAAACATCACGCCAGGGTAAGCCTACATGAAAGACAGACCTTATTTGAAGTGGTTTTAAAATCCCCTATGGGAAAAATGAATGGTGGAAAAACGATTGGAAACATTTCCGTGTTTGACTGCTAGCCTAGGTTTTATGTGTATTATGACTCATACTGTGGTACTCTACTGAAATACTGTAGAATTCCATTCATTCTTATGGAGGACTGCACTTTCTGGGAAGTGCCAATATGGCCGACTGGTGGCTTCGGAGCCTCTCACTTACCAATACATCAGCAATCCAGGGTGTATCAGGGGAGATTGTAGAAGAGAGTGCGGGGCGAAGGGGCGGAGAGGGTGTTTTCGTTTGGCTGTAACATGATACCAGTAACGGGAACACAGCTATGGGACAGTAGACATATCGTTGATTTCATGCATTTCGGCGGTAACGCTATCTGGTTCAGTGCTAGGACGACTATCAAAAAAGGATGGGTGGCGCAGAACAAATGAATGAAGGCGAATGATTTTGGAAAAACTAGCAGCAGCAATTGACAGAGAAGTTGCGCAGGCTACATAGCCTAGGGCTATCAGAATAGCCTAGTAAACCGTTTTGCATGGAGATGCATTCACGTCAACAGCATCATGAAGAAGGTGACATATGGTGTTTATGTTTGTGTCGTGTCTACGTTCCTTCTTTGTCTAAGATAACACAGTGACACGGCGTTCACAGCAAGATTTGTAGACGCATAAAATAATTTCAAAGAATCACTTCATCGCGGACCTCAGCTTGGAGGATTGGCCTATTTTTACGGTAGGGCGGGGGTGAAAAATCCTGTAGTACGCTAGTTGAAGTTGACCCCTCAGAATACCGGGAACATTTTCAGTGGAATGTATTGCTCATTTAACTCAAACAAAATGATGAATTCGATGGTCTTTGCTGAGGCTTTGCCATCTTCGGGTGCCTCTGCCTTCCCAGTAGGAGCGCCAGCCTCTGGTGCTAGGGTGTCTAGTGCCCTACGGAACGATTTGGGTTCCAACATTCATGCCTTGAAAACCCTTAACCTGCGATTTCGATGTTTCCTAGCTAAAGTTCATGAATTGGAGCGTAGAAACAAGTTGTTAGAAAATCAACTACAGCAAGCTTTAGAGCAATCCCGCTACAGAGCCTACTTTAGCCGAGAACAAGCCACCCAAACGGGCTATTTGGACTTTTTTCTGGCTCGGCCACGGGTACCCGGTACGATATGGAGCTTTACCCACACAAGGAGGTTTGGGGACCGAATCGAGACTATCCACAGCCCCGGGGTGTCATGGATGCAGCCGGATGGTGTTGGAATTCAAGTCGACACCGTCACCCCTGAACTGCGAGCCCTTTACAATGTGTTGGCTAAAGTCAAAAGAGATAGAGATGAGTACAGAAAAAAGTAAGTGATGTCACTTTCTTTTAGCACTTTAAATTGTTAAATTGTCAATCAAGCCATTGTCCACGTGTCTGATATGTTGTTTTTACTCAGACTATTTCACAGGTTGTTGAGAAACTTGTTGAACTTGGTTACAAGTTGTTGACAAGGTGTTGCTTACTTTATTACATTTACATAGCAATAGACCTTCGGTTCAGAGGTTTGAGCTTCTTGGTGTAATGCCTTAGACTTTGGCTGATGGTCCCAGGTTCAACTTTTTTTGAATAGATTTTTTAATTTAACCTTTATTTAACCAGGCAAGTCAGTTAAGAACAAATTCTGTTTTGGTACTCCCTGATATGCTGCATTAGTGTCAGAAGTGTGGTGGCTATGTTGGTAGGCCAATGTAATCATGCCTCATTGTTAAGAGGCGAAGGGGTTTTGTAATAGTGAAGCACAGAATGTGCTCTCAGAAATTAGACTGGTAGTTAAACCTTACAACACCTAGAACTTCGTTAAGAGGTTTGAGCCCCTTGGTGTAATGGCTACGGTGTTGGTCTGACAGTTAGAACACAATCCCTAAACCCTGAATTCACTATGTGCACCAAATAATAGCATTCCTATTGTTTAACCCACTACTATGCAATTACACAATTACTATGGGACATGTTAACACAATGTTTTAACTAGTGTAATTCCAATGTTATTACACAAGTCTGAATGTCAGTTAGTACCTCAAAAGGTTGAGTCTGTATCTTCTACCCATGCCATATTTTGTATATTGATTTTTAAAAATACATCAGCAAGTGTACAAAATGTTTGTCATAAAGAAAGACTGTGTGTGTGGGGCGGGGGTACCTCCACAAGTACCCAAATATACCCGGTTCTAGAGGAACTATAGTGTGCCTTATCAGTTTTCACAGTTAATCCTAAGGAAATTAAACGGCGAACATTCTCATCTCTGAGGAATTCTGTCCTCATTGTGAGAAGTACCTCCCATTATAATCAGAGGATGTGAGTCATGCTATTTTTACACTTGAAAAGTTGAAGAATGCTTCTTTAACAGTATGAGGCAGTTTGCCTTGAGGATGTTACCCATTTGTTCTTGTCTGGACTGGGAATGAAAAGGCAGCATGCCATCAGACACTCGTCAGCCCAAAATCTCACTCACCCACACACCCACCCAACTCTCTCTCTCTCTCTCTCTCATGCTCTCTATCTCAAGGGAGTGAAAAACAAGGATTCCTAACGAAATTGCAATTCCAGACTGTCATGAAAGTATGTTCTTACTGAGTGGAAGGGACTATATGTTGGATAATAAAATAAAATAAATATATATATATACCAGAACTATTGAATATGATACACAATTTACCCCAACACCAAAATGTAGCCTAGCCGTAGTAGCCTTTTGTGCAACCCATAACACGAGAAACAATTCACTGATCATCTGGCCATATTATGCTACTGAAAATACAGTAAATGTTCTTGACCCTACATACAGTGCCTTGCGAAAGTATTCAGCCCCCTTGAACTTTGCGACCTTTTGCCACATTTCAGGCTTCAAACATAAAGATATAAAACTGTATTTTTTTGTGAAGAATCAACAACAAGTGGGACACAATCATGAAGTGGAACAACATTTATTGGATATTTCAAACTTTTTTAACAAATCAAAAACTGAAAAATTGGGCGTGCAAAATTATTCAGCCCCCTTAAGTTAATACTTTGTAGCGCCACCTTTTGCTGTGATTACAGCTGTAAGTCGCTTGGGGTATGTCTCTCAGTTTTGCACATCGAGAGACTGACATTTTTTCCCATTCCTCCTTGCAAAACAGCTCGAGCTCAGTGAGGTTGGATGGAGAGCATTTGTGAACAGCAGTTTTCAGTTCTTTCCACAGATTCTCGATTGGATTCAGGTCTGGATTTGACTTGGCCATTCTAACACCTGGATATGTTTATTTTTGAACCATTCCATTGTAGATTTTGCTTTATGTTTTGGATCATTGTCTTGTTGGAAGACAAATCTCCGTCCCAGTCTGAGGTCTTTTGCAGACTCCATCAGGTTTTCTTCCAGAATGGTCCTGTATTTGGCTCCATCCATCTTCCCATCAATTTTAACCATCTTCGCTGTCCCTGCTGAAGAAAAGCAGGCCCAAACCATGATGCTGCCACCACCATGTTTGACAGTGGGGATGGTGTGTTCAGGGTGATGAGCTGTGTTGCTTTTACGCCAAAAGGGGGCCGAATACTTTCGCAAGGCACTGTAGATACTTTTGTACCTGTTTCCTCCAGCATCTTCACAAGGTCCTTTGCTGTTGTTCTGTTGATTTGCACTTTTCGCACCAAACTACGTTCATCTCTACGAGACAGAACGTGTGTCCTTCCTGAGCGGTATTGTCACATTCTGACCATAGTTCTGTTATTGTATCTTTGTTTTAGTATGGTCAGGGCGTGAGTTGGGGTGGGCAGTCTATGTTTGTTTTTCTATGTTGGTTTTTGAGTTCGGCCTAGTATGGTTCTCAATCAGAGGCAGCTGTCAATTGTTGTCCCTGATTGAGAATCATACTTAGGTAGCCTGGGTTTCAGTTTTGGGCTGTGGGTGTTTGTCTTCCGTGTCAGTGTTTGTCGCCACACAGGACTGTTTCGTTCATTTCACGTTTATTGGTTTGTATTTCGTAGTGTTTATGTTTTAAAATAAACATTATGGACACTTACCCCGCTGCGTTTTGGTCCTCCGATCCTTCTCGCTTCTCCTCCTCAGAAGAGGAAGAGGTTTGTTACAGGTATGATGGCTGCATGGTCCCATGGTGTTTATACTTGCATACTATTGTTTGTACAGATGAACGTGGTACCTTCAGGCCTTTGGAAATTGCTCCCAAGGGTGAACCAGACTTGTGGAGGTCTACAATGATTTTTCTGGGGTCTTGGCTAATTTCTTTTGATTTTTCCCATGATGTCAAGCAAAGAGGCACTGAGTTTGAAGTTCGGCCTTGAAATACATCCACAGGTACACCTCCAATTGACTCAAATGATGTCAATTAGCCATCAGAAGCTTCTAAAGCCATGACAATTTTCTGGAATTTTCCACGCTGTTTAAAGGCACAGTCAACTTAGTGTATATAAACGTCTGACCCGCTGGAATTGTGATACAGTGAATTATAAGTGAAATAATCTGTCTGTAAACAATTGTAGAAATTACTTGTGTCATGCACAAAGTAGATGTCCTAACCGACTTGCCAAAACTATAGTTTGTTAACAAGAAATTGGTGGAGTGGTTGAAAAACGAGTTTTAATGACTCCAAACTAAGTGTATTTAAATTTCCGACTTCAACTGTGTCTAATTACAGACACGTTGACTAACAAATGCCTTACCAAAATGTCAGAAATTATAAACAGAAACATTTCTAAATTAGGCAACAAAAAAATCCTGCACCCCCTGTCCTAAAATGGTTCTGCTGTCTCTGACTGTAGTCTACAGTGTATTTTGTATATTAGTGGGTTAGGTTGGGGTGCTGGCCTCAGGTTTTCACTTTATCCATATAGTTGGGTGGTTATGGATTAGTTATTAGCAATTGCAGGCGGGTGCAGGTGAACAAACAGCTAACCCTCGCACCACTATCGTGTTCATTAGGGAGACCTTTAAAAACAGAGTGAAACAGGGCTGTACTACCTGAACATTACAATTCAGTTGCTTGAAAGCATTGAGACAATTTTAATCCTAATGAATATCAACAGGATTCAAACAAAACAAAAAAAAACATTTCAAGGGTACAACATCAACATCCAAACAAAATTGTGTTTGCACTTTGAACCTGAAATGCACTGTTCATAGGTCAACATTGCCACTCCAATGCCCTCTTTGTCAAATCAACCTAATTGGTAGCACTCACAATAACACTTTGTCATCCAAGTCAGCTCATTCTCTCAGCACTCTTTATTTTTTAAAACACAGGCTTCTCTGTTTGTTGAAACAATGGGCCCCTGTTAAAGCTTCACAAAGTTAATGAGTGGAACACACCACAACTCTGAAGTACATATGGCTCCAAACCTTCAAACACAAATGAAGCCCAAATATAGGCCATTCAGCAGATATTTTTTATCCAAAGCACTTTACAGAAGTGTGTGTGCATACATGTTTGTATTGTTGAGTCCAATGAGAATTGGAACCGCAAATCTGGCATTGCAAACCCCAAGCTCTACCAACTGAGCCACACCGCCATGTTCAGTTTGGCTCGTCATATGCCAATGGTGTGTTAGCCCATACAGTTACGACAGAAACTACATCGATGAATGCCCATGCATTGCATAACAGCTAGTATTCCACAATCCAAGTTTATAAATAGGACCAGTATCCTGGTTATTCCTATTGACGGGCACTTTGAGAGAAATCGACCATGAACACCCATTGGTCAATTAGGTTTGAATCATCAGAGGCACGGAGAGGGAAAACAAGAGACCCCTCGTTCATAATATCTGATTAATACACCTCAGTGTGTTTACGTGTGTGTGTCCTTAATGCTTTAATAAATAGCCTCTATTATGAATAAAAACATGTGAATGACATTGGCACTGGAATTCCTACCCAGGGATAAATAACCCTGAGAATGCATTCCACTGGAGAATGACAGGGCAAGGGGCACTTGAGCCCAGCAGAGAGGCAATGGGATACTTCTACTCCTCCGACCTACTATATTATTCCAGACCTATCAGAGGAAGCATGGGTCAGTGTGGAGTGAAATGACCTGCGACTAAACCTGTATGAGAGTGAAAGGCGCCGATTATGGCCGATTACATTGCAATCCATGAGGAGACTGCGTGGCCGGCTGACCACCTATTACGCAAGTGCAGCAAGGAGCCAAGGTAAGTTGCTAGCTAGCATTAAACTTATCTTATAAAAAACAATCCATCTTAAAATAATCACTAGTTAACTACACATGGTTGATGATATTACTAGTTTAATTAGCTTGTCCGGCGCTGTATATAATCAATGCGGTGCCTGTTAATTTATCATCGAATCACAGCCTACTTCCCCAAACGGGTGATGATTTAACAAAAGCGCATTCGCATCAGGGTATATGCAGCAGTTTGGGCCGCCTGGCTCGTTGCGAACTGTGTGAAGACCATTTCTTCCTAACAAAGACAGTAATTCATTTGCCAGAATTTTACATCATTATGACATAACATTGAAGGTTGTGCAATGTAACAGCAATATTTAGACTTAGGGTTGCCCCTGTTCAATAAAATACGGAATGGTTCAGTATTTCACTGAAATAATAAATGTTTTGTTTTTGAAATTATAGTTTCCAGATTTGACCATATTAATGACCTAAGGCTCATATTTCTGTGTGTTTATTATATTATAATTAAGTCTATGATTTGATATTTGATAGAGCAGTCTGACTGGGCGGTGGTAGGAAGCAGGCTCGTAAGCATTAATTCAAACAGCACTTTCCTGCATTTGCCAGCAGCTCTTCGCAATGCTTGAGGCACAGAGCTGTTTATGACTTCAAGCCTATCAACTCCCGAGATTAGGCTGGCAATACTATAGTGTCTATAAGAACATCCGATAGTCAAAGGTATATGAAATACAAATGGTATAGAGAGAAATAGTCCTGTAATTCCTATAATAACTACAACCTAAAACTTCTTAACTGGGAATATTGAAGACTCATGTTAAAAAGAACCACCAGCTTTCATATGTTCTCATGTTCTGAGCAAGGAACTTAAACGTTAGGATTTTTACATGCACATATTGCACTTTTACTTTCTTCTCCAACACGGTGTTTTTGCATTATTTAAACCAAATTGAACATGTTTCATTATTTATCTGAGACTAAATTGATTGTATTGATGTATTATATTAAGTTAAAATAAAAGTGTTCGGCCTCCCGTGTGGCGCAGTGGTTAAGGGCGCACAATTGGCCTAGCGTCGCCCGGATTAGGGAGGGGTTGGCCGGTAGGGATGTCCTTGTCTCATCGCGCACCAGCGACTCCTGTGGCGGGCCTGGCGCAGTGCGCGCTAACCAAGGTTGCCAGGTGCACGGTGTTTCCTCTGACACATTGGTGCGGCTGGCTTCCGGGTTGGATGCGCGCTGTGTTAAGAAGCAGTGCGGCTTGGTTGGGTTGTGTATCGGAGGACGCATGACTTTCAACCTTCGTCTCTCCCGAGCCCGTACGGGAGTTGTAGCGATAGTAGCTACTTGTTTTAGATAGTAGCTACTAAAACAACAATTGGATACCACGAAAATTGGGGAGAAAAACAGGGTAAAATTCAAAAAATAAATAAATAACAATAAGAAAATATATATAAAAATAGTCTGATTAATCGGTATCGACTTTTTTCGTCCTCCAATAATCGGCATCAGCGTTGAAAAAATCATAATCGATCGAGAAATTGCCAAGACACTGAAGATCTTGTACAACACTGTGTACTACTCCCTTCACAGAACAGCGCAAACTGGCTCTAACCAGAATAGAAAGAGGAGGGGAGGCCTATTTAGTCTGGTCCTAAAGTTTAGACTTACGCACTGACAGCCAGATAGCCTAAAATAATTCCACCGCTGATATAATCAAATATGACCTTGTGGACATCGACACCACTCTGATCTGACCATGCCTGGCGTATGCCAGTGTGTTGCTGAATGGCTGCACAAAGAAGCAGCAAGCCACACTGGGTAGGGTACAGAAAAGAGCAAGCAAGATAATAACAAAAAAACTGAGACATCCCATTGACCCTTCCACCACCACAGGCACAGCAGTAAGATTGGTCACTGACATGCACCGACCTGACCACCCTCTCTCTACATGATCTCCTACCACAGAGAAGGGGAGACAGCGATGGCAGAGTCCTCCGCAACCAGAACCAACTGTCCAGCATCAAAGCAAGAACAAATAGACTGAAAAATGTGTCCATAGCCACTGACATCAGACTTTTTAATAACCAAATTGACTTTTCAACTGTAATTGGTTAGGACCTTTTCAATTGAATGTAGTATCCTGTGTATTTTAAGCATTTAACTAAATGTAACTGCATTCTGCATAATTCAGTCTCGTCGACTGCAAGCATGAATGAAATAAATCAAAATCAGGGTTATGAGTCAACCCGTGCATCACTAGAACACAACACTGATCAAGGACCACATAACTACAGTAAAAAATAATAAAAAGTAACACAATACAATAACAATAATGAGGTTATATACAGGGGGTACCGGTACTGAGTCTTTGTGCGTGGGTACAGATTTGTCAAGTTAATTTGTACATGTAGTTAGGGGTGAAGTGACTGCATAGATAAGAAACAGTGAGTGGCAGGAATGGGGGGGCAGCAATGTAAATAGTCCGGTGGCCATTTGATTCATTGTTCAGCAGTCTTATGACTTGGGGGTAGAAGTGGTTAAGGAGCCTTTTGGTCCAAGACTTAGCGCTCCGGTACCACTTGTCGTGCAGTAGCAGAGAAAACAGTCTATGACTTGGGTGACTGGAGTCTCTGACATTTTTTGGGGATTTCCTCTGACACCGCCTAGTATATAGGTCCTGGATGATAGGAAGCTTGGCCCCAGTGATGTACTGGGCCATATGCACTACCCTCTGTAGCGCCTCACGGTCAGATGCCAAGCAGTTCCCATACCAGGCGGTGATGCAACCGGTCAGGATGCTCTCGATGGTGCAGCTGTAGAACTTTTAGAGGATCTGGGGACCCATGCCAAATCTTTTCAGTCTCCTGAGGGGGGAAATGTGTTGTCGTGCCCTCTTCATGACTGTCTTGGTGTGTTTGGACCAAGGATAGTTCGTTGGTGTTGTGGACACCAAGGAACTTGAAACTCTCGACCCGCTCCACTTCAGCCCTGTCGATGTTAATAGGGTTCTGTTCGGCCTGCCTTTTCCTGTAGTCAACGATCAGCTCCTTTGTCTTGCTCACTTTGAGGGAGAGGTTGTTGTTCTGGCACCACACTGATAGGTCTTTGACCTCCTCCCTATAGGCTGCCTCATCGTTGTCAGTGACCAGGCCTACCACTATTGTGTCGTCAGCAAACTTAATGATGGTGTTGGAGTCATGTTTGGCCACGCAGTCGTGGGTGAACAGGGAGTACAGGAGGGGACTAAGTACACACCCCTGAGGGGCCACAGTGTTGAGGATCAGTGGCAGATGTGTTGTTGCCTACCCTTACCACCTGGGTGCGGCCCGTCAGGAAGTCCAGGATCCAGTTGCAGAGGGAGGTGTTTAGTCAGGCTCCTTAGCTTAGTGATGAGCTTCATGGACACTATGGTGTTGAATGCTGAGCTGTAGTCAATGAATAGCATTCTCACATAGGTGTTCCTTTTGTCAAGGTGTGAAAGGCCAGTGCGGAGTGAGACTGAGATATCTTCATCTGTGGATCTGTTGGGGCGGTATACGAATTGGAGTGGGTCTATGGTATCCGGGAGGATGCTGTTGATGTGAGCCATGACCAGCCTTTTAAAGCTCTTCATAGCTACTGATGTTAGTGCTAGGGTGCAGTATTCATTTAGGCAGGTTTCCTTCGCTTGGGCACAGGGACTATGGTGGTCTGCTTGAAACATGTAGGTATTACAGACTCGGTCAGGGAGAGGTGGAAAATGTCAGTGAAGACACTTGCCAGTTGGTCTGCTCATGCTTTGAGTACACATCCTGGTAATCCGTCTGTCCCTGCGGCTTTGTGAATGCTCACATCGGCTACCGAGAGCGTTATCACAGTCGTCCAAAACAGCTGGTGCTCTCATGCATGCTTTAGTGTTGCTTGCCTCGAAATGAGCATAAAAGGCATTTAGCTCATCTGGTAGGCTCGTGTCCAATGGGCAGCTGGCATCTGGGTTTCCCTTTGTAGTACGTAATAGTTTTCAAGCCCTACCACATGCAACGAGTGTCAGAGCTGTTGTAGTAGGATTCAATCTTAATCCTGTATTGACTCTTTGCTTGTTTGATGGTTTGTCTGAGGGCATAGTGTGATTTCTTAAAAGCGTCCAGTTTACTGTCCCTCTCCTTGAAAGTGGCAGCTTTAGCCTTTAGCTCAATGCGGATGTTTCCTTTAATCCATGGCTTCTGGTTGGGATATGTACGTACGGTCACCGTGTGGGGACGACGTCATCAATGCACTTATTGATGAAGCAGAGGACTGATGTGGTATACTCCTCAATGCCATTGGATGAATCCCAGAACATATTCCAGTCTGTGCTAGCAAAACAGTCCTGTAGCGTAGCATCCGCGTCATCTGACCACTTCCGTATTGAGCAAGTCACTAGTACTTCCTGCTTTAGTTTTTGATTGTAAGCAGGAATCAGGAGGATATAATTATGGTCAGATTTGCCAAATGGAGGGCGAGGGAGAGCTTTGTATGCGTCTCTGTGTGTGGAGTAAAGGTGGTCTAGAGTTTTTTCCCTCTGGTTGCACATGTGACATGCTGGTAGGAATGAGGTTAAATGGATTTAAGTTTGCCTGCATTAAAAACCCCGGCCACTAGGAGTGCCGCTTCTGGATGAGCCTTATAGAGTTGGTTGAGTGAGGTCTTACTGGCAGCATCAGTTTGTGGTGGTAAATAGACGGCAACAAATAATATAGATGAGAACTTTCTTGGTAGATAGTGTGGTCTACAGCTTATCATAAGCTACTCTACCTCAGGTGAGCAATACCTGAGCAATACCTGAGGTACCAGCTGTTATTGACAAATAGACACACACCCCCACCCCTCGTCTTACCAGATGTAGCTTCTCTGTCCTGCCGGTGCATGGAAAATCCCGCCAGATCTATATTATCCGTGTCGTCGTTCAGCCACATCTCAGGGAAACATAAGATATTACAGTGCAAACTACCTGATGACTGCCTCCTCTAAACACATCCCATATTCTTCCAAAAAGGCGTAGCCTATATTTTATTTGTTGAAATTGTCAGAGTGGCTTGAAATATTACAGATGGTTCTTAAGAGTGACCAATATTCTAACCCTCAGCACATGCCCCATCCTCATCCAGTGGATGGTGATATTAGGGATGGATGTGTTATTTTGTTAATGTTAGTGGAGTCTAGCCAGCACTGCGTCCTGGCTCCCGGCACAAGGACTTGCCTCCTAATGGGATTGGTGTCTGTCTCTGTAAAAACCATGCTCCCCTCCCCACCCCAGGCCATCCTGCAGAGTGAGATGGAGGCTGCACTTCTTAATTCAACCCCCATCCTATTTTGGAGTCTTTGTGAGTCATCAAATATAGATGTGTTAGGAATTTACCATCTGTGGAATGCTTGATATCACGTTCCATGTACTTTGAAAATGAATGTTTCCGATTGTCATATACTGTATAATCAGCTAAGCTTATGCAGGCGCTTTAAACTTTTTGAACTACAGTTTTGACCTAGCTAGTTTACTGAGTGGGTGGCAGTAGTTAAACAATATGATGGCACACATTCAAAAATGGTCCCCTACACCAAAGGCAACTTTGCAGATCAAAAAGAAGACGATAAGCTTAATTTTGTGTTTTCAGTAACATTTTTCTTTGAAGATTATTCACTACATGATCAACAACATTGAACATCTCATTCCAAAATGATGGACATTAATATGGAGTTGGTTTGCTTTGCTGCTATAACAGCCTTCACTCTTCTGGGAAGTTTTTCCACTAGATGTTGGAACATTGCTGTGCGGACTTGCTTCCATTCAGCCACAAGAGCATTAGTAAGGTTGGGCAATTAGGCCTGGTTCACAGTCGGCGTTCCAATTCATCCCAAATGTGTTTGATTAGGTTGAGGTCAGGGCTCTGTGCAAGTCAAGTTATTCCACACAGATCTCGACAAACCATTTCTGTATAGACCTCGCTTTTTGCACGGGAGCATTGTCATACTGAAACAGGAAAGGGACTTCCCCAAACTGTTGCCACAAAGTTGGAAGCACAGAAGCGTCTAGAATGCTATTATATGCTGTAGCGTTAAGATTTCCCTTCACGGGAACTAAGGGGCCCAAACCATGAAACACGGCCCCAGACCATTATTCCTCCTCCACCAAACTTTACAGTTGGCACTATGCGTTCGGGCACGTAGTGTTCTCCTGGCATCCGCCAAACCCAGATTCTTCTGTCGGACTGCCAGAGGGTGAAGCGTGATTTACCACTCCAGCCGACGCTTGGCATTGCACATGGTGATTTTAGGCTTCTGTGCGGCTGCTCGGCCATGGAAACCCATTTCATAATGCTCCCAACGAACAGTTCTGGTGCTGACGTTGCTTCCAGAGGCAGTTTGGAACTCGGTAGGGAGTGTTCAGCACTCGGTGGTCCCGTTCTGTGAGCTTGTGTGGCCTACCACTTCGCGGCTGAGCCGTTGTTGCTCGTAGATGTTACCGCTTCACAATAACAGCACTTACAGTTGATCGGGGCAGCTCTAGCAGGGGAGAAATTTGACAAACTGACTTGTTGGAAAGGTGGACAAGTTGAAAGTCACTGAGCTCTTCTGTAAAGCTATTCTATACCCATGGTTTTGTCTATGGAGATTGCATGGCTGTATGCTCAATTTTATATACCTGTCAGCAACGGGTGTGGCTGAAATAGCCGAATCCAATAAGTTGAAGGGGGGGGTCCACATCATTTTGTATATATAGTGTATATAAAACGGTACCATTGAAGTCAAATGGCCTTTGTTAAACAAACTAGCGTGGTGGACGTGTAGCTCAGGCAGTAGAGCATGGAGCTTGCAACGCCAGGGTGGGTTTGATTCCTGCTAGGGCCACCCAGACATAAAATGTATGCACGCATGACTGTAAGCTTTGATTAAAAGTGTGTGCTATGTGGCATATCAACGTAGTATAAGCAAGCAGATCCATGTTAACACGTTAAAAACAGCCTTGGTGTTTTTGGATGAGCTACAGAATATCTTACACATTTTGCCTCAAGGTTTTTTCATTTTGTTCACAAGCATGGGGACCCACAGGGGAGAATCTCAGTCACAGTTTGACTGTATATTTACAGAGTCAACAGCCATCTCTCCACTGATCTGCTCTCCAGAAGAACAAGGAGTTCTTCAACTGATAAAAGTCTGTGTACTAAAGGAGACAAGCCTACTGATCTAGAATTATGGCTTCACCATAGAGTAGCCTAACGGTGTAAATGGCAGAAAAAGAGAGAGAGAGACCATCTGAAATGCATGTTAGGCCAAAACAACGCACTCGTGTAACTGAATCAATGGGCGATTCTTGGCTATCCCTGAGTCGTTGGCATATGTGGCAGTGGCAGCCTATGTTCGTCATATCTCAGATATCTTTACATGCATCGCTTACCTACCACACACAGGCACACGAATCAATGTATTCTCTTAAACTACCCCGTCTCCTGATGCTTCAAAGTGATAGGGGGCCACTGAGTGCATAGTGTTGACAGTGAGATCATGCTCTTTTCCTTGTCCACTTTGTAGCGTTCCTCGAAAGAGAGCCGCCGTTTTCTGTTTCTCGGAGACGACAGGGATAATTGTCTAGCATGTGACATCTGTGACAACCTGAGGAAGGCATTACGTTGAAACACTCGACACACTTAAATGACGCGCGAAAGAACGAGGACCATATTGACAATAGGCCTTTTGATGATACAGTGAAATGACGTGTTTGAGAACATTCAATGGTTGACATTGTAACTGAGCAAAAAAAGGACGGCTATCTTGTCTTTACGACCCACCCCTTTTCACTTTTATTCTCCCAGTCGCTGTAAGTAATGTTTGCCCACGGGATGGTAAATAGTTATTGCAAAGAGAACAGTCCAATGGTATTTGCTTAGTAACCTTCCGGTGTGACCTATCTCTCTCTCTAAGTCTACATAAGCTGCTGTCATCACTGTCCGTACAAGGCTTATTGCACTGCTATTAAAGCAGATGTACATAACCTAGACAAGGTACCTCGTCGATACCTTTTTGACGTATGACTGATACAGTGTAATAATTCATCATGACTTGAGCATTTTGTCTTAAAGTTGGTCACATTGTTTCCGTGACTCGGTGAGAAGAAGGTCAAAGGTACAGTAGGCGTCAACCGCGCCTGTGTGATGAGGAACCTTGCCAGAGACCTGAAACTCCCAGTGCTAATGCCTAGGTTTTAGCTCATCAAGCTAACATGGTCTTGTGTTGCGCCGGAGACCTGAGTTCGAACCCAGTCATTCCACATGGTCTGTTGAGCCTCAGCCAAGGCGACTCTCCATTGAACAGTAAGACTAGACAGAAGAAAGCACAGTGTTTACTACATAGCAACAAAGCTGTGGACAGTTACAGACTTCCCTGACATTGTATCACTGTCCTCCATGCATTTAGTGGACAACAGAGAACAAAGAAAATGGCTGAATGAGTAGGAAAGACTTTCTGGCTTCCAGGTTGATGATTTCACATGGTTAGTTGATTGCTTGCGCTACTAGGGTGATTGTGAGTAAACAGGCTACAGGGGTGTCTGCTCAAATGATCTGTGTTAGGATTTATACAGGGCTGACCCTGGGACTGCACTGACCAAACTGTGTCTGTGTGTGTGATGTGTTCCAGATGGGAGGAGGAGCTGTCTAAGCGCCAGCAGATGGAGGCCATGGTGGAGACACTACAGGAGGTGAGAGCTCGCCATTTTAAATCATCACACCCGTACCATACTCCCTCACCGCATCCCAATACTTCTCCTGAAGTATCCAGTATCCATGGGAAAGAGGGAGATTTCAACATATTTCTTAGAATGGTAATTTTCCTTTTAAATCCAAAGTTCAAATGTCATTGGCCATTAAAGCTAGAATCCTTAGTTGCTATTAGTACACACAGGGTACAAAACATTAAGAACACCTTCCTAATATTGAGTTGCACCCCCACCCCCTTTGGCCTCAGAATAGCCTCAATTCGTCGGGGCATGGACTCTGCAAGGTGTTGAAAGCGTTCCATACTTTTTTTGTCTTTCCAATTCACCCTCTAAATGGCATACGTTATTATAATCTATTTCTCAATTGTCTCAAGGCTTAAGAATCCTTCTTTAACCTGTCTCCTCTCCATCTAAACTGATTGAATTGGATTTAACAAGTGACATCAATAAGGGATCATAGCTTTCACCTGGATTCACCTGGTCAGTCTGTGTCATGGAAAGAGCAGGCTGTTCATAATGTTTTGTACACTCAGTGTATCCTCATTGATTCTTGACGAATATAACTTATAAATGCCTCATGAGCCTAGTTCGTACCCCATCAGAACCACAAATATAAGCTTGTTTTACTCTGTTGTAAACAATAGAAATATAAACAAAGACTGTATAGCTTCAAAACATAACATCTGTCATTTTGATTTCATGGATGGTCAGTTCTTACATCCATAGCTCTATGTATGAATGGTCTCTAGCTATGAGTGGTTATATTTTTCTAGGCCCATCCCTCAGATTTTTACCAAAACAGGGGCAGGGTGGCTGCTTTGGTATTGTTTTAATAAAGGATTCTAGCTTTCATTAAGGGACATCCATGAGGGCAAGTGAATAAGTGCACACATACAGGTTCTTGGGATGCAAGCTCAGCCTCTGTGTCATGTTTGTGTGTATTTTGCATGATTGCCAGTAAGCTCCCTATTCAGCAGTTGCGATAACATATCTCCGGATGCCTCTGACGTATTGCAATGTGCTGTGTGTCTGTACGCTGTTCTACAGAACAGAATGGGAAAGTTCATGATAGAAAACAGATATGGGTGGGGACTTCACATGCTTTAGTCCCCCTGTGTATATGTTAGTCAGTGGGAACAGTGGTGTGTTAATGTGTTTTAAAACCCCCCAAAGACCGAGATCACATTACCCCCCAAAAAACAGCCAAGATCACTGACTCTCCCTGACTAACTATGCCTCAACTGTTCCTGCTAGCTGCATTCCAGATTACTTTTATTGGAGCTCTTGGCCCAGAACCCAAGACTCAATCCACTTTGGAATGTTGTTGTTGTGATGCATCAAATGAGTGGATTGCAGAGTAATTAAATGACTTTTCGAACATGTTATGCAGAAAGGGGTGCTCTTATAATAGGAGTTGAACTTACGTTTCTTTGTAAGGTGTTTTAGGACACATTTTCTAAGCACATGCCTTACGCATGGTTATTCGTAAATGTGTGTAAATTGTATTGAGCCATGGTATGTCAATAGATTTGTTGTAGAGTGTGATGTGGCTGTCTGTTCCACCGTCTGCCCTCTCCAGAGTGCCCAGGAGTCTGAAGTGGTTCAGGGGCAGCTCACTGAGAAGGTGGAGAGACTCAAGACAGAGCTGGTGGTCTTCAAGAGCCTCATGACTGACAATGTAAGTATGACACTCAGGCTTTCTTCAACAGTCCCTTATTCTCCTGGTATTTACACAGAAATGTCATGGTAAAAGGTTAAGTAAATAGTAATCACTTAGTAGTTTTGTGTGCTCCATTTAAACTAGAAACACCCAACCAACTTTAAATTGTGCGGACTGGTTCAACTTACTGTAAGTTGCAAAGCTTTTTGACACTATTTATACTTTGTTTTTAAAATCACACCCATTTATTGCCACCCGCCCAACGTAAATCTATTCATCCATCCACCCACCTCTTCTGCAACTGATGCATGCTACCACTCTCTCCTGTCGGTGATATGTACAGCCTGGCAGTCAGAATGCTCACCACACATTTTTGTCATACCACACATGGACAGTCTCCCTTGAACCCTGAGGCTAAGAAATTCCTTTGGAATTGGTTAGAGGCAGGCAGGCAGAACAGCAGGCAGGCACAGGCAGGCAGATGAACGGATGGGTGGCCGGGCGGACAGACAGACAGGCAGAGTAGGAGTGAGATGAGAAACCCCTATGGCTCGCCTCACACAGCCTCCGCATGTTCTTTGAGGCTCTGTGGTTTTGGCCTGCTTTCTAATGAACTCCAGCTGGGCTCCGGACTCGCCCAGTCTGTGGTCTGGAGTAGCTACGTTCACAGATTAGCCAAAACCCGGCCCGACTACTGTTTCACACGCAACCACACTTTGCCCTTCCCAGTCACTTTTGAACCCTTTCAAGTTAATTTGTTCTTTGTTTAAAAAATGGCACTGTCTGTTAAAGGGGAAGTTTACCTTAAATCCAACATTACCTATGTGATTCCATACATTGAAACTATACTGAACAAAAATATAAACACAACATGTAAAGTGTTGGTTTCATGAGCTGAAATAAAAGATCCCAGAAATTTTCCTTAGCACAAAACACTTATTTATCTCCAATTTTGTGCACAAATTTCTGTTAGTGAGCACTTCTCATTTGCCAAGATAATCCATCCACTTGACAGATATAGCATACCAAGAAGCTGATTAAACAGCACGATCATTACACAGGTGTACCTTGTGCTGGGGACAATAAAAGGCCACTCTTTTTGCAGTTTTGTCACACAACACAATGCCACAGATGTCTCAAGTTGAGGGTGCATGCAATTGCCAGAGAATTTAATGATCATTTATCTACGATAAGCTGCCTCCAACGTTGTTTTCAAAAATGTGCAGTACGTCCAACCGGCCTCACAACCGCAGACCACATGTAACCACGCCAGCTCACGACCTCCACATCCGGCTTCATCACCTGCAGGATCGTCTGAGACCAGCCACCCGAACAGCTGATGAAATTGTGGGTTTGCACAACCGAATATTTTCTGCACAAACTGTCAGAAACCATCTCAGGGAAGCTCATCTGCGTGCTCATCATTCTAAGCAGGGTCTTGACCTGACTGCAGTTTGGCGTCGTAACCGAGGTCAGTGGGTAAATGCTCACCTTCGATGGCCATGGGCACACTAGAGAATCCAGGTTTCAACTGTACCGGGCAGATGGCAGACAGCATGTTTGGTGTTGTATGGGCGAGTGGTTTGTTGATGTCAACGTTGTGAACAAAGTGCCCCCTGGTGGTGGTGGGGTTTATGGTATGGGCACGCATAAGCTACGGACAACAACTACAATTGCATTTTACCAATTACAATCTTAATGCACAGAGATACTATGACGAGACCCTGAGGCCCGTTGTCGTGCCATTCATCCGCCACCATCACCTCATGTTTCAGCATGACAATGCACAGCCCCATGTTGCATGGATCTGTACACAATTCCTGGAAGCTGAAAATGTCCCAGTTCTTCCATGCATACTCGCCAGACATGTCACCCATTGAGCATGTTTGCGATGCTCTGGATTGACGTGGACGACAGCGTGTTCCAGTTCCCACCAATATCCAGCAACTTTGAATAGCCATTGAAGAGGAGTGGGACAACATTCCACAGCCAAAACCAACAGCCTGATCAACCCTATGCAAAGGAGATATGTCACGCTGCATGAGGCAAATGGTGTCTACACCAGATACTGACTGGTTTTCTGGTCCATGCCTCTACCTGTTTCAAATGTACTTATATGAACTGTAACTCAGTAAAACCTCTGAAATTGTTGCATGTTGTGTTTATATTTTTGGTTGTGTAGTTAGGTGTAGTTTGCCTTCTCCCCCTTCTCTCTCCCTGCAGTCTAGAACTGGAAAGTTGTATTGCTAGCTCTGCTCTGTTGTCAGTAGACAAATTCTTTGTTTTATTGAAAGCTTACGTCCTAATGAGGCATTTTTTTTAATCAAAAATGCTATCGGTCAGGAAATGTGTACTTCTCCAACTAAAACAATTTAGATGATTTTATATAATTATTTTATGTGGCCGACTGCAACAACACCAGAAATAGGTAACAACTGTGCATGTGCGCTCTTGTGAGGAAATACCTTTACATAAAAATTACAGATTAGGTATGCAAAGTAAAACAACAACCTACAAACATGTCTGACGACGAAATAGTCGCAAGTAATTAATGAAACTACTGGAGGGGCGTTGATGGTGTCGTCGAACCGTATTTATTTGAGCCGGAGTTTTCTGACAAAGAATTGAGGAAAATTGAGCTTCACATGGCCGCTATCGCTCTGGCCACCGAGGCCGCAGCAGCAGGACCACAGCCCCAGCCTCTCCCAGGATGAACGCAGATTGGTGGTGCAGTTGTGGTAACTGTGCTTCAATGTTGATGAATGCTTATGCTGCAGAGAATTTGATGATGAGGAGCAGTTAGTTTGCTTTCGCAACCACAGGGATTTTGCTGTCCATCAACTCTGGTGCCTGGAAACATTTTTCAGTATCCCAAAAAGAAATTGGAGACGCAACTCCGTTCCGGCTGGGCCAAAAGGACAGTTATCCAACAAGTAAGTAGCTGAACTTTACTTTATTGAAATATCGCTTATCATAAAGCTCAATGAGCTGGACCGTTGTGGGTATATGTTTTTATATTAGCCCAAACACTGTCTTGATATGTTTTCACATTATCACAATGCTATTTGAGTAAGATATAGGAAATATAGGCCTACATAATTGAACTTGAAATAACAGCAACAACTACGAACAGAAAATAAGAACCTGTTTTCATATTGTCAAGAAATAAAATGTTATAAGTACATGGCTACTGCTCCAGATTGTCAAATCCACTTTGTCCTTTGATTTAAAATTGTTATTCCAGGCAGTTCAGACTGGTCTTCTACCGCATCGTTTTGGAATGGGTCCTCTGTGGCGAGACACTGGGTCCAGGAGTCTGGATTCCTCTCCCATCCTGCGTGGTAAATGCCATCCGCACTAAATATCCATCACCCTATGGGGTCTACACTGGTTTTTGGGAAGTGAAAGACTCCCAGGGCTTGTAACAGTTGAAGTGAATGGTTTGTGCTACTCCCAGCCTGTGATGTGTGTCAGGTTAGGTACAGTTGAAGTCGAAAGTTTACATACACTTAGGTTGGAATCATTCAAATTCATTTTTCAACCACTCCACAAAGTTCTTGTTAAACAAACTATGGTTTTGGCAAGTCGGTTAGGACATCTACTTTGTGCATGACACAAGTAATTTTTCCAACAACTGTTGACAGACAGATTATTTCACTGTATCACAATTCTAGTGGGTCAGAAGTTCACATACACAAAGTTGACTATGCCTTTAAACAGCTTGGAAAATTCCAGAAAATTATGTCATGGCTTTAGAAGCTTCTGATGGGCTAATTGGCATCATTTGAGTCAATTGGAGGTGTACCTGTGGCTGTATTTCAAGGTCAACCTTCAAACTCAGTGCCTCTTTGCTTGACATCATGGGAAAATCAAAAGAAATCAGCCAAGACCTCAGAAAAAAATTGTAGACCTCCACAAGTCTGGTTCATCCTTGGGAGCAATTTCCAAACGCCTGAAGGTACCACGTTCATCTGTACAAACAATAGTGCGCAAGTATAAACACCTTGGGACCACGCAGCCAACATATCACTCAGGAAGGAGACAAGTTCTGTCTCCTAGAGATGAATGTACTTCTGGTGCGAAAAGCGCAAATCAATCCCAAAGCAACAGCAAAGGACCTTGTGACGATGCTGGAGGAAACAGGTACAAAAGTATCTATATCCACAGTAAAAGGAGTCCTATATCGACATAACCTGAAAGGCCGCTCAGCAAGGAAGAAGCCACTGCTCCAAAACCGCCATAAAAAAGCCATACTACTGCTTTCAACTGCACATGGGGACAAAGATCGTACTGAGAAATGTCCTCAGGTCTGGTGAGACAAAAATTGAACTGTTTGGCCGTAATGACCATCATTATGTTTGAAGGAAAAAGGGGGAAGCTTGCAAGCCGAAGAACACCATCCCAACCGTGAAGCATGGGGGTGGCAGCATCATGTTGTGGGGGTGCTTTGCTGCAGGAGGGACTGGTGCACTTCACAAAATAGATGGCTTCATGAGGAAAGGAAAATTATGTGGATATATTGAAGCAACATCTCAAGGCATCAGTCAGGAAGTTAAAGCTTGGTCGCAAATTGATCTTCCAAATGGACAGTGACCCCAATCATACTTCCAATGTTGTGGCAAAATGGCTTACGGACAACAAAATCAAGGTATTGGAGTGGCCATCACAAAGCCCTGACCTCAATCCCATAGAAAATTTGTGCGCAGAACTGTCAGTTACACCAGCTCTGTCAGGAGGAATGGGCCAAAATTCACCCAACTTATTGTGGGAAGCTTGTGGAAGGCTACCCGAAACTTTCGACCCAAGATAAACAATTTTAAAGAAATTCTACCAAATGCTAATTGAGTGTAAACTTCTGACCCACTGTGATTGTGATGAAGTAAATAAAAGCTGAAATAAATCATTCTCTCTACTATTATTCTGACATTACATTCTTCAAATAAAGTGGTGATCCTAACTGACCTAAGACAGGGAATTTGTACTGGTGTATGTAAACTTCAGACTTCAACTGTACTTTGACTGTATAAATAAAGAATATCCATGCAAATGGACCAACAAAGCAAGTATTGTAATGTTATTTTGAGTCATAAAAAATGTCCAAAAGAAAAGGGAACACTTTTGGTTCTAAAAAACAAAACAACAATGTTACAACATAATGTTAGCGACTATTGTACAGTATGTGCATCCCAAAAGTCTTTGCCACAGAAGAGAGACATGAGAAAGAGAATCACTCCAGAACGAAGAAGTAGCCACATACAATGTTGGCTGGAACGTTAGGCTTGAGACGGTGGGATGAAGGATGCCTGTAAACCACCGTCGATCCTGTCTTTGCTCCAGTACCTGGTCAACCAGTTTCTTCCTGAACTGGATTGCTGAACTGGAACATACATTTTTCAGGCCACCCACTGCTTGGACTGTTTCGGGAACACAGCCTTGAAGCGTTTCTCACCTACACAATTAATGTGGAGTGCTGTTATACATGCATACATGGTACACACATATTCTAAATTATACTTTTTGTGTTTCACAAAATACAGGTAGCTTATGTTGTAACAGGGAAGGTGGTACTTTATAGTATGCTAGACATAATTGTCTTCAAAGTGTGATGTACAAGGGCCTCCCGGGTGGCGCAGTGGTCTAGGGCACTGCAGCGCTAGCTGTGCTACCAGAGATTCTGGTGGCGCAGCTGGCCGCGACTGGGGAGGTCCGTGGGGCGACGCACAATTGGCCTAGCGTCGTCCGGGTTAGGGAGGGTTTGGTTGTGTCCATGTCTCATCGCGCACCAGTGACTCCTGTGGCGGACCAGGCGCAGTACACGCTAACCAAGGTCGCCAGGTGCACGGTGTTTCCTCTGACACATTGGTGCGGCTGGCTTCCGGGTTGGATGCGCCCTGTGTTAAGAAGTAGTGCGGCTTGGTTGGGTTGTGTTTCGGAGAACGCATGGCTTTCGACCTTTGTCTCTCCCGAGCCTGTACGGGAGTTGTAGCGATGAGACAAGATTGTAATTACTAACAATTGGATGCCACGAAATTGGGGAGAAAAGGGGGTAAAAAAAAATATATATATATATATATATATATATATTTAGGTAGCGTCCCACCTGGCCAACATCCGGTGAAATTGTAGAGCGCGAAATTCAAACTACAGTGTTATAAATATTTAACTTCCATAAAATCACAAGTGTAATACATCAAAATAAAGCTTAACTTCTTGTTAATCCAGCCTCCATGTCAGATTTCAAAAAGGCTTTACGGCGAAAGCAAACCATGCGATTATCTGAGGCCTGCGCCCCGCATACAAACACATGAAAAACATATTTCAGCCAGGCAGGTGCGTCACGTCACGAAAGTCAGAAATAGCGATATACAAAATGCCTTACCTTTGATGATTTTCTTCTGTTGGCACTCCAAAAGGTCCCAGTTACATCACAAATGGTCCTTTTGTTCGATAATGTCCTTCTTTATATCCGTAAAAACTCAGTTTAGCTGGCGCGCTTCAGTCAATAATCCACCCAGTTTCTCTCCATCAAAATGCATACAAAATGAATCCCAAACGTTACTCATAAACTTTTCCAAACAAGTCAAACAATGTTTATAAACAATCCTTGTGTACCCTAATACGTAAATAAATGATACAATTTAAGACGGAGAATCGGTATTGTCTTTACCGGAGAAAAATACCAAAGAACACGTTCTCTTCCACTCGCTTGGAAACACTACAGCCAAAATGGGGTTGTCCTCGGGCCATAACAGTTCTATTATACTCACAGATATAGTTGTAACAGTTTTAGAAACTTTAGAGTGCATATCCTAGCTTCTGGGCCTGAGTAACAGGCAGTTTACTTTGGGCAGGCTTCATCTGGACGTCAAAATACTGCCCCCTACCCAAGAGAGGTTGCTCCAGCCGACGCTTGGCATTCAGCATGGTGATCTTAGAGGAAACCCATTTCATGAAGCTCCCGATGAACAGTTCTTGTGCCTACATTGCTTCCAGAGCAAGTTTGGAACTCGGTAGTGAGTGTTGCAACCGAAGACAGATGGTTTTTACCCTCTTCAGCACTCGGCTATCCTGTTCTGTGAGCTTGTGTGGCCTACCACTTCACGGCTGAGCCGTTGTTGCTTCTAGACGTCTCCACTTCACAATAACAGCACTTACAGTTGACCGGGGCAGTTCTAGCAGGGCAGAAATTTGACGAACTGACTTGTTGGAAAGGTGGCATCCTATGACAGTGCCACATTGAAAGTCACTAAGCTCTTCAGTAAGGCCATTCTACTACCAATATATGTCTATGGAGAATGCATGGCTGTGTCCTTGATTTTACATACCTGTCAGCAATGGGTGTGTTTGAAATAGCCAAATTCACTAATTTGAAGGGGTGCCCACATACTTTTGTGTATATAGTGTATCTTATACTGAACAAAAATATAAACACATGGTCACATGTTTCATGAGCTGAAATAAAAGATCCCAGGATTTTGTCATTTGCCAAGATAATTAATCCACCTGACAGGTGTGGCAAATTAAGAAGCTGATAAAACAGCATGATCATCAGGCTGTTGCCAGAGAATTGAATGTTACTTTCTCTACCATAAGCTGCCGCCAAACTTGTTTTAGAAAATTTGGCAGAGTGTCCAACCGGCCTCACAACCGCAGACCACATGTAGGTGATGAAACTCGTGAGTTTGCTCAACTGAATTTCTGCACAAACTGTCAGATAGCGTCTCAGGAAAGCTCATCTGAGTGCTCGTCGTCCTCACCAGAGTCTTGACCTGAAATTGATGTGGAGGGCTACGTATAGCTCCACATTGACATGATTGGTTGATGGTAGGTGAGGCCGAGAGGTCCTGTATGAACACAAACTCCCTTCATTGACAACTTCCTTCACAAAAGCTCTGTGCTGCTCCGCAAAGCGCAAGAAGTATGAACCGCCCTGACTTCTGCAGAGGCCATGTCACCATAAATGCTGCACAGCCAATGCAGACGTCGGATTGACCATGTAGCGCATTTTAGCACTTCGTCGCCTTTCTTTGACTCTGCCAGAAGTTTCTTTGTTAAGCCTATTAGAGGAAATGTCAACATTTAACCTAAACATCAAAAAACGCAAACATGACAGTGAAGGACATCTCTGCTGTTGGTGGAATAGTTATAAACTTACCCTTTGAAACATGCCAGCAGTCCAGCTCATGTTGGGTGTTCTTCTGGCATTCTTTTTCTTATTGATGGTGGAAGGTAGGCTGTGACGATTATGGAATTTTGGGTAACGATTAATTGCCATGCAGATGGCCACGGTTATTGTCATAATTGTCATTTTTGTTGAAAAATGTTTTGAGCCTTGTAATGCATCTCTGAAAAATAGCTATGACAAACATAATGAATACAACACAGCTTCTCCTCCCAACGATGCAGTTCTACCTGTAAAATGAATACCAATTTGACCCACTTCATGTTAAAATTGAAAACTGCTATTGGGTAAACTATATCTACTTGAATATGAAGTTGAATTCCCCCTTCTCCTCAAATGAATATGTATTAAGACGATCATATTTTTGAGTTCACGTTTATTGTCCATAATTGTCTGTTACACGATTATACGATAACTGTGCCAGCCCTGGTGAACAAGAGTAGTTATAAACGCTACAGGTACACCCTCTGTCAGTATGCTGTTCAGTCCTTGAAATTGACCTGGTGGCTTCAGTGACCTGTTTTGGAAAATACAAAAAATAAGAGGTATACAAAAACAGATTTGAAATACCATTAACATTTGACCATTCACATTGACTATACTGGAAGCAATAACTGCAATGAATGGACCTACCGAAATCACATTAGCTTGAATTACTTTCTTGGTCTTGTCATCCATGAAGCTGAATAAATGAAGGAATGAATGATTTTCATGTCAAGTAGAGAACCCATTGTTTCATACGCTATGTGCTATGCAGTGCTATGCAGAACTAAAATGTCCCTTAAAAAAATATTGATTATGATATGAATATGATTTATTATGATCTGGTTATAATTTCAATTACCTATATGTCTTAAATTTAGCGGAGTAGCCAGCCAGGGCTGTCATTCCTTCCATCACCACAGATGTGCACAGCTTTGCCTTCATTTCCATCCTGAACCATAGTGGAAATGATCTTTTCCTGCTTCAGTCTGTCTGTAATCCTGGGTTATGACGGGTAGGAAGTAAGAGGACTAAAAAGTTGTTTGTTTTGTGTTGTTTGTGAAGGGAACTGTATTGGACATAGTTCAGCCTAGTAATTTATGTCTGTGAAAGTATCAGCAGTGAACAGCACTGAAGACGGTGCAACTACATTAGCCTGTGACATCCTTCTAACATTCGGGCAAGATTCCCAACTCCCCATACATCCTTTGATGCGCTCTGCCAGTTGATCTCGATTTGTCTTCCTTTTAATATTTTGCTGGTGTTGATTATGGCAGACCAACACTTTTGGATAAGCTTAATGAGATCCATGATCTTGGACTCCATGCACAGTATACTTCCGTTGGGTCCACTGATCACGGTTTGTTTAAGATGTGGTTGAGTCGAACTCAAGACTCCAGACTTGATTTGGTGGATGTTGGAGGTACAGTATGTCGTCAGAGCCCTGGTCCTTGTAATCAGGGGAGCTAAAGCTTGTGTCCAGCTGGGAAGGTGGAGATCGTGGATGTTGCGCAGGACGAGGTGAAGGAGGCTGCAGTTCCCTGATCCTCCTTAGAAAGACAATACTCCAATATGGCCTTAAGAGTTCAGAAATTATAACAGCACATACTGAATAAGACTTTGCTATATGGAATCATAGAAAATATGTCAATTGTCCTAGGATACTTACCGAAAACTCTTAGATCTTTTTCTGGTGAATCTGAAGCTCTGGACACAGTTGCAAAGCCCATGGACTCAAGATGCCGAGAGAAGATTATGACAAATTTAATGCAGCTTTACTGTCACCCATTTGAATCAAATGTGAAATGCATGTTTTCATAATGCAATGCCAAGTGCCATATACAGAGCTGGTTACCTCCTGCCTGGTCTTCTTAGTGGTAGGGGACACATGGGTAGAAGGTCCAGAGCTTTAAGAGACGGGTAGGGGACCAGGATGCCTGAAAGACATCAGGCCCGGAGCTTTGACTTGTTGATGCAGTCTTTCATAAAACAAATGTAATGCAATAGTTGATATAGTATGAGTTATATGCCAAATTATTATCGTTATGTGTATTGACAAAGAAAAATGTCCACCCTAACACACAAGTGATAGCATGTTTACTAACCCGTAAAACATATGGCCATACTGCTAAAAAGTAATTATACCCGTAGCCTCTATTGATGATGTGAGGTGGGGCTTACAAATACACAATAGACAGACTATGGACAATCATATACCACAGGTGGTTCCTCGGGCCAGGTATTCCACGTAAGGCTATACAGTTGCCTGAAAGTTTGTCACGCAAATAAGCCATAGCTAGCCAACACATCAGACATTGGGGAAAAGTGTGAACATTTCCAGTCGACAACATCAACTCACATGGGTGCCAGAGGAGCTTGCAGTTCTTTGGGGTCCTTTGAAGACCAATCCATTGAGCCCAGAACCTGCCGAGTGAGTTGGGGAAATTGACCTCACAGTTATTTGTGACACAATGGGAGTTCCTGATACATACAATTCTAAACGTGAAAGCTATTGACAGTTGATATTGTATGCGTTATATGCTAAATTACTATTGTTATATGTATTGACAAAGAAAAACTTCCATCCTAACGGTTGGATTCTAATTTCTGGTACAATAATCCAGACGGACTCCCAAGAAAAACTTGAGCTTGATTTATTCACAACACTGGGTGTTACAGCTGCAAAACCACCCCTACAGGTCACACAAGCACATATATTTATACCTTCCGATTAGGCGGAGTGACCTTGTTGTATTTCTGTGTTAAACAATCAATCTCTGTTGCTGGGCAAGAACTGAGTCTGTTCCTCCCGTTGGTGTTATCGTGTCCCAGCCTTAATCCAGAGCTTTCGTATTCCTCCGTGCCTTTCACGGGTCTTCTTGTCAGTCAGGAGAGGCCTTGAGTTATTGGAAGTACACATTCCTACTGCAGACCACTAGATAATTACACTTCTCATACACATAGAGCTTAAACCTAGCACTAATTTCAATCTCTAAGGATATAGAAAAAGGGTACATTCACACCAAGAGTATATAATGATATAAAAAGGTAAAGATATAAGAAAGTGTTATAGATGAGTAATTATGATCTATCAGCGCTAACTCCAGGCACATGACTGCTATTCAGCCCTCGTGGAATCATTCTTGGCCTCAAGAGACAGGCCCCCTTTCCCTCTGCCCAAATACAATGCACATAGATCATTCCATCTAACCCATAACACAATAATTACTACCGCTACAAATTGAATGCACATAGATCATTCCATCTAACCCATAACACAATAATTACTACCGCTACAAATATAATGCACATAGATCATTCCATCTCAACCATAACATGATAATTACTACTGCTAGGCTAATTATAGAATTATAAATAGATTAACACGGGATCAAGTCAGATAGTCTCTAACAGTAACACAAAAGTATAATGTGATACCACGTTTATAATCTGTAATAAAAATGTTTTGTGTCCATGGGGCTAAAAGTAATGAAATTGTTATGATACTCATGACCACTATCGACAGTAGAGGTGGGGGTTACAAATACACAATAGACCAGACTACATGCGGCCAAATAGGCCTACCCCAGGTGGTTCCTGGGGCCATGTATTTCTTGCAAGGCTATACAGTTGTTAAAGCATGACATGTTCTCATGCAAATAAACCATGGCTAACCAACACATCAGACACTGGAGATTATGATTATGAATAAAAGTGACTAGACCTGATCATAAGTAATTAAAATGCAACAACACCTTTCATTTTTATTCTGCAATGTAAGATCACACAATTAATGTCTGTTACAATGTAAGATGACACAATTACTGTCTATAATCTCCTCAACCCCATTGTCATAAAGACAAGGCACATATGCTAACCGGTAGAGCGCCTAGGCTGTGGTTAAATAAAGGTTAAATTTAAATTAAATTAAATGTCTACATGATATGGTGCAATGGTTACAACACCATAAGATAAACTCGAACTGCATTGATTAGACTATATACCTCCGCACAACATTTCTTGTTATTCTGTATGTAAATCCGAGACACCCCATTTAGTTATGATATGTTACGTTTTGTATGGTATGTATTCATTTGTGGATGTCCATCAACCATTTCATATATGTTACAAATTGCAAGTCATATGATATGTTAGGAATACAATTCGTACAATACTTTACGAATTGCATTTCGTACAATATTTTACGAATTTGCAAAAAAGTACTGTATGTTACGAATTTGCTAAACTTGTATGTTACGAATTTGCTAAACGTATATGTTACGAATTCCAATTTGCTGTGGCTAACGTTAGCTAGGTGGCTAACGTTCGGGTTAAGGTTAGGAGTTAGGTTAAAGGGTTATGGTTAGAGTTAGGGTTAGCTAAAAGCGTTTGGGGAAGGGTTAGCTAACATGCTAAGCAGTTGCAAAGTAGCTCAAAAGTAGTAAGTAGCTGAAAAGTTGCTAATGAGCTAAAATGCTAAAGTTGTCCGTGATGAGATTAAAACACATAACCTTTAGGTTGCTAGACGTTCGCATCATACACCAACACATCCACCCCGACCAACCACCCTCCTTTTATTTTTGCCTTAAGTAACCCCTCTAATTTATATAACCATATCAAACATAACTACAGTATATCATACTAATTTGAGTGTCCCTGATTTACGTTTACTGTTTCTGTCTAGTTTATAAGACCAGTCTGCTCTGCACACTCGCTTTGGTGCTTTCCCTTCTCAAACGCTCTTCTGTTTTTTTGGTATGACACGAGATCCATTCCATGGGTATACAGAATGAACAGCTGTGTCTTTGAGTTTTCTTTGGTGTTTTGTTCCGATTGTATATCTCTTTTGCAGTCATTTTCGATTAAGTGCTTACTACAGACACGTAAAATTAGCAAGATCGGCTGTAGGAGTGTTTACATCATATTTACTTGTTTTTATCGCTACTTCTGCATCTGTCAACGGAAAACAGTGATATATATTATAGTTCTTATATAAAGTGCAGCCAGGGACCGAACACCAGCTTGCTCTTGCTGCCATCTCTTCGGATTTCCACTTTTCAGAACTAACTTTAGGCTATCGTTGATAAGTTGTTCAACTTTTTCGCCAGCTCCTTCTCCCCCATTTGCTCCAAATAAGGGCACAGAGTTTGCGCCACAATAGCGCACGTGCAGATCTCACCCATCTTCACTGTTGTTGCAGTCGGTCAGGTTGTTTACTTCGTACTTATCTCTTGCATCTGTGATTGTGAATAAGGGCCGTAGATTCAGTTTTTAAGCACAAGACAGTTACCCATATCTGCTGTTTTTGCAGTCTTCACATAAAATGATCCCAATAGTTTTATGTGGAAAAGTATACATTTCCTGACTCAAAGTCGATAGTACTTTAAAAATATATATATATTTTATGTATGTCTCATTCGGCCGTAGGCTTTCAGTAAAACAAAAAAATTGTCCACAATTAATAATTCGTTGACTGACAACAGAGCAGTGCTATAAGTGCACAAAAACACATCATGTGACCCATTTTTGCAGCTTTCCAGTAGCAGAATGCAGTGAGAGAGCGTTTCAATGTATGGAATCACTCCAAAAAAATATTCTTAAACTTCCCCTTTAAGTGAGTTTATTACTTTTAAAATGCAAGTCACTGCCTCCAGATACTATGAGATTAACTAAAAAATGGGATGATGATGTTGAGGTCCTGCCTCCGAAAACTGTACACTCTTACTTGCAGTATTGGGCAAATAGTAGACGGTGACACAGCTCATGGGTATAATATTCTCTGATCATCATAACCAATGTAATATTTATTGTAGGAAATGTCGGACTTGGACACTGCGATCCAGAAGAAGGCCATGAAGGTGGACATGGACATCTGCAGACGCATTGACATCACGGCCAAGCTTTGTGACGTGGCTCAGCAACGCAACTCAGAAGACATGAGCAAGATGTTCAACATGAGCCCACACATGAGCCCCTCCAGAGCACCCCCAGAGAGCAAAGTAACTGGATAGCTTTTCATATGTACTCCTTGTGTAAAGGGCTCATTCCATGTGGAAAATGGGACACAAATGTCCATTAAATATTTTCTCCACACACACACACATTTTCACTCTCGTTCACACACAGCTGACTAGTGTGTGGTTTCACAGGGGGCTGCATCTTGCAGGAGGAAAGAGCGTAAGGCTGTCTACGAGGAGAGGAGTCCTGAGATTGAAAGTGAGTCTGGTGGTGGAGAGGAGGATGAAGAGGAGGAGAAGGAGCAGGTCGTAGAGTCACTCAACATCACAGACGAGATGAAACGCATGCTCAATCAGTTGTGAGTGGCCGAACCTTTGACCTGTGTTATGTAACTTGTTTAGCCTCAATTGCTAATGAGTGCCAGCTGAACGACTAGAGTCGATATGTTATCCAACTGACTGTGTTGTTTAAGTCATATGATATCAATCTGTGAATTAAATCTCCACTGTCGTCTGTAGCGTTAGATAGCGTCACATAGTCTGTTTCATGTGTGCTTCATTACTTTGTCATGTTTTCATCTCTGTCAGTCACTGTCTCTGTTGTTTTCTCTCTTCCCTGTCCTCTTCATTTGCGACCCCTTTTAAAATGTTCATGCCTTTCCGTTTGGTTTTGGTTTTCCTCCTTTCTTTTTTTGTCTTCTTTCTTTCCTCCCCTCCCTTTCCACCTCCGTGTCTCCACTCTTTCTCTCTGTCCCTCCCTCTTCCCTCTTCTCCCTCCCTTTCTTGTTTGCAGAACTTGCTCAGATGATAATTCCTTTGTCAGCAGGAGAGAGACGTTTGACTTTGATGACGACTGTGACAGCCTAACTTGGGAGGAGAATGAGGAGACACTGCTCCTCTGGGAGGACTTTGCCAACTACAACACCCCCTGTGCTGCAGCCAGTGCTGCTGCAGCAGAAGGACAGGGGGAGGGCCCTGGGCAGGTTAGTGCTGCCCCCTACTGCTCATCCAAAAGCAGTGTCTGGGAACTTTTCAAATATGTCAGATACAGGTAACTGCCAAATGACTCAAGTGTTTGCTTTATTTTGTCAGTTACCTGTATATCTCTGTCGAGGATTTTTTTTAGGCCTTCTCTCTGTATTTCCTCATTTTTAAAATAACTTTATTTAACTAGGCAAGTCAGTTAAGAACAAATTCTTATTTACAATGATGACCTAGGAACAGTGGGTTAACTGCCATGTTCAGGAGCAAAATGACAGATTTTTACATTGTCAGCTCGGGTTTTCGATCTAGCAACCTTTTGGTTACTAGCACAATGCTCTAACCACTAGGCTACCTGCCTCATGCCCTTGTACTGTAAGACATTTCATCTGAGTGGCCTCAGAAACTGTTAAGGAATATATGTAAAAAAAAATAAAAATACAATTGTGTCGTTATTTATTTGAATTGATTGTTTGTCTAATTGTGTGTTGGTGTGTGTATGGCTAAATTGTGTGTTCGACCGATCCCACTGGGCAAAAACTGATTGAGTCAACGTTGTTTCCACGTCATTTCAAACAAAAAAACTCAATGCGATGGTGTTGAATCAACGTGGGAAAATGATTGGGTTTGGAAAAAAAGCAATCAACGTAAGGGAATTTAAAAAAAAATTTTTAACCCAACTTCAACCTAAATCCAATGAGATGGTGAAATGTTTTGCTCATTTCACGTTGAATTAATGTTAGTTGACAACTCAACCGAATGTAAATCAAAACTAGACATTGAACTGACGTCTGTGCCCAGTGGGATGTTTATCTACCTTATCTATCCATTTTACGACTGTATGAATGTAAACTTTATGAAAGTGTTTATTGTCGATAACGGTGCCTCCAAGCTGCAAAGTAAAGTCTACCACTGCACTTTGAACGTTGCTACAGTACACATAGTTTACATGGGTCTGTTGGGGATTGTTAGGCCTCTCAGGATGGCAGTTTGGGCAGCCTGATCGACGAGACCGAGATGCTTTTCCAGAACCGAGAGAAGGAGTACCAGGAGACCATGGGTCAAATAGAGGTAAGAGACCAAGAGAAGAGAGGTCAAGGTTCATGTGTGCAACTCACTCTCCTGTGTGTTAGTCATCAATTATTACTGCAGAGGGTCTTTGCCCCTCAATCTCTGCGCCACTTTCTCTTTTCAATCTCCCTCTCTGACCCACCCTCTCACATCTCCTCCCACTCTTTTGCTCTTACTCTCTTACATCGTTCACCTATCTTACTCTCCTTTTGACTCCTCCTCTCTCCCACATCTTGGATTCTCGCTCTCTCCTCAGTATGAGTTGGCTACAGCTAAGAGTGATATGAACCGTCACCTACAGGAGTACATGGAGATGTGTTCTATGAAGAGAGGCCTGGATGTTCAGATGGAGACCTGCAGGAGACTCATCAAGGGCTCAGGGGGCACCGGCAGGTCAGACACACCTCTTTCTCCACTCATGGCAAACAATGGCATTTCAATGCAATGGTGCATTGTTCCACTGAGACGTGTCTTGAGAAAGGCCTTGCTACACAGTAGGCATAATCACACAGATATCAATGACTGACATCTGTCCTTGTTTCCCCTCTCTCTGGTGTAGGAACTCTCCATCGTTCAGCTCGGTAGCGAGCAGCGACTCAGGGAACAGTGATGAGATCCAGGAGGAGCTGGAGAAGGACGGAGAGGCAGTAGGAGCTGACCCTTGACCCTCCGGCCCCTGGCTACCCCACCACCTGACCCGGGGAAGATGATGGAGGAAATGCCTTTGTTCCTCAATGCTGTGGTCCCCCTTTTCTTCAGCTGGTTTCCAGTTGATCTAAGAGGAGCCCTGTGGAAACTATTGGTGCTTCACCGGTTTACCCATATAGGGATGAACTTGTATTCCACAATAAGGTGCAGTGTTGGTTCCTCCTCACTGATCCTCATTGGCCTACCACTGATCAGAGCGGTCACTCCTACTAAACACAAGTATCTCCACACACACTCAACTTACTGTACGCCTATGGTCATTTTACTGTGTATTCACCCCAGTATTCATCCTAACCATGTTAAGATCAAGGAAACCGGACATATTCAGCCATTAGTGATCTAGCAAAGCATTCAGTGGTCCGTATGATATATTTAAGCAATAAGGCCCGAGGGGATATGGTGTTTGGCCAATTTATTGCAGTTAAGGGCTGTTCTTATGCACGACACAACGTGGAGTTCCTGGATACAGCCCTTAGCCGTGGTATATTGGCCATATACCACAAACCCCCGAGGTGCCTTATTGCTATTATAAACTGGTGACCAACGTAATTAGAAGAGTAAAAATAAATGTTTTGTCATACCCGTGGTATACGGGCTGATATACCACGACTTTCAGACAATCAGCATTCAGGGCTCGAACCACCCAGTTTATAATTCAAAATAAGGGCTAGGTTCTATCAGATCCACGCTAGCCGACATCTGCATAGCAGTTGTTTTGGCGGTGCCTGAGGTGGAACTGCATTAGAACTGTCAAATCCACAAGCGGCTCCGAGCATTATACCTAAAGCAGACATCGCCATTAGCTGCAGAGAGTCGCATGGACAGAAATCCCATGCAGCGTTGTTTACAAGTTGGAACGCTGAACCGTGAGATGTAATCTACACCTGGATTAGGCTGATAGAAATCCTCATTATTCAGTTGAATGATTTTCAATTTGAGCATCATTATTTCTACATCCAGTTGAAGTCAGAAGTTTACATACACTTAGGTTGGAGTCATTAAAACTTGTTTTTCAACCACTCCACAAATTTCTTGTTAACAAACTATAGTTTTGGCAAGTCGGTTAGGACATCTACTTTGTGCGTGACACAAGTAATTTTCCCAACAATTGTTTACAGACAGATTATTTCACTTATAATTCACTTGTAATATCATAATTCCAGTGGGTCAGAAGTTTACATACACTAAGTTGACTGTGCCTTTAAATGCTTGGAAAATTCCAGAAAATTATGTCATGGCTTTAGAAGCTTCTGATGGCTAATTGACATGAGGAAGGAAAATTATGTGGATATATTGAAGCAACATCTCAAGACATCAGTCAGGAAGTTAAAGCTTGGTTGCAAATGGGTCTTCCAAATGGACAATGACCCCAAGCATACTTCCAAAGTTGTGGCAAAATGGCTTAAGGACAACAAAGTCAAGGTATTGGAGTGGCCATCACAAAGCCCTGACCTCAATCCCATAGAAAATTTGTGGGCAGAACTGAATAAGCGTGTGCAAGCAAGGAGGCCTACAAACCTGACTCAGTTACACCAGCTCTGTCAGGAGGAATGGGCCAAAATTCACCCAACTTATTGTGGGAAACTTGTGGAAGGCTACCTGAAACGTTTGACCCAAGTTAAACAATTTAAATGCAATGCTACCAAATACTAGGATTAAATGTCAGGAATTATGAAAAACTGAGTTTAAATGGATAAGGCTAAGGTGTATGTAAACTTCCGACTTCAACTGTAGCCTACATTTTTTAATTCAGAACTCTGGCTTAGTGGCAATGATCACAAGAGCAGCTGCTCCCCTATTTGACAGCGTCAACGCAGTTACACCTCCGACACCGGCAAAATATCAGCTATGTGGGTGTTGGCTATCGCCGTTTAAAGCTTGATCTGATTGAATCTAGGCCTACGCGTTGACAGGGAAAATGCATTTCACGTACTGGACACGAGGTCAATCTTCACTCACTGAAGTCAGATTTAGGTTCGTTCTGAGATTGCCTTAATGTAGATGCCATTGCTTATGCACATACAAAGAAGGCCCAGAGTGCCTTTGCAGGTACTGTATGAATTGGTAGAATTGAAGTTCCCCCATATCTGGACACAGCCATCACAGGAGGGGTAAAACTGAGTTGAAGTACTGTACTATGCAATAAGCAAGCCTTATTTTTCTGGACTAACCTCCGTTACTTGTCTTAGTTTTTTTTGCGGGAAATTATGATCCGTCTGTTAATCTGACAGCCTAGAAGACTTGGGGCCAGATATACTTATCATTTGCACCAGTGCAAATTTGTACCTATCATTTTCAGAAGGGAATCAAAGAGACCAAAATACAAAGCTAAAAGCTCTTTACCTTTTTCCTAACTTGTTATGTTCGAAAATATGTTAGAAAATGAACCGGTTTCAAACATTGCACCAGTGCCAACGCTCAGCACATCTGGCCTCAACGTGGTGTGTCAGATGACTCCACTCTCTCTGAGGAATGGTGTCACTCAGTATTTTCAGAGGGTAAATATGACCAAATATGGTCATCTAAATAATACCCGTGTGCCTACTGATACACTAGCTTGGTCTCAGATCTGTTTGTGCTGTAAAGCCAACTCCTATGGTCGATTTGGCATTCAAACAACCATAGGAGATGGCAAGACAGAGCAAACAGATCTGGGACCAGGCTACTCATATGCTGGACTCAGAATCAATATGAATTGCCTTATTACATTGTTTTATTTTTGTTAAAATGCTACTTTAGCACTAACATTTATGAATCATGATACACACAGCCTGTTATTGATGTACTGTATGTCTAGATTTCATTATAGTTTGTATGCTCTCCAAAAATGGAAGAGCAATTTTGAATCATATAAAGGGATAATCATGTGTAAATTGATTTTTGACATTCGTATTTGAATATATCTGTTAGTTTCTTTGGGAACAGTCATGGGTGCCAGGGATTTGCTAGCTGCAAGATTCATATTTGTATTTTATGTGCAGAATGTTGCTAAATGCAGATGCTTGCAAATCTACTGTGTGACTGAACCATATATTTAATAAACATTGTTTTAATAAAAACGACTGCTCTTTATTTTAACGTTATCTCTTGGGGCAGATTGTCACGCCCAGACCTTAAGAGGTCCCTATTATTTTCTATGTTTGGTTAGGTCCGGGTGGGACTCAGGTGGGAAAGTCTATGTTTTCTATTTCTTTGTTTTGGGTGGTTCCCAATCAGAGGCAGCTGTCTATGATTGGGGATCATATATAAGTTGTCATTTTCTGTTTGGGTTTTGTGGGCTCTTGTTTTGTGTTTTTTGCCTGACTGAACTGTCTCCGTTTGTTTTCATGTTTGTTATTTTGTTTGAGTGCTTTTGAAATAAAAGAATCATGAACACGTTCCACGCTGCGCTTTGGTTCACTTTTCCTACCACCAACGAGAGTCGTTACACAGATAGCAAATTGACAGCCTACTGTGTAAGATTTCAATTTGTGCTTCTCTTGGCTTGATGACAAATATAATGAATCTGAATTACTAGAATGTTGCTACACATTTCAGACAGTTTACATTCACCACTGTGTGAAATATTAGATAGAAAAGATATACTGTAACAAATATATAAATACAGCATGCAACAATTTCAAATATTTTACTGAGTTACAGTTCATATAAGGAAATCAATCAATTCTAAAAAATGTATTCTCACATGACTGGGGAAAGAGATATGCATATGTTGGTCACAGATACCTTAAAAGGTAGGGGCGTGGATCAGAAAACCAGTCAGTATCTGGTGTGACCATTTGCCTCCTGCAGCGTGACATCTTCTTCGCATAGGCTGTTGATTGTTGCCTGTGGAATGTTGAACCCACTCCTCTTCAATGGCTGTGTGAAGTTGCTGTATATTGGCGGGAACTGGAACACGTTGTTGTACACGTCGATCCAGAGCATCCCAAACAAGCTCAATGGGTGACATGTCTGGTGAGTTTAGGCCATGAAAGAACTGGGACATTTTCAACTTCCAGGACTTGTGTACAGATCCTTGCGACATGGGGCTGTGCATTATCATGCTGAAACATGAGATGGAGGCAGATGAATGACACGACAATGGGCCTCAGGATCTTGTCACGTTATCTCTGTGCATTCAAATTGACATTGATACAATTGTTCGCTGTCCGTAGCTTATGCCTGCTAATACCATAACCCCACCGCCACCATGGGGCACTCTGTTCACAACGCTGACATCAGCAAACCGCTCTCCCCCACGACGCCATCTGCCCGGTACAGTCGAAAACGGGATTCATCTGTGAATAGCACACTTCTCCAGATTGCCAGTGGCAATCGAAAGTGAGCATTTGCCCACTGAAGTCGGTTATGACGCCGAAATGCAGTCAGGTAAAGACCCTGGAGAAGACAACAAGCACGCAGACGAGCTTCCCTGAGACGGTTTCTGACAGTTGTGAAAACACAGAGTTTCATCAGCTATCTGGGTGGCTGGTCTCAGACGATCCTGCAGGTGAAAAAGCTAGATGTGGAGGTCCTGGACTGGCGTAGTTAGATTTGGATTGCAATTGTGAGGCCGGTTGGACATACTGCCAAATTCTCTAAAATGACATTGTGTTGTGTGACAAAACTGCACATTTTAGAGTGGCCTTTTATTGTCCCCAGCACAATTTGCACCTGTATAACGATCATGCTGATTAATCAACTTCTTGATATGCCACTGCTGTCAGATGGATGGATTATCTTGGCAAAGGAGATCACTAACAGGGATGTAAACAAATTTGTGCACACAATTTGACAGAAATAAGCTTTTGTGTGTCTAGAACCTTTCTGGGATTTTTTATTTCAGCTCCTGAAACATGTAACCAACACAATCTCTGAAACTGGAAAAACGTATCTCCCTCACTAGCTTTAAGCACCAACTGTCAGAGCAGCTCACAGATTACTGCACTTGTACATAGCCCACCTATAATTTAGCCCAAACAACTACCTCTTTCCCAACTGTATTTAATTTTTATTTATTTTGCTCCTTTGCACCCCATTATTTTTTATTTCTACTTTGCACATTCTTCCATTGCAAAACTACCATTCCAGTGTTTTACTTGCTATATTGTATTTACTTTGCCACCATGGCCTTTTTTTGCCTTTACCTCCCTTCTCACCTCATTTGCTCACATCGTATATAGACTTGTTTCTACTGTATTATTGACTGTATGTTTGTTTTACTCCATGTGTAACTCTGTGTCGTTGTATCTGTCGAACTGCTTTGCTTTATCTTGGCCAGGTCGCAATTGTAAATGAGAACTTGTTCTCAACTTGCCTACCTGGTTAAATAAAGGTAAAATTAAATAAATAAATAAACATGTTGCGTTTTGTATTTTTGTTCAGTATAGAGAGAAAAGACCAAAGCTACAATTAGATAAATGAAATTATATTTAACGAGTTCCTAATTAGACTTCCTCCACAAGATGCGTCAAACTCATTGTCACGACTTCCGCCGTAGTCGGCTCCTCTCCTTGTTCGGGCAGCGTTCGGCGATCGACGTCACCGGCTTTCTAGACATCGCTGCTCCATTTTTCATACATCCATTTGTCTTGTCTTGTTTCCATACACACCTGGTTTTCCTTTCCCCATTTAAGCTACTTGCATTTAACCCTCTGTTTCCCATCATGTTTTGTGTGTAATTGTTTTCATGTTAGGTGGTGTTAGTTTACGCGCTTTACTTTTACATTGTTGTTTTTTTAGCGCGTTTGATTTATGTAGTGCTCTCGTTTTTTGGAACTATAATAAAAGTGCGCCTGTACATTGTACCCTGCTCTCCAGCGCCTGACTTCGCCTCCAATATACCTTTTGACACTCATTCCACGAAGGGCCGAGTGTAATATACCTTTTGACACTCATTCCACGAAGGGCCGAGTGTCTGCGGTTTGGCTCCTTTTTTGCTCAATGACAACTTAGACAAAATATTGTTATTGTTACAATTTAAAAAAATAATAATAACATTTTAACCAGCACCTCTGTATATCTCTTGTCTACCTTAGAGCTGATCTTGAACATTTTTGACAGGAAGCTGAACTTCCCTCAGCCTTTCTGGACAGCCTCAGCCTGAGGAAGACTGGCATCTCTCCATTTCTCAACAGCAGACTCCGTGGGGAGTACAGACGTTGCCTATGTCATTGATGTTGCCTCCATCTTGAGAAGTTCCTTGCTTTCTTAATGGGCTCTATCTCCATTGAGGGATAAGAAAACTGGGAGAAGTTGTCCAACAAGTAGCCTTTGTGAACAGATTCACAGCATTGGCGTAGTGCTATGAGGAGTTGTTAGAGACCAAAAGAGCCTCCACAAGAAGTGCTGCTTGAGCTTTTCTGGCCAGAGACACCAGTTGAAGCCTGTGAGGCTTCCTGATCTACCCCCCCAGGACGCAGTAGGTATGAGAACAGGGAGAAACAACCTCTTCACTACCTCCTCAGTAAAGTTATAAATAGGTTCAGAGGAGAAAAGCTTCCCTTATTGTTTTAGCCTCATTTAAAATGTCGATAGGACAATGTCTGAAACACTTTTCCCAGCTGCCAACAATACCAAAATAAATAGTTGTTAGTGCTCCATAATTAGGTTCTTAAGTTCATCGACCAGTTGATCATAAGACATAGCGCAAACCTACCCCTGGGCAATTACTTCCTCCAGTCTCTTGAAAGCAGAATCGATATGAACCTTCTGGCTGTATTGACAAAGTACGAAAACCTTTGCCCTCACTACTGTAAGATGCTCTGGGTAAGAGTGTCTGCTAAAGGACTAAAATGTAAATGTTAATAGTTGCACTCTTAACAATTGGACAACTATTGACTGGTACCTCCGTTGGAATAGGGGTCCCTGGGAGTGAAGTCTTAGTCCTAAAGACCTTGATAAGGAGGAAGTGGTCCTGGGTGGCTTGTACTCCAGATCTCCATTGTCTCCACAGTTAAACATTCTGACAGTTTCCACCATAGTAGCCACAATATTATTAAGTCTGGCAAGCTCCCCTGCAGTCTTCATGTTGTCGAACATGGACATGTCCTCCTCCGTGGTCAGTAAGATTCGACTGATACTTTTTGGGGGCATTAGCCACGGTAACACTGCTTTTGACATCTCTCACTAAGCATTTACCGACTGCGACGTCTTTTTTACATCTTTTTTTGAGACCGGACGTCTGGTGTATTTCAAATACTCTGAAATTTGGTCCAGACCGGACCAAATCTGAACCAATTATAGATGTCTATGTTTGGTTCAGATTAGGTCCAGCCCGGACCGGCCTTTATTTGGCCAAAACAGATGTCTATGGCTTCACTTACACAGGCAGCCTAATTCTGATATTCTTTTCACTAATTGGTCTTTTGACCAATCACATCAGATGTTTTCACATCAGATATGTTTCAAAGGGTATCTGATTGGTCAAAAGACAAATGAATGAAAAAAAGGATCTGAATTCGGCAGCCTGTGTAAATGCAGCCATAGTCAGGTTCAGATTTGGTCCGGTCTGGACCAGCCTTGATTTCAACGTCCACAGACATCCGGTCCGGACCAAACCATATTTGGCCCAAACATAGGTCTCTATAATTGGTTCAGATTTGGTCCGATCCAGACCAAAAATCAACATCGTTGAAATCATGGCCGGTCCAGACAGCACCATAAAAAAATCAGACGGCCTGTCCCGACATGACCAAAAAAAAGACATTCAAAAGACCAAATCTGAACCAATCATAGTTATCTGTTTCATATGTTTGGACAGGAAAGCACAGTACAATAGAGTAGAGCACAGGACAGTACATTACAGTGCACAGTACAGTACAGAAAAGTAGCGTATAGTACAGAAGAGTACAGTAAATAAAAGCAAAGTATAGTGTACTGCAATATATAGTGTACTGCGATGGAGCTCATTTGCACAAGTGTTTGTTTTCACGTTTACATTTTGGTCATTCAGCAGACGCTCTTATTCAGAGCGACTTAGTCAGTGCATTCAACTAAGGTAGATAAACAACAACATATCACAGTCATAGCAAGAAAACAGAATCTGTAACCATTACTGAGAATGTTATTGTAGTTTGAAGTGGTCTGTCTGTTGGTGTATTCTGTAGGTTGGACTACTTTGAACATCATTGCTGCCAGTTTAAAAGCTAACTTAAGGGCATGTGGCAGATGGGAGCAATAATAAATATTGTGCTTACTCAGCTGGCTTCTTAAGCTTAGAGACAACCCCCCCCCCAGCATTATCTGTACTCTTGTAAACAGTCTGAGTTACAGACCAAATCTTAATCTCATACACAACAACACTAGTTTGTGAGTTTGTGCAACACTACAGTGAGTCTTTTCAACCCTGGAGAAGCACATAGTCGTAGGCCTTAGAGGACAGGTTTTATTTGTCACATGCCCCGAATACAAAAGGTGTAGACCTTACCGTGAAATGCTTACTTACAAGCCCTTATTCAACAATGCAGTTCAAGAAATAGAGTTAATAAAATATTTACCAAATAAACAAAAGTTTTAAAAATCGAATCGGTCAAAAAGTAACACAGGAAATGTACATAACAATAAAGAGGCTATATACAGGTGGTACCAGTACCGAGTCAGTGTGCGGGGGTACAGGTTAGTCGAGGTAAATGTATTAAGTGACTATGCATAGATAATAAACAGCGAGTAGCAGCAGTGTAAAAACAAAGGAGGGGGAGGGGGTAAAAGTAAACAGTCCGGGTGGCCATTTGATTAGTTGTTCAGCAGTCTTATGGCTTGGGGGTAGAAGCTGTTAAGGAGCCTTTTTGTCCTAGACTTGGCGCTCCGGTACCGCTTGCCGTGGGGTAGCAGAGAGAACGTACTGACAGAGGTGATTGAGTCCAGGTGAGTCCAATAATCGCTGATGCGCGTGACGGTGGAAGGCAGGTGTGCGTAATGCTGGGGAGCCTGGTGCTCTCGAGCGCTGGGGGGAAGCACAGGAGCAGGCGTGACAGACTTGGGTGACTGGAGTCTTTGACCATTTTTTGTGCCTTCCTCTGACACTACCTAGTATTTAGGTCCTGGATGTCAGGAAGCTTGGCCCCAGTGAGAGTGAGCCCCTAGCCACCTCATTTAGTGTATTCACAGAGGGCAAAGCAAGAGTTATGTGACGAATCAGTTCATTAAGAAAAACACAGAAGAAGTCATCAGCCAGATTCTGCTCTTACACCTGAAGTCAGAGGTATGAAAGGAAGAGTGGTCATCCTCTGGGGGAAGAGGAGACACTAGAAGCAACATAATTTGACTGTTTCTATGTCCTCATCTTTACAGAGTCTGTGTGTTTCCTCACATGGAGTTATTGGTGAGCTTTTGAATTATGAGTTTCAGAGGCAGGCGAGTGAGTAGAGTCCTCACCAGTAGGGTCAGCGGCAAACAGTTTTTACAGGGTACCCCCACTACATTTTCAACCGTTCGCTGCCTGCACCCGCACGCCCGACTAGCATCACCACCCTGGATGGTACCGACCTAGAATATGTGGACATCTATAAGTACCTAGGTGTCTGGCTAGACTGTAAACTCTCCTTCCAGACTCATATCAAACATCTCCAATCTAAAATCAAATCTAGAGTCGGCTTTCTATTCCGCAACAAAGCCTCCTTCACTCACGCCGCCAAACTTACCATATTAAAACTGACTATCCTACCGATCCTCGACTTCGGGCGATGTCATCTACAAACTACACCTCATTTGGCCGCCTTTCCTTACAGTTCTCTGCTGCCTGTGACTGGAACAAATTGCAAAAATCACTGAAGTTGGAGACTTCCCTCTCCAACTTTAAACATCTGCTATCTGAGCAGCTAACCAATCGCTGCAGCTGTACATAGTCCATCGGTAAATAGCCCACCCAATTTACCTACCTCATCCCCATATTCTTTTTATTTATTTACTTTTCTGCTCTTTTGCACACCAGTATCTCTACCTGCACATGACCATCTGATCATTTATCACTCCAGTGTTAATCTGCAAAATTGTAATTATTCGCCTACCTCCTCATGCCTTTTGCACACAATGTATATAGACTCTTTTTTTTCTACTGTGTTATTGACTTGTTTATTGTTTACCAAATGTGTAACTCTGTGTTGTTGTCTGTTCACACTGCTATGCTTTATCTTGGCCAGGTTGCAGTTGTAAATGAGAACTTGTTCTCAACTAGCCTACCTGGTTAAATAAAGGTGAAATAAAAATAATCTTCCTCATAGTCTAATGGCCTAGTGGCCTCATGGGTGGAATGTCAAACAGTTTTGTTATATTTTAGTCTTCTGTTATGCATTTAAAGTGTAATACATTTAAACTCTATATCAGACATGTTACAGGTGTTTTCTTTTTTTAAAGCCCAAAACCATGTGTGTGAGGTGTATACTTTTGTTTCAAAGTATATTTTTATAGACTACCAAGAAACACTGTGTGTGACCCTGATTTAGGCATGGCAGTAAAAGGTAGTAGTGTGAAAACACTCCCAATTGCTGGCCATCAAATTTTCTCTTGGAGTTTTCATTCAATAGGGTTTCCAGCCAACGAGGCTGGTGGGAGGAGCTAAAAGACAACGGGCTCATTGAATCTCATTGTGTACTTCCGACGCCGACAGAGATGGCCGCCTCGCTTCGCGCTCCTAGGAAACTATGCAGTATTTTGTTTTTTTACGTGTTATTTCTTACATTGGTACCCCAGGTAATCTTAGGTTTTATTACATATAGTCGGGAGCAAAGTCAACTCACCATCATTACGACCAGGAATACGACTTTCCTGAAGCGGATCCTCTGTTTTGCCCACCACCCAGGACAATGGATCGGATCCCAGCCGGCGAACCAAAACAACAACGTCGTAAAAGGGACAGACGAAGCGGCCTTCTGGTCAGGCTCCGGAGATGGGCACATCGCGCACCGCTCCCAAGCATACTACTCACCAATGTCCAGTCTCTTGACAACAATGTAGATGAAATCCGAGAGAGACATAAGAGACTAAGGTTCTTTGCTTCACAGAAACATGGCTCACTCGAGACACGCTATCGGAGTCGGTACAGCCAGCTGGTTTCTTCATGCATCGCCCGACAAAAACAAGCATCTTTCTGGTAAGAAGAGCGGCGGGGGGCATATGCTTCATGCTTAACGAGACGTGGTGTGATCGTAACAACATACAGGAACTCAAGTCCTTCTGTTCACCTGACTTAGAATTCCTCACAATCAAATGTCGACCGCATTATCTACCAAGAGAATTCTCTTCGATTATAATCACAGCCGCATATATTCCCCCCCAGGCAGACACATCAATGGCCCTGAACAAACTTCATTTGACTCTATGTAAACTGGAAACCACATATCCTGAGGCTGCTTTCATTGTAGCTCGGGATTTTAACAAGGCTAATCTGAAAACAAGACTCCCTAAATTCTATCAGCATATCGATTGTGCTACCAGGGCTGGTAAAACCTGGATCATTGTTATTCTAACTTCCGCGATGCATATAAGGCCCTCCCCCGCCCTCCTTTCGGAAAAGCTGACCACGACTTTATTTTGTTGCTCCCTGCCTATAGACAGAGACTAAAACAGGAAGCTCCCGAGCTCAGGTCTGTTCAACGCTGGTTCGACCAATCTGATTCCACGCTTCAAGATTGCTTCCATCACGTGGACTGGGATATGTTCCACATTGCGTCAAACAACAACATTGACGAATACACTGATTCGGTGAGCGAGTTTATTAGCAAATGCATCGGCGATGTCGTACCCACAGCAACTATTAAAACATTCCCAAACCAGAAACCGTGGATTGATGGCAGCATTCACGTGAAACTGAAAGCGCGAACCACTGCTTTTAATCAGGGCAAGGTGACTGGAAACATGACTGAATACAAACAGTGTAGCTATTCCCTCCGCAAGGCAATCAAACAAGCTAAGCATCAGTATAGAGACAAAGTAGAGTCGCAATTCAACGGCTCAGACACGAGGTATGTGGCAGTGTCTACAGTCAATCACAGATTACAAAAAGAAAACCAGCCCCGTTGCAGACCAGGATGTCTTGCTCCCAGACAGACTAAACAACTTCTTTGCTCGCTTTGAGGACAATATAGTGCCACTGACATGGCCCGCTACCAAAACCTGCGGACTCTCCTTCACTGCAGCTGACGTGCGTAAAACATTTAAACGTGTTAACCCTCGCAAGGCTGCAGCCCCAGACGGCATCCCCAGTCCCGTCCTCCGAGCATGCATAGACCAGCTGGCTGGTGTGTTTACGGACATATTCAATCAATCCTTATCCCAGTCTGCTGTTCCCACATGCTTCAAGAGGGCCACCATTGTTCCTGTTCCCAAGAAAGCTAAGGTAACTGAGCTAAAAGACTACCGCCCCGTAGCACTCACTTCCGTCATCATGAAGTACTTTGAGAGACTAGTCAAGGACCAAATCACCTCCATCCTACCTGACACCCTAGAACCACTCCAATTTGCTTACCGCTCCAATAGGTCCACAGACGACGCAATCGCAACCACACTGCACACTGCCCTAACCCATCTGGACAAGAGGAATACCTATGTGAGAATGCTGTTCATCGACTACAGCTCAGCATTTAACAACATAGTACCCTCCAAACTCATCATCAAGCTCGAGACCCTGGGTCTCGACCCCGCCCTGTGAAACTGGGTATTGGACTTCCTGACGGGCCACCCCCAGGTGGTGAGGGTAGGTAACAACATCTCCACCCCGCTGATCCTCAACACTGGGGCCCCACAAGGGTGCGTTCTGAGCCCCCTCCTGTACTCCCTGTACCCACGACTGCTTGGCCATGCACGCCTCCAACTCAATCATCAAGTTTGCAGACGACACTACAGTGGTAGGCTTGATTACCAACAACGACGAGACGGGCTACAGGGAGGAGGTGAGGGCCCTCGGAGTGTGGTGTCAGGAAAATAACCTTACACTCAACGTCAACAAAACAAAGGAGATGATTGTGGACTTCAGGAAACAACAGTGGGGGCACCCCCCTATCCACATCGACGGGACAGTAGTGGAGAGGGAAGTAAGTTTTAAGTTCCTCGGCGTACACATCACTAACAAATTGAATTGGTCCACCCACACAGACAGCGTGGTGAAGAAGGGGCAGCAGCGCCTCTTCAACCTCAAGGAGGCTGAAGAAATTTGGCTTGTCACCAAAAAAACTCACAAACTTTTACAGATACACAATCGAGAGCATCCTGTCGGGCTTTATCACCGCGTGGTACGGCAACTGCTCCGCCCACAACCGTAACGCTCTCCAGAGGGTAGTGAGTAGAGGTTGACCGATTAATCGGAATGGCAGATTTAATTAGGGCCAATTTCAAGTTTTCATAACAATCGGAAATCGGTATTTTTGAGCGCCGATTTTGCCGATTTAAAAAATATATAAAACAATTGAAAATAAAAATTATACCTTTTTATTTAACTAAGCAAGTCAGTTAAGAACACATTCTTATTTCTCGTATTTCTTTGTGTTATTATGTTATAATTAAGTCTATGATTTGATAGAGCAGTCTGACTGAGTGATGGTAGGCAGCAGCAGGCTCGTAAGCATTCATTCAAACAGCACTTTTGTGCGTTTTGCCAGCAGCTCTTCGCAAGCACAGCGCTGTTTATGACTTCAAGCCTATCAGCCTAATGGCTGGTGTAACCGATGTGAAATGGCTAGCTAGTTAGCTGGGTGTGCGCTAATAGCGTTTCAAACGTCACTCGCTCTGAGACTTGGAGTAGTTATTCCCCTTGCTCTGAAAGGGCCGCAGCTTTTGTAGAGCGATGGGTAACGCTGCTTCGAGTGTGGCTGTTGTCGATGTGTTCCTGGTTCGAGCCCAGGTAGGGGCGAGGAGAGGGACAGAAGCTATACTGTTACACTGGCAATACTATAGTGCCTATAAGAACATCCAATAGTCAAAGGTATATGAAATACAAATGGTATAGAGAGAAATAGTCCTATAAATACTATATTAACTACAACCTAAAACCTCTTACCTTGGAATATTGAAGTCTCATATTAAAAGGAACCACCAACTTTCATATGTTCTCATGTTCTGAGCAAGGAACTCAAACATTAGCTTTTTTACATGGCACATATTGCACTTTTACTTCTCCAGCACTTTGTTTTTGCATTATTTAAGCCAAATTGAATATGCTTCATTATTTATTTGAGGCTAAATTTATTTTTATTGATGTATTATATTAAGTTAAAATAAGTGTTCATTCAGTATTGTTGTAATTGTCATTATTACAAATACATTTTTTCAAATTGGCCGATTTAATCGGTATCGGCTTTTTTGGTCCTCCAATAATCAGTATCGGTATCGGCGTTGAAAAATCATAATCGGTCGACCTCTAGTAGTGAGGTCTGCACAACGCATCACCGGGGGCAAACTACCTGCCCTCCAGGACACCTACACCACCCGATGTCACGGGAAGGCCATAAAGATCATCAAGGACAACAACCACCCGAGCCACTGCCTGTTCACCCCGCTATCATCCAGAAGGCGAGGTCAGTACAGGTGCATCAAAGCAGGGGCCGAGAGACTGAAAAACAGCTTCTATCTCAAGGTCATCAGACTGTTAAACAGCCACCACTAACATTGAGTGGCTGCTGCCAACATACTGACTCAACTCTAGCCACTTTAATAATGGACAAATTGATGTAAAAAATGTATCACAAGCCACTTTAAACAATGCCATTTAATATAATGTTTACATACCCTACATTACTCATCTCATATGTATATACTGTACTCGATACCATCTACTGCATCTTGCCTATGCCGTTCTCTACCATCACTCATTCATATATTTTTATGTACAGTGCCTTGCGAAAGTATTCGGCCCCCTTGAACTTTGCAACCTTTTGCCACATTTCAGGCTTCAAACATAAAGATATACAACTGTATTTTTTTGTGAAGAATCAACAAGTGGGACACAATCATGAAGTGGAACGACATTTATTGGATATTTCAAACTTTTTTAACAAATCAAAAACTGAAATATTGGGCGTGCAAAATTATTCAGCCCCCTTAAGTTAATACTTTGTAGCGCCACCTTTTGCTGCGATTACAGCTGTAAGTCGCTTGGGGTATGTCTCTATCAGTTTTGCACATTGAGAGACTGAATTTTTTTCCCATTCCTCCTTGCAAAACAGCTCGAGCTCAGTGAGGTTGGATGGAGAGCATTTGTGAACAGCAGTTTTCAGTTCTTTCCACAGATTCTCGATTGGATTCAGGTCTGGACTTTGACTTGGCCATTCTAACACCTGGATATGTTTATTTTTGAACCATTCCATTGTAGATTTTGCTTTATGTTTTGGATCATTGTCTTGTTGGAAGACAAATCTCCGACCCAGTCTCAGGTCTTTTGCAGACTCCATCAGGTTTTCTTCCAGAATGGTCCTGTATTTGGCTCCATCCATCTTCCCATCAATTTGAACCATCTTCCCTGTCCCTGCTGAAGAAAAGCAGGCCCAAACCATGATGCTGCCACCACCATGTTTGACAGTGGGGATGGTGTGTTCAGGGTGATGAGCTGTGTTGCTTTTACGCCAAACATAACGTTTTGCATTGTTGCCAAAAAGTTCAATTTTGGTTTCATCTGACCAGAGCACCTTCTTCCACATGTTTGGTGTGTCTCCCAGGTGGCTTGTGGCAAACTTTAAACAACACTTTTTATGGATATCTTTAAGAAATGGCTTTCTTCTTGCCACTCTTCCATAAAGGCCAGATTTGTGCAATATACGACTGATTGTTGTCCTATGGACAGAGTCTCCCACCTCAGCTGTAGATCTCTGCAGTTCATCCAGAGTGATCATGGGCCTCTTGGCTGCATCTCCGATCAGTCTTCTCCTTGTATGAGCTGAAAGTTTAGAGGGACGGCCAGGTCTTGGTAGATTTGCAGTGGTCTGATACTCCTTCCATTTCAATATTATCGCTTGCACAGTGCTCCTTGGGATGTTTAAAGCTTGGGAAATATTTTTGTATCCAAATCCGGCTTTAAACTTATTCACAACAGTATCTCGGACCTGCCTGGTGTGTTCCTTGTTCTTCATGATGCTCTCTGCGCTTTTAACAGACCTCTGAGACTATCACAGTGCAGGTGCATTTATACGGAGACTTGATTACACACAGGTGGATTGTATTTATCATCATTAGTCATTTAGGTCAACATTGGATCATTCAGAAATCCTCACTGAACTTCTGGAGAGAGTTTGCTGCACTGAAAGTAAAGGGGCTGAATAATTTTGCACGCATTATAAATTACATGTTGTTTTGACCAGTGATACTTGTCACATTCTAATGGTCTACAGACATGTCGTTAGACGAAGTATAAACCGGCCTTTACAGTTGGTGGAGGTTCGCAGGCCTGCGCAGTTGTAGACTTTGTATACTTTTTTGTGTATTTGGTCTGGAATGCACCCATCAGCTCGTGTCTTCTTTATGAAGATCTCTGCTGCCATCTACTGTGCTGTAAACTTTTTTTTTCAACATTTGAGAAACTAAGACTATGAAAGGCACATTATGATATTATAAAATGTAATATGTATTGAATGCATCATGGTAAAAGTGTGTAAATAAATAAATAAAATGGAAGCAAAGTTACAAGTGATGTCTGAGGTGCGGCTGAGGAGAGTCTTGGGACGACGGGAAGCTGGCGCCTGTATGGGGTACTCTTTTCTCTATATATATTAATGATGTCGCTCTTGCTGCTGGTGATTCTCTGATCCACCTCTATGCAGACGACACCATTCTGTATACATCTGGCCCTTCGTTGAACACTGTGTTAACAAACCTCCAAACCAGCTTCAATGCCATACAACACTCCTTCCGTGGCCTACAACTGGTCTTAAACGCTAGTAAAACAGAATGCATGCTCTTCAACCGATCGCTACCCGCCCGCCCGCCTGTCTGCCCGCCTGCCTGGCATCACTACTCCGGAAGGTTCTGACCTAGAATATGTGGACAACTATAAATACCTAGGTGTCTGGTTACACTATAAACTCTCCTTCCAGACTCACATTAAGCATCTACAATCCAAAGTTAAATCTAGAATCAGCTTCCTATTTCGCAACAAAGCCTCCTTCACTCATGCTGCCAAACATACCCTCGTAAAACTAACTATCCTGCCGATCCGGCGATGTCATTTACAAAATAGCCTCCAACACTCTACTCAGCAAATTGGATGCAGTCTATCACAGTGCCATCCGTTTTGTCACCAAAGCCCCATATACTACCGACAACTGAGACCTGTATGCTTTCGTTGGCTGGTCCTCGCTACATATTCGTCGTCAAACCCACTGGCTCCAGGTCATCTATAAGTCTTTGCTAGGTAAAGCTCCTCGTAGCACGCGCTCCAGCAGGTATACTTCACTGGTCATCCCCAAAGCCAACACCTCCTTTGGCCGCCTTTCCTTACAGTTCTCTGCTGCCAATGACTGGAACGATTTGCAAAAATCACTGAAGTTTGAGACTTATATCTCCCTCACTAACTTCAAGCATCATCTGTCAGAGCAGCTTAGATCGCTGCAGCTGTACAGGCCCCATCTGTAAATAGCTACCTACCTCACCCCATATTTGTTTTTTGTTTTTTCTGCTCTTTTGCACACCAGTATTTATACTAGTATTTATACTTGCACATCCTCATCTACACATCTATCACTCCAGTGTGAATTGCTAAATTGTAATTACTTCGCCACTATGGCCTATTTATTGTCTTACCTCCTTACTTCACACTGTATACAAAGAGTATACAAAGGAGGAATGGAGGGAAAAAGAGAGGGAGAAGAGGTCTAAGCGAGTGAGGGATGAAGAGGTTTGAGCTTGAGTCAGATAAAAATGGTGGGAAAAAGGGAGAGGGTTTGTTAAAGAAGAATGGTAGAAAGTGTAAGCAGAGGGAGAAGACAGGAGGAGAAATTGAAGTGAATGAGGGTGAAGTATCGGAAGTGGTAGTTGCGGTAAAGTAATCAGAGACCGATGTATGCAATGAGGATCAGGATGAAGAGTCTGTGACAGTAGGAGTGAAGTTTATTGAAAAAGTGGACTCTTGCCTTTTGGCTGATCCATTTGTGGTTTCACGGTGGGTGAAAAAAAGAGTTGGGTCATGTGGAATCGGTGAGGGTAACTAGAAGTGGTCTAGTGATAATTGTTTGTGTTTCAGTTGGGCAGAGGAAGAATGCACTTGAAGTAAAACAAATGAGGGTAAGTAAAGTGTTTCGTTTTCAAGAAATAGGCACCAATGAAAGGAGTGATAACTGGGGTAGCAGTAGATATAAACGTTGACCAGTTGAGGTCAAAGATTCCCGGTGTATGTGATGCTTGTCGTTTGATGCGACGCAGACAGGGTGGTGAGAGTGGAGAAACAGAAGAGTCATTGTTTTGACTTTTGAAGTTGAGTCTTTGCCTGACAAAGTGAAGTTAGGATATATACTGTACAAGTGTATGTGCCAAATACGTTAAGATGTTACAGGTGTGAAGCTTATGAGCATGTGGCAGCAGTGTGTAGGAGGGAGGGTCCAAGGTGTGAGAAATGTGCAGAAGGGCATTAGACAAAGGAATGTGTTGTATTGGGGAAAGTAGTGGACTGTGTTAATTGTAGGGGTGCCCATGGGGCTGGGGTTCAGAAATGTCCTGTGCGAGAGAGGCAGGTTGAGGTTTCCAGGGTTAGAGTAGTGGAGAAGTTATCATATGCTGAGGCAGTGAAGAAAGTAGAGGAAGATGGGTTAAGGGGGAGGAGTGGTGAGAGTAGTAGAGATATACCAGTACAGAGGGATAGGACAAAAAGTGAAATAAGTTTCAGTAAGAATGGATTTTTAGCATTTATAGCAATGGTTATCAATTGTACTGAAGGGATGGATCGGAAGTCTCAGAAAATTGAGGTTGTGGTGGCAGCTGCAGAGAGGTATTTGGGTGAACAAGACTTTGCAGCAAAAGAGTTACAGGATGTGTTAAGTGGTGAATCTGTTTTTTAAAACCATGCAACTTAAAACAATTTTACTGTTGAGGAAGTTGGGTGGCATAAAGGAAGAAACAGTCTAAGAGTTATGGCATGAGGCAGGAATACATACATTTAATTAGTGGAGTAGGGGGGTGTTCATTTTATTTGATATAATTTTGAAATTAGTGCGTATAGTGTTAGATGGTAGGGTATTTATTTAGTACATTTTTCTATTTCAAGTAAAGTATAAGGGAGTTGTACTCCAGTCTAGTAGGCGGCGGTAATACAACAAATTGGATGCCAACCGCCGTTAAACCTCATAGAAGAAGAACAAGCAGAACAAGAAGAAGAACAAGAAGGTGATGTCAGATCAACTTTTCCGGTATACTTCTGGTATTGATTGAACATATGCCGTTGTAGCAGAGTAGTGCTTTCTGTCGGACTCTTGCGCGTTACACTTTTTCATAATATCTTGATCGATAATATGGCTTTTGACCAGTCCCTCTGCCAGTGCGTCTGAAAATGCTGAGGCCTCGGAGATTCAGATGATGATAGCAGTCGAGCAACAGAAAGCTCAGTTTGAAGCACAGTTAGCTAAATGTAACTACTAAGCTAGCTAGCTATCTTAAAGTGAAAGCAAAGACACTACAGTATGAAGATAGGCTAAAACTGCTTTTCCAATAAATCCCCGATCAGTTGTTAGGCGACGTTGGCTAGCTAAACTGATGCGTAGGAATACGAAATTTTGCAAAAAAATTGGTAAAAAATATATAAATAATACTAATAGGTATGTAATTTGGTGTAACGGTCGTTTCGCGCCAAACTGCGCATGTGCAGGCCGTCAAATCAATGACACTCCTTCGATATAAAGTCGTTTTATACGAAAATGAAAACATGTCAGTTTGGAGTAATACAATCCATGTTCAACTACTTAAGACATTGGCTAGAATCTAGGTTGTGTCTTAGATTTCGAGAGAATTAAAAACTAAGGAAGATTTAAAAAAAAAAACGTTTCTCATTTACTTCTAAAACCCTGGTCTGGTCAGTTTTGTCTGTTTCGCAAGAGTTCCCGGAAGTCTCGCGATGTTGCGCCTCTGGGTTTGAAAACTGGGGATAGTTAGCTAGTTCACTCCCAAATGCATTTCCCTATTATTTTCTGGACTTAAAAGTGGTTGAAAGTCAGATCATTCAGTATTCCTCTATCCTGTCTATTCCCATTTGTGAAACTGAAATGTTTAAATGTAGTTATTTTCTCAAGGTTATATGGTATTCCTTTACTATTAGACAGTATAATCAAAGATAACTATTTGCAGGTGAGCTATTGCGTAATCCTTTTAAATACATTAGACTTATCTTGTGTTGTGTTTATGGCGGTTTCTTCTTTCTTGTAGGTGCACACCTTCACCGACGTGTGCTGGGACAAATGCATGGATAAGCTGAGCAGCAAGCTGGACTCCCGGACCGACACGTGCCTGGCTAGCTGTGTGGAGCGCTTCATTGACACCACCCTCACCATCACAAACCGCTTTACTCATATGGCGCAGAAAGGGGGCATGCATTGACTCAGCAGGGAGAAGATGAAGAGAAGGGGTATGCATTGATTAATTCAGTCACTGAGCCAGACTCAACACTTCAGGGACAAGATCAAAGGACCTGTGCAATGATTATCATCTTGTTTAATGACTGCTTGATCCATTTTTATCACGTTTATTTGGCAGGGACAATGCACAACAAAAACATAAGTCTCAATGCACTGAGAAATGATGTCGCTCCAGATTTAGCTAATAGCTACTTTCCAGCTGTAGTCCCTGGGCAGGTGAAGATGGACACATTATACACAAAACAGGCAACATAAATACATCAGACATGTAAAAAACAAACAGATGAGGACATAAATACCTTTTTTAACACGTAGGTCAACACATTGCACATAAACATGTTGCTGTTGGATAAAAATTGTTATCTTTAATGATGCAGGCCTTTTGACTGTGCATCATGTTACGGAGTTCTAATGTGGGATCTTTAATGGTATGCATTGCTCTGCTTTGAACATGTCAATAAAATGAATAGCCTGAAGAGCAATGAGCCAGATGGGAAGTTCTTTATTTTAAGGCAACTTCTCTCTGTGAATTTATAGGGTGAGCTCATTTTGCATTGCCCAGTCCCCTGGCTGTTGCCTGGGTGAGTTGAGTAAGCACTTGATGTCCGAAGCAGAGCCCTTCTGTCTCTCTCTGTATGTGTAGGCCATCTATCTGATGCTGTCTGTTCAAAAATAGTATAACATTGTGGCCACCCGTAGCATTGAATACAAGAAAAGCCAGTGAGCGTTTGGCCTCCATTGATTAAAATAAATAAATAATAGCCAATCAGTGTTGTGCTAAACTGAGTGAACTCAACTGTGAATGTTCCTGGTGCACCAAAAAGAAAAATGTAAAGGGAAGCCAGATTGGATTTGGCTTCACTCCAAACACATCACATTGACATCAAATATGTCATTGACTAAAACCACTTGAATTGTTGCATCTCGTTGTGTTGTCTTCTGGTGGCTCGCTAGCTAAAATTAGCCCTTTCCTAAATTAGCCATGATTGGCGATAGGCATTAGTGGTTTTACTTCATTCTCCTTACTGGCCAGTGACTATAACGGCGATTCATACATTGTACCCCCGGCCTGAGTGGATGGAAGTTCAATATTTAGCCAAATGTAGAAGGCTAATGTTAACTAGCTAACGTTGCCCATGAAAGGAAGTTAGGCTATCGAGCAAGAATTTTAGCCAGGTAGCATAGGACAACAAAAAAAGTGTGTACTGTATGACAGAATCATAGACTGTTTTGTCAACATGAAGGAAAGGATAGTGGTATTGACGTTTCTCTACAAGTAAGGTGAGTCAACATGTTTTTTTCTACTTGCATGAATGCACACACACAGACACACATCAGAACCATGGAAAGCCACATATTTAGCTTAAGTTGGTTGGCCTAAATTGTTTTCGTTATCTTTGAGTTGTCACTGTATTAGACTAAGCATAGGTGATTTGATGATGTTGAAATGGTGCTGGAATAGTGGAGGCAGCTCCTGTTTTCTTTGCTACTTGCAGTAACTGTGGTTCTAAATCAATAGTTGTTTAGTTGTCCTAAAATGTCAAACATTAACTTGCTTGATCATGCTGTAGGTCTTGTAGCGCTTACGCAGTTTGAGTCCACGGGGGTGCAAAGTGAGTGCGCCCATGAGATGAGAAAGAAAACTAGGGAATGGTCAACATGTACTTCTTCACCCTACAATCTAAAGGGTGATGACAGGTTTGAATGAAATTAAAACTGAGTAAGAACATGGTTGAGTAGACCCTTTATTCGTGGGGATTTAAAAGGACAGAAGGCGGCAGTTGTGCATGTATTGTGGAATACATTTGACTAGCTTATGATCATTTAAAGTTTTTGTTGTTGGAACGATTACATAGTTTATTGAAGAATAAATAGGCTTTATTGGCTGGCTACGTGCATGACATGCCGAGGGGTGTGTGTCACTTTAAGAATTTGAATGGAATATAAAAGAAGGGTTTGTATAACAGGACATACTAGAGAATCAAAAGTGAAAGTAAAGTGATCCTATGCGTTGCAATAGCCTCGACTTTATATTTGACTACTTTCAACAGGTTCGTATAGCGTTTAGAATGTATTTGACTGTGTACTTTGCATTGTCAGTTGGGTATTTTATTAGGATATGATTACGTGATATATTTGGCCCTCCATAAGGCTACCTTTTGTCTTGGACTAAATAAATATAACTTCCACAGATACCGACTATGGACCTAGAAGAGATCACTTTTTCTGGCTGGACTGCAATTGAGGAGAAGAAGCTCCATGCAGGCGAGAAGCCCAAAGACGAGAAAGTTTACACCATGTACCATGGCACGTTTCTCAAGTATGTCCAGCGTATTATCACCAGTGGGTTCCAACGCTCCAGCGATGGAATGTTGGGATCGGGGGTCTACGTGAGCCGTAATATCGATAAAGCAAAGTGTTACCCGCTGAATGCTGACAAGAAGGAAGCGGTAGTGTTGAAGTTAAAGGTGCGGGTTGGCAAGGTGAAGAAGATCGACATTGATAACCATCCGCTTCAGAAGTCATGGCACCAGAATGGTTACGACAGTTGCTGGGTGCCACCAAACTGTGGCGTTACCGCTATTAAATCTGGCCGTGAAGAGGATTGCGTCTGGGATCCCGCCCGGATTGTGGTGGTGGATGTGGCCTGCTGTTTGGACGATAAAACGCGCTGGGACCTCCGAAAGCAAATACGCGGCATGAATAACCATGGCGCAAAAGACGGGTGCAGCCAGTGCCACCAGAATACCTCAAACACTGGGTCTCACCCTATCCAAAGCTGTTGGACATGCAACAAACAGATTTGCCCCTTTCAGAAGAAGCATATGTGCAACAAGTAACAAGGCTACTTGCACAAACAACTAGTCCTACTTTGCGTGACCTGTCTCGCTTTTGACCCATCACCCAATGTGACCTTGCATACAATTTCAAATTAGGCTTGTTGTCGATGTCATGTTTTAATGTATTTTGTGTAATCATTGCAACCTAATTGTATTGGGATCGAATTTGTTAACGGACTTGCCTGGTTAAATAAAGGTTCAATTGTATTTGAGAATCCATTGATTAGACAAATTAAGCAATATATAGGGCCGACATGGGAAAACAACTTGACATTATGTCAAATTAAGAATTTACATTGGACGTTTTTGTTGTAACCTATTCTTTTGCATGTTATATACGGTAAAGGCGATGCTTTTTAATTTTTTTTATGGATCATACAGAAGCCAGCCTAGGCTACTTAGTTTCCTAATAGGCTGCACTAATATCAAACGAGGAAAATGTGTAATATTTGACGGATACAGCTGTTTCTCGTGCCGCGTTCACGTGCTAGTCAGAACTAGGAAACTCATTTCTGACTCGTTGAACTGGGCAAAACTAATCAGTTAGCGAGTCGGACATTTCAGAGTTTGCTTAGTTCCGATAAGCACGTGAACGCGGTATCAGTCAATGAACAAGCGTGTGTTCAGACAGTCTTGTCAAGCTTCTCCGCCTGATGACCAATGGACAGGACATCTACTTCATGGGTCATCATGACGAAGTGCCTGGAGATATGCGCGTTAGCCTGCTAGTCGGAACTAGGAAACTCGGAAATGTCCGATTAGTTAGCTAATCGTTTATGACTACAACCGGTTAGTAAATTTGACATTTCAAAGTTTCCTAGTTATGACTGGCACGTGAACGCGGTATTAGTCAGGCGCAGTCATACAGTGTGTGTATATATCTGGTTAGGTGCACCTTCACCTCAGTAGGTGGCGGTACTTACTGTAAACGTCATGGACACCTGTTTCAGAGAATAGAGCAAGATGGCTCCATGGGAACCAGGAAGTAAATAAATGTCATTGAAGAGATTGAAGCAAAGAGACTCGATAGAGCCTCGAGAAGATCAATTATGACAATTTCAAATCGTTTGCGGTAAGTTTATATGTCCCAATTTGTTTTACAGTGGAACTATATGTAAAAATGCAGAGCGTCATGAACAAAAACGCTATAGTTTGTCTCTGATATAAACTATAAACAACCCAAATACTGTTGATTAGCTTAATTTGTGTTTGTTTGATTTTAAAATAAGATATTTGCTTGAGGTTAGCACTGCAGCTGTGATATAAACCAAGTTTGCCCTTGGTAGATCTGTCCTTCAGCAACACGAAATTTGCCATGACCACCATAGACGAGGGTAATCCCTTGCCGATCAGCGGAGCTGTCCTTTCAGCACAACCCACACTATCGGGGCCAGTTTGCATGCCTGGGGGGATGAATGGGATTTCGTTTGTGAGATACCTGTAAGTGGGGAATAACAGAGCAAAACCATGTTTTTCCTTATCGAATGTCTCCAATTTTATGAAATGGATGGTTGTTTACTGCAAAAATTGTTAATAGGCGGAAATATCAACTTCGAATATATTTGAACGTGAGCTTTACTTTTTGGTAGCTGATTAATTGACCACTCTCCAAGTCAATGGTTCTCATTCAGTGCTGTCCTGCCTGACATTTTTATTTAACGAGGCAAGTCAGTTAACAAATTCTTATTTACAATAACGGCCTACCGGGGAACAGTGGGTTAATTGCCTTGTTCAGGGGCAGAACGACAGATTTTTATCATGTCAGCTCAGGGATTCGAGCCATCAACCTTTCGGTTACTGGCCCAGCGCTCTAACCACTATGCTACCTTCCGCCCCGGTAGCTACATAGTCACACATGGATGCCAATGGAAGGCTTCCCGAAATATTTGACCAATAAAAATGATACAATTTATTTTTCATGTCTCTCTGTGTTTGAATAATTGTCCGTCAATTCGCAAGTGGCTGAATCTCACCGGAGAAATCATCCGACCGAGGTAAATAGCGCCCCTATGTCTCAGTATGTGTGGCCCATGTTTCTGAGGCTGTCTGGACCAAAAGAGTATAACATGTTGCCGCCATAGCATTTGATTGATGGATGCCGGCAGGCTTATGGCCTCAGCGTTGAGCTGAGCTCAACTGTGGGTTACCTAGGTGCAGCAAAACACCCCACAAGGGAAGTTTGGATTTGGCTTCAGACCATTGCAAGACGTAATGTTTTTTAGAAAAACGTGTCTGTTTCTGGTCTGCTTGTGTCGATGTCCTACAGTAGCTAGTTTGCTAAATCGGCCCTTTCTTAAGCCATGGGTGGAGATGGGGATTTTGACTTAATTCTCTGTACATGCCAATGATTGACTTCGATTCTGATCTAACCATGAATTGATATGTTGTGCCACTGGCCTGCAACAATTGAAGTTCAATTGAGAGCCGAGCCCAGTTTTGACTTGATAGAAATGCATAACATCTCAAACATTGCATTTAAAGATGAAGAAATCAATAACTAATTATGTAATTGGCTCAAATGTAAAAATATGCATTTATTTACAATAGCTTTAAAGAAATGTTAATTTCAAGTGTTCTATGTTCTATATGAAGTTAGACAATGTTTACAATCTTAAATTGTATTCCAAATCAATGTTTGCATTTTTAGTGCAACAGTTCCACATCTTAAAGTAGTTACAAGGCACAACAGTCATTTATTTATACTAATTTAACAGCAAAGAGGCCTCTTCCAATCATTTTCTATTTTCTTTTGTCGTCCCCAGACAAGCTGAATGGTACCATCTCTGGCACACAGCATTCTATCTGCAATATTAAAAACATAAAACAAGGTTATGTTTATTTACATGTAAATTACAGTTCTGGAATACCCAAATTATGTTACATGCTTTTGCAATTAGGAAAATGTTCAAATTAAATTGGATTTTTGTTCAATTGGTGAATTGACTTTAAATGACATGCATTCAACCACAACCCTGACAAAAGCACACATAACTGTGCTGTTAATCATCGTTGAGTGTTCAGGCAATATAAATCATGAAGTAATAAAGGAATACATTGGCAAAAAAACGTATGTGTTGATAAAAAAGGTTCCACACATCAATGTTGTAATATCAAACATTACATTAATAATAGCAGTCTTTGAAATCCAAATCAGTTTAATCGTCACTTGTGCCAGATACATGTGTACCTATTACAGTGAATTGCTGTCATAGTATGTATCTAGTATCTCTCATAGTTCGAATAATAAAATGGGTCATGATAATAGAACATTAGCGCAATAATGCAAGGATAACCCTGATTTAAAAAAAGTTAAGACAAAGTTTCATACTTCTAAATGTATTGAAGGATGAAACTCATGTAGTGTTCATAGCCTACTGTTATATTACACAAAGACAAACCCAGTTGGTCAGATGATCATCATTTTTCTCTGGATGATGCAAAAGCACACATTGAGCAGTCTTGCTTCGCATTAAAGACTGCAACCCATAGTTCTAACAGACTCGGTTAGAACTTTGACCACACGCCCTCTAGACGGACTACGTGCCCTCTATCAAATCAAAACTGGAATTTTTCCTCTAAACAAAGGTTGTAAAAGTATGCTAGACATTTATAGAATAAACCATATCTAGTTTTATGTTTCTGTGAGAATGAATTAGTTATTGATTTTGACTATTTGAATTGGCTTTTGGCGAATGTCTGTTGAATGTCCGAATGTATGAATATAAAACCAACTTTACCTCGGTGCCTATTACAACAAAAACTGAAAGTGTACTGCATGACAGTCATAGAACAATTTGCCAACATGAAAGAATGGCATTGGCGTTCAACTAGTCTACAAATGGGGTGAGTCATCATTTTTAGTTTTACTTGCGTGCGCGCACACAGAAATCAGTACCACGGACAGCCACAGGATATTTAGCAACATTGATCGGACTAAATCGTTTTTGTTATCTTTACGTTTGTTTTCAGTATATTTAACTAAGCACATATAGCCTTGTTGATTATGATTAAATATTTACGTTGAAATGGTGCTGGAATAGGCAGTGCTCCTGTTGTCTCTGTGCGGACTTGCGGTAACTCCGTGGTTCTAAACCAGTAGTTTAGTAAACTGACCAAAACACAAACTTGTTCGACCATGCTACAACATCTACCCGGACTTCACCGGATAGATGTTGCTCTCCGATTTTGTGATGAAACAAACGTATGTGTAGTTGAATTTATTCCGCCACTGTGACTGTCTTTTTGTTGTCAAGGCTTTATTGTATATCACCGTGGCATATGAACGAATGGGTTTTTTAAACTGGGTGGATAGAGCCCTGAATGCTGATTGGCTAACAGCCGTGGTATATCAGACCTTATACTACGGGTATGACAAAACATTTATTTTTACTGCTCTAATTACTTTGGTAAACAGTTTAAAACCGCAATAAGGCACGTCAGTGGTTTGTGATATATGGCCAATATACCATGGCTAAGGGCTGTGTCCAGGCACTCCGTGTTGCGTCGTACTCAAGAACAGCTCTTAGCCATAGTATATTGGCCATATACCACACCACCTCGGGCCTTATTGCTTAAATAGACCATAGCAGTGCGTGGATAAAACCACTGGAAGCCAAACCAAATCATAACCTATGTTGTGATAATTACATTGTTTGCTCTATAACCCGATTGTTCATATGCCACCGTGATATACTATAAGGCATTGACAAGTCATACACTGGCGGAAATACATTGAACTACAAGCTCATACAGTAACTCATGCTTTTGTGGTGTTTCAGTTACGGTATGTTTTTATAGCCTAATTATTACTGAGTTAGATAGCTAGCTAGCTCAGTCTGGATGCAGACCGTTATATTGAAATGAAAGGATTGTCTCAATTGTTCCTCCAAGTTTAGGCTATCCATTTAGACTCCACACAAACTGTGTTAATGTTATGTCTTTGTCTCCCACTGCCCAGATATTAGAGCCTGCATGGCCCTCCCACCACCAGTGTACTGAATGCAAGTAGCTACATATTGAAATGAAAGTAGTGTCTCAAATGTTGATTCATGTTTATCCATTTTGGCTGACCCCTAAAACCTTACGTCTTTGTCTCCCAGATACTAAAGACAACATGATCCTGAGAGTGTTTTTCCCACCACCAGTGTAACGAGTTGGAAAGAAAACTGCCCGCCCAAGCATTGATGAGGCCCGAAAGTCATAATGAAGCGTAAGTATACATGTAGAATATGGAATACTATTTCATATGGAATACTGTAAACCAGATGCGGGGAGTAAACTCATTACAAATACTCACATTACTGTAATTGAGTAGCTTTTCGAAGTACTTTTATAAAAATGTTCAAAGTCAGCCATTTTACTTCTACTTGATTAAAATGTCATCGAAGTAATAATACTTCTACTTGAGTAGGCTATTTTAGTACTCTTCCTACTCCTGCTGTAAACCATGCACAAAATGTCTGGACTCAATACAGATGAATGTCCTGCACACAGCAATAGACTGTATAGGAGTATAGCATGTTCTGAGCAAAAGGAAAGACCACAATTTGTGTGTGTGTATGTGTGCGTGCGTGGCGGGCTTGTGCAAGAGAGAGTGTCTTCCTTACTGTTCAACATCTTCTAGTCATATTCTTCAATCCCCTGGCCTGAACCAATATGGCTAAATACCTCCGCCAGGTGAAAAAAACAAGAGACCTGTAACCTTCGTTCTGACTCTCGGGACAATCATCTCTACTCCCTGGTATTCACCATAATTAATGGACAGGCTCTGGAGCAGAAGACATGTTTCTTTTTGGTTTTTACATAAATTCCTATTGGAAATTGATAACTGGTAGGGGTTGGGGGGAGTAGAGAGGGTCAAGTGTTTACTTTTCTTCAGGCCCCTTTTCTCAGCTTTAATTGGTAGGGCTGCTGTGATTTTTTAAAATATGGATTGTGCTTCAAAAGTTTTTTTGTGTATTCCTTATTTGTTTATCTGTTGCATGACTTCATTTTGTAGCTGAAATTATTATCTGAAAATAAACATTTTGTATTTGACCTACAATCGGTCATGATTGGCCATATGTAATTTTAAGAATTTCGTAGACTATGTAGTAACGTTGTAACATTGATTGTTGTTGTTGTTAGAAGTATTTGTACCTTTAGAAATTCACAGATTACGTAATAGAGAAAAGGTAGAAAAATTGACCCAGCAAGAAAGTAAGAAATAACCCACGGCTGGGTCAAAAATGCATGAATAACCATAACCCAGCAAAATAGCAAAAACCAACACACTGCTGGGTCAAAATAACCACAATTATGGGTAAATCATTCACGGAACCCATCAATGCTGAGTCAAAATAACCCAGTGTTGGGTATGTACTATAGTGACCTTGCGCTGGTTTACAGAAATGACCCAAATGGGTAATTATTGACCCAGCATTTTGTTTGTTACGTTGCAAGAGTGGTGGCTGAATATATAATATCCACAGAGGAACATTTGACTGGAAAAAATGACAGTTTTTAGTTCATGAGCCTACTTGTTTTCATTAGAACCGATACAAATCGAAAATCAAATAAGACGTCCAAATGCAATATGGCTGCCACAATATTATTAAAGGTCCAATGCAGTCATTTTATCTCAGTATAAAACCATTTCTGTGTAACAATTAAGTACCTTACTGTGATTGTTTTCCATAAAAATAGTAATTAAATAAAATCGCAAAGAGCAATTTCTCAAGCTGAATTTTGCTAGGGCTGTCTGGGGGTGGTATGAGTGGGGAGGGGAAAACTGAAAACTAGCTGTTATTGGCAGAGCAGTTTGGAACTCTTTTCTTATTGGTCTAACTTATTTTCTGCCTGGTGATATCACCTGGCAGGCCAAAACTCCATCCCACTAAAACAGGCATACATTTCAGGCAGTCTTTTCAAACAGCTTTTACACTAAAAGGCCATTATCATAATTTTCACAATTTCACAGTATTATTCCAACCTCATAGTGGAAATATATTTAGAACACAGGAAAATCTAATTTTTGGTAAAGTTCATGATGCCGTTGACCTTAACAAGGGCCACTGGATCAGTGAAGCAAAATAGCCCCATAACATCAAAAATACATACACCACCATATTTTACAGTAGGTAGGAGGTACTTTTATTTAATATGCTTCTGTTTTACAATGCCAAACCCACCACTGGTGTGTGGGTGTGTGTGTGTGGCTAAAGAGATTTATTTTCATGTCATCTGACCATAGCACCGGTTCAAATCCAAGTGTCAATGCCGTTTATCAAACTCCAGGCTGTGTTATGGTCAGATGACATGAAAAAAGAGCTCTTTGACCATGCACACAAGTGGTGGGTTTGACGTCTACAAACAGAAGCATATGCAGAAAAGTACCTACGGTAAAATATGGTGGTGTATCTTTGATGTTATGGGGCTTTTTTTTGCTTCCACTGATCCATGGGCCCCTTTTAAGGTCAACGGCATCATACCAAGTAGGACATTTTAGCTAAAAACCTGGCTTCCTCTGCCAGCAGCCTAAACTTGGCCACAAGTGGATCTTCCAGCAAGAAAATAACCCCAAGCACACATCAAAATCCACAAATAAATACTTAATTGGCCACAAAATCAACATTTTGCAATAGCCATCTCAGTCTCGGGACTTGAAATCAATTAAAATACATGGTTTGAATCTGAGAGGGCAGCCCATAATCGCAGATGAAGGATATCAAGCATCTGGAAGGATTCTGTATGGCAAAATTGGCCTAAGATCCTTGCCAATGTGTTCTCATTTGAACAAAGGGCTCAGTGCTGTTATCCTTGCAAGGTGAAGTATTAAAAGCTATCAAAAACAGGGGTGTCAATTTTGACCGTGCCTTTTACAGAAAAAACTATTACTTGTTAAAGAATCTCTTTCTGTGAGCAACTGTATTAGTGTAAAATGATAATTTCCCACTTTTTAGCATACATTTTTGCTCATCGTTATCAAGGGTGTCAATTTCGATAACTGACTGCCTGACTGACTGCATTCGGAAAGTATTCAGACCCTTTCACTTTTTCCAAATGTTGTTACATTACAGCCTTATTCTAAAATGAATTAAGTACATTTTTTTCCCTCATTAATCTACACACAGTAGCCCATAATGACAAAGCGAAAACAGTTTTTTTAGAAATTTTTGCAAATGTAAAAAAAAAACAGATACTTATTTACATAAGGATTCAGACCCTTTGCTTAAGACTCAATTTACCTCCGGTGCATCCTTTTTCCATTGATCATCCTTGATGTTTCTACAACTTGATTGGAGCCCACCTGTAGTAAATTAAATTGATTGGACATGATTTGTAAAGGCACACAACTGTCTATATAAGGTCCCACAGTTAACAGTGCATGTCAGAGCAAAAACCAAGACCGGTCGAAGGAATTGTCCATAGAGCGCTGAGACACGATTTTATCAAGGCACAGATCTTGGGCAGGGTACCAACACATTTCTGCAGCATTGAAGGTCCCCAAGAACACAGTGTCTTCTATCATTCTTAAATGGAAGAAGTTTGGAACCACCAAGACTCTTCTGAGAGCTGGCCACCTGGCCAAAATGAGCAATCGGGGGAGAAGGGCCTCGGATCAACTCGAGGCCCTTCTCAGAGCTCCAGAGATGGCAGAACCTTCCATAAGGACAACCATCTTTGCATCACTCCACTAATCAGACCTTTATGGTAGAGTGGCCAGACGGAAGCCAGTCCTCAGTAAAAGGCACATGACAGCCCGCTTGGAGTTTGCCAAAATGCACCTAATGGACTCTCAGACCATGAGAAACAAGATTCTCTGGTCTGATGAAACCAAGATTGAACACTTTGTCCTGAATGCCAAGCATCAGGTCTGGAGGAAAACAGGCAACTCTCGTCACCTGGCCAATACCATCCCTACAGTGAAGCATGGTGGTGGCAGCATCAGCGGCAGGGACTGGGAGACCAGTCAGAATCGATGGAAAGATGAACGGAGCAAAGTACAGAGAGATCCTTGATGAAAACCTGCTCCAGATCGCTCAGGACCTCACTGGGGCGAAGGTGAACCTTCCAACAGGACAACGACCCTAAGCACACAGCCAAGATAATGCAGGAGTGGCTTCAGGACAAGTCTCTGAATGTCCTTGAGTGGCCTAACCAAAGCCCGGACTTGAACCCGATCAAACTTCTTTGGAGAGACCTGATAATATCTTTGCAGCGACGCTCCCCATCCAACCTGACAGAGCTTGAGGATCAACCGAGAAGAATGGTAGAAACTCTCCAAAGACCGGTGTGCCAAGCTTGTAGAATCATACCCATGAAAGACTCGGGGCTTTAATCTCTGCCAAAGGTTCTTCAACAATGTACTGAGTAAAGGGTTTGAATACTTTTGTAAATGTGATATTTCAGTATTTTTTTATTTATTTAGGAAAAATGTCATCTGTTTTTGCTTTAACATTATGGATTATTAGGTGTAGTAGAATGATGAAGGAAAAACAATTTCATCCATTTTAGAATAAGGCTGTAACAAAATATGGGAAAAGTGAAGGGGTCTGAATACTTTCTGAGTGTGTGTGTGTGTGTGAGTGGATCTGTGCAGCGTCCCTCAGAACCAACGCTTCTTAAGAGTGTAGGACATAGTTTAATTAGTAGTCTAAGGTTGTCCTCACAGGTTTTCTCACTCTGCTCATCTCCTGCTGGGTCTGCCCCAGATGAATCACAGCCTACCACCCACATTGCTATTTGCCAAATTATCATCCTACCTGATTTGACCTGCAGGACTTTTTTCCACATTTAACATTCAAAAAAACATACTCTCACCTTTGCTGTGTTTTTGATGGCAACCAGCCTTAAGAAATGGAATCCAGCCAGAGTGGGGAGATCCAACAAGCTATATTCAGAATGACTGCCAGGGTTAGAATGGTTAATGAATTAGACTAGCTAAATCATCTTAACTGGAACAAGCATTTCAGCAACGGGTGCGGTAAGTCAACTGATTGGATTAGTTTAGAAAAATGTATCTTATTTCTCTTTGTGTAGCATAAGATACATTCATGTACATACAAAAGCCCAGATATTGAAGCAAACATTTAAAAAAAAATCTAACTACAATAGAGCATGTTAGGAAATATGATAATGATGGGTGTAGTTTTGCAGACCAGCATGGAACAGCTTGGTCACCAGCATCACTAGCTTGAGCAGATCGTCAGCCTGCCTAACCAGCTAGACCATGTTGGTCTGACCAACTTTGACCAGCATAGACCAGCATGCAATTTAGGCTGATCTGTACTATTTTTTTCAGCAGGGAACTAGAACCACTACTTTAACTCCTCACCCTGTTAGGGCACACTCATGTCTTGGTCACTTCAAATACTTTGTATCAACCTTCGTTTCAGTGGGGAAAATAGGGAAAATGTTAGAGCTTTACATGTACGCTACTAGAGTACCTGACTGTTGTATTACAGGTTGCTTTCATGTAAGTTGGTTAACTTGTGTGCTTGTGTCATTAAAGGCAGTGCCCATTGTTAATATGCTTTAAGTGTGTGAATAAGACTAAAACATGAACACAGATTGAAAATATATACTAAACTAAAATATAAATGCAACATGTAAAGTGTTGGTGAGCTGAAATAAAAGTTGCCAGAAATGTTCCATATGCACAAATAGCTTATTTCTCAAAAAATGTTGTGCACAAATTTGTTTACATTCCTGTTAGTGAGCATTTATACTTTGCCATGATAATCCATCCACCTGACAGGTGTGGCATATCAAGAAGCTGATTAAACAACATGCTCATTACACACGTCCATCTTGTGCTGGGGACAATAAAAGGCCACTCATCGGCCTCCCGGGTGGCGCTGTACTGCAATGCCAGCTGTGCCACCAGAGACTCTGGGTTCGCGCCCAGGCTCTGTCGTAACCGGCCACGACCGGGAGGTCCGTGGGGCGACGCACAATTGGCCTAGCGTCGTCCGGGTTAGGGAGGGTTTGGCCGGTAGGGAAATCCTTGTCTCATCGCACACCAGCGACTCCTGTGGCAGGCCGGGCGCAGTGCGCGCTAACCAAGGTTGCCAGGTGCACGGTGTTTCCTCCGACGCATTGGTGCGGCTGGCTTCCGGGTTGGATGGCGCTGTGTTAAGAACAGGGTGGCTTGGTTGGGTTGTGTATCGGAGGACGCATGACTTTCAACCTTCGTCTCTCCCGAGCCCGTACAGGAGTTGTAGCGATGAGACAAGATAGTAGCTACTGAACAATTGGATACCACGAAATTTGGGAGAAAAAGGGGTAAAAATTCAAATAAAAAATAAAATAAAAAAATAAAAGGCCACTCTAAAATGTGAAGTTTTGTCAAACAAAACATATCCACAGATGTCTCAAGTTTGGAGGTAGTGTGCAATTGCCATGCTGACTTCAGGAATGCCCACCACAGCTGTTGCCAGAGAATTACGTGTTCATTTTTCTTACTATAAGCCGTCTCCAATGTCATTTTAGAGAATTTGGCAGTACGTCCAACCGGCCTCACAACTGCAGACCATGTGTAACCATGCCAGCCCAGGACCTCCACACCTGGGATCGTCTGACCAACTTTGCCGCAAGGATCTGTACACAATTCTTGGAAGCTGAAAATGGCACAGTTCTTCCCTGGCCTGCATACTCACCAGACATGTCACCCATTGAGCATGCTCTGGATTGACATGTACGACAGCGTGTTCCAGTTCCTGCCAATATCCAGCAACTCCGCGCAGACATTGAAGAGGAGTGGGACAACAGGCCACAATCCACAGCCTGATCAACTCAATGCGAAGGAGATGTGTCGAGGTACATGAGGCAAATGGTGGTCATTCCTAATACTGGCTGGTTTTCCTTTTTTTTTTTAAAGGTATCTGCAACCAAGAGATGCATACCCTATCTGTATTCCCAGTCGTGAAATCCAATAGATTAGGGCCTAATGATTTTCTTTCAATTGACTGATTTCCTTATATGAACTGTAAGTCAGAACAAGCTTAGAAATTGTCACAAGTTGCGTTTAGTCATGTTGGCCGTATTGGATTCATAATAAAAATGTATTTACACCAAAACACTCTATGGGCATGAGTAAATGTATATAAATGTATATAATTTACAAAAATCATATTTCCAGATTATTTAACCTCCATCACATGGTATTATGGCAGTCTTTTGGGATTTTGGATGCCATATTGGATTTGAGGCAAAAATCCAGGGTGACCCCAACAATAATCTATTGTGTCATCCTCACTTAATTGCAAGAATAGGGGCTTTGGAGCCAAAAACATTTAATTTCGATGTCTGAGCCCAATTGTTTTCTTTAGAGACGATTTACTGTAGCCACAACATTAAAAAAAACGTGTAACTATGTATTTTTGTCAGGCAGGGCCACGCAGCACAGAATGAGAGCGAATTTGATTTAGAAAGTTCTGTTACTCAGCTACCAAAAAGTAAAGCTTACATTTATCATAAATATCCATTATATTTCCGCCTATTGTATCTCTGTGTCTACAGGTCTATATTTCCAAAGAAGCATGCTGCAGACAACCCTTGTATTCCAAATTTGAGCAATATCAGAGCTTGCAATATTGTACACTGCTCAAAATAAAGGGAACACTTAAACAACACAATGTAACTCCAAGTCAATCACACTTCTGTGAAATCAAACTGTCAACTTAGGAAGCAACACTGATTGACAATAAATTTCACATGCTGTTGTGCAAATGGAATAGACAACAGGTGGAAATTATATGCAATTAGCAAGACACCCCCAATAAAGGAGTGGTTCTGCAGGTGGTGACCACAGACCACTTCTCAGTTCCTATGCTTCCTGGCTGATGTTTTGGTCACTTTTGAATGCTGGCGATGCTTTCACTCTAGTGGTAGCATGAGACGGAGTCTACAACCCACACAAGTGGCTCAGGTAGTGCAGCTCATCCAGGATGGCACATCAATGCTGTGTCTGTCAGCGTAGTGTCCAGAGCATGGAGGCGCTACCAGGAGACAGGCCAGTACATCAGGAGACGTGGAGGAGGCCGTAGGAGGGCAACAACCCAGCAGCAGGACCGCTACCTCCGCCTTTGTGCAAGGAGGAGCAGGAGGAGCACTGCCAGAGCCCTGCAAAATGACCTCCAGCAGGCCACAAATCTGCATGTGTCTGCTCAAACGGTCAGAAACAGACTCCATGAGGGTGGTATGAGGGCCCGACGTCCACAGGTGGGGGTTGTGCTTACACCCAACACCGTGCAGGAAGTTTGGCATTTGCCAGAGAACACCAAGATTGGCAAATTCGCCACTGGCGCCCTGTGCTCTTCACAGATGAAAGCAGGTTCACACTGAGCACATGACAGACGTGGCAGAGTCTGGAGACGCCGTGGAGAACGTTCTGCTGCCTGCAACATCCTCCAGCATGACCGGTTTGGCGGTGGGTCAGTCATGGTGTGGGTTGGCATTTCTTTGGGGGGGGCAGCACAGCCCTCCATGTGCTCGCCAGAGGTAGCCTGACTGCCATTAGGTACCGAGATGAGATCCTCAGACCCCTTGTGAGACCATATGCTGGTGTCGGTTGGCCCTGGGTTCCTCCTAATACAAGACAATGCTAAACCTCACGTGGCTGGAGTGTGTCAGCAGTTCCTGCAAGAGGAAGGCGTTGATGCTATGGACTGGCCCGCCCGTTCCCCAGACCTGAATCCAATTGAGCACATCTGGGACATCATGTCTCGCTCCATCCACCAATGCCACGTTGCACCACAGACTGTCCAGGAGTTGGCAGATGCTTTAGTCCAGGTCTGGGAGGAGATCCCTCAGGAGACCACCCGCCACCTCATCAGGAGCATGCCCAGGCGTTGTAGGGAGGTCATACAGGCACATGGAGGCCACACACACTACTGAGCCTCATTTTGACTTGTTTTAAGGACATTACATCAAAGTTGGATCAGCCTGTAGCACGGTTTTCCACTTTAATTTCGAGTGTGACTCCAAAACCAGACCTTCCTGGGTTGAAAAATTTGTTTTCCATTGATAATTTTTGTGTGATTTTGTTGTCAGCACATTCAACTATGTAAAGAAAAAAGTATTTAATAAGAATATTTAATTCATTCAGATCTAGGATGTGTTATTTTAGTGTTCCCTTTATTTTTTTGAGCAGTGTATTACATACTGTAAGCTTATGTGTAAGCTTATCATCCTCCCTCCAGCCAGGCATTATTCTGCACTTTTGAGTTTAGGGGGTGTCACACAATATCTATCAATTTAACCACCTTTGCAGTAAAATATATTTACACAACCATCCATTTTAATAGATGAGACATTATAGATCTGAAAAAACATTGTTGTGTTTTGTTATATCTCAGGTAGAGGTATCTAAAAACAACTGGAGCCTTGCCACCACCTATTGCTTGAAGTGTGCATTTTGAATGATTTGTTTTCAACCCAGGTCTGTGAGTATCAGTTTCTCTCCCTGAAAATCAAGTCCATGAATTTTAAAATGATATCATCTGAAAGAAATCCCCAATGTTCTCTAAGGTATACGGATATTTGATTGAGGTGTGTATTGATTTTCTATTACTTGCTTTTTAACTCAGGTCTCAGCACTGAGGGGAATGCCTCCACCAGAGGGTTCTGGTCCTAACCCTAACCACTGGGCCCTCTCAGAGTTACTGGGCCAGAGGAGGCTTGTGGTGTTGGGGGTGCTAGTAGCATGGATGGTCCTCTTCCATCTCCTGGTGAATGTGTGGCTCCTCTGTCTCTTCACCAGCCTGCTGGTGGTCCTGGGTGGCTGGCTGGGGTCCCGTGCTGCCCTGGATGCCAACAGCCTGCTACACCTGGAGCACTTCGTCCCCCTGGGTAGATCACAGCCGGCCCTCCACTCGCCTGAGAGCGAATGGAGGCTGGACCACGAGATCCAAAGCGCTGTGCATAAAGCCATCCGAGACTTTGTGTCATCTTGGTACCACACCATGCTGACCGAGGAGGAGGGGCTGGGGGAGTTTGAGCACATTATGCGGGACGCCATGTTGGATTCAGTGATGGAGCTGAAGGAGAGGGCTCGGTGCGTGGACAGGAGAGTGCTGGTCCAGAGGACCTTGGAGCTGTGTGGCTGCCACCTGCAGAGCTACATGACAGCCAGGGAGATGATGAAGCAGGCAGAGGCACGGCTGGGGATGCAGGACAGAGACAGCTCCAGCACCCCCAGCCTGTGGGAGCTCTATAGCCAGGCAGATGCCCCCCACCCAGCCCTGGCTAGTCCAGCCACGGAGCTCAGCTATTCCCGGGCCGTAGTGGACCTCCTAATGCAAGTCCTGGTCCCGTTCCCTCACCTGGAGACCAGGACAGGGAGATACATGGTGGGGGAGTTGATCACCTGTAACGTCCTCCTCCCACTGGTCAGTAGGGTGTCCGATCCTGACTGGCTCAACCTTACCATTGTGGACTTGTTCACCAAAGCCAAAGAATCACCGGATGAGTCCCTCGATGAGCTCTCTGATACTCCAGTCCAGCTGCACAGGAGTCAGACACAGCAGGAGCTCTGGACCCAGACCCGTTCTACCTCCTGGCTCCAGACTCCGAGAGACCAGAACGAGTCCAGCAACAGCCCCACTCCTCCCAAGCCAGCCACTCCAGACTCCCTGGAATCCATGGAGTCCTACCATACGGCAGTGCCAGATCTGAAGGAGGAAACACGGCAGTACTGTGGGGCGATCCTACCAATGCCATGCATTGGTTCATCGATCAAAATAAACAGTTGTCATGTGTCTATGGATCTGCTGAGGTCCTGCAGCGGTGGCAGCCGCCTGTATCAGGTTGTGGACTCGGACCTGGAGTCCCCATCGACAGAATCCAATCAGCTCTCTGTGGAGTCCCTAGACCAGATGGACTCCGAGGAGGACCAGACAGACAGCTTCTGTGACTGTACCTCCCCTACCAACTTCTGCAGTGTGTTTGAAGACGAGCCGCCTGGATGCTTCGGCAACTTGAAGGTCCTGGGACCCAAGGTTTGTTTGTTTGTTTGTTTGTTTATTTGTTTTCTTGTTACTTTATTTATTGGTCTTTCGGCACTCCTACATTTTCTTAAACAGTTATTTAAATTGTGTACAAATATAAAACAATACAAAATAATGACGTAGAATAAATAAGGTTACAAATTGCTATGAATGGCTTTGCTAAAATCTTGAGATGCAGGTGTCCGAGCAGCCCCACTGGCCAGCGGGCATGGCGGAGGAGCTGCCCCCAGGCTGCCCTGTCCCTCCAGGGAGGCTGTGTCTGACCCCCTTCAGCTTCGAACCCCTCAGCAGCCCAGATGGACCCGTCCTTATCCAGAACCTGAGAATCACTGGTGCTGTGACAGCCAAGGAGCACCGCAGCACCGGCTCACACCCCTATACTCTATACACCGTAAAGGTAAGTCTTAACATTATGTCTTTAACACAGTGTAAAACTAGGTTAGATATAAATTCTAGCGTGGTTCTGGTACCGGCTCTGACCGACATTTCTGCATATAAATCAATCTGTGGACACAGTAAATCAAAATGGCTTGCATTCAGAGCTAGCTAGTTAATTATTGTGGCTAGAAACTTCAGTGAGAATTTGAAACTTTCCTGTCTAAATTGGGATTTTAGAATCATTTGTTTTTTTAGCGGAGTAAAAAAAAGAAAATGTAGACATTAATACTGTAGTTGTACTATAATACATGTGCTTTAGCTGTCGCCCTGGCCTACACTATCTAACTTCCCTCTCATACTGTGCCCTGTGTTGTGTTTCCGGCTTGCAGCGCTAACTTTCCCCGTTGAGCTGTATCACGATGACATTCAGACAGTTACTTACTACCAATATTACAAGTTATTTTTAGTGCAGGCTAGTGAAGGCCAGGTCTTCTTATGCAGCACTCCATCACTCTCCTTCTTAGTCAAATAGCCTTACACAGCCTGGAGGTGTGTTGGGTCATTGTCCTGTTGAAAAACAAATGATAGTCCCACCAAGCGCAAACCAGATGGGATGGCGTATTGCTGCAGAATGCTGCGGTAGCCATGCTGGTTAAGGGTGCTTTGAATTCTAAATAAATCACGTAGAGTGTCACCTACTTTTCCAATAGTCGTGAAGGAGTTCCCACATATTCTGAGTACTTGAGGGTTTGAATGAGTAGGTGTGTCCAAACTTTGACTGGTACTGTATACATAGAAAACTCAGAAAAATCTTGTTTTTGACTGCACAGGATCTTTAACCAAAGAAAACAAACAAGTTTGCTTTAGAGAACATTTCTTGCAATTCTACACATTTTACCATGGGGTGGGGAGACATTGTTGCACTTTTAAAGCTGATTTCCTGCAATACTTCACCTTTTGCCATGACTTATGCCGTGTTAATATGATATCTGAATGAGAGTGACTCACAAAATCAATGGGGGCACCCAAAGGTCAGGGCCCCTGGGCACATGCCCTGTGTGCCCAGTCAGTAAATCACCATTATTACTACAAGTTTAGATAGGTGGCTAGATTAATTTAGCAATCTTAAATGTTTTTACTGACATGGGCTAATTGAGTGACTGTCAGTGGATGACATATTGCACCTGGTGTATTCTATTTTTTCTAACTCTCAACAGTAAATTGAGACACCAACTGAGTTCCTAATTTTTTGAATAATAATAATTTATTTATTTTTATTCTGAGTAATTACAGTGGTTCGGACCTCGGTGTCCTCATATGTAGTTACGGCCCTACGTAGTTACGTTACCCCATATGAAGTTGGCATTTACAATGGTTAAGGTTAGGGTTGGGGTTAGGTCATGGTTATGATTACGGTTACGGTTAGGATTTAGGGTAGGAACGTCCCAAGGATTCCCGGATAGCATTGACCACGAAATTAATGCTAGCCTCTTAAAGGGGCAGTAGCCTACATTGGCTGTTAAAGTTTCAATGGCGAAGGTGCATAAAAATGGAGGACGGCCCCCGTGTACTTACCAGAAACACCTCATTTGCTAAGTTCGCCGTAGTTACTCTTTTTTGTATTGGCATTAGCACAGTATACATTATCCCAATTCTAGCTCCAAGACGGCGGCAATTTGAAAAAATGAAAAGGTAGATTGTGCTGATATATAGTCACATTGAATTATGTTGCGTGTGGATAGTGCTGAAACGAATACTTCATACAGTGTGACTTTGGAAAGTTTTCCGACCCCTTGACTTTTCCACATTTTGTTACGTTACAGCCTTATTCTAAAATGCCACTCAAGGACATTCAGAGACTTGTCCCGAACCCACTCCTGCGGTGTCTTGGCTGTGTGCTTAGGGTTGTTGTCCTGTTGAGATCCTGCTCCAGAGCGCTCAGGCCTTCATCAAGGATTTCTCTGTACTTTGCTCTGTTCTTCTTTCCCTTGATCCTGACTAGTCTCCTAATCCCTTCCTCTGAAAAAAAATCTCCACAACATGATGCTGCCACCACCATGCTTCACCGTAGGGATGGTGCCAGGTTTCCTCCAGACGTGACGCTCGGAATTCAGGCCATAGAGTTCAATCTTGGTTTCATCAGACCAGAGAATCTTGTTTCTTTAGGTGTCCTTTAGTACTTTAGGTGCCTTTTTGGCAAACTCCAAGCGGGCTGTCATGTGCCTTTTACTGAGGAGTGACTTCCATCTGGTCACTAACATAAAGGCCTGATTGGTGGAGTGCTGCAGAGATGGTTGTCCTTCTGGAAGGTTCTTCCATCTCATCAGAGGAACCTTGGAGCTCTGTCAGAGTGACCATTGGGTTCTTTGTCATCTCCCTGACCAAGGCCCCTCTCCCCTGATTGTTCAGTTTGGCCGGGGGCCAGCTCTAGGAAGAGTCTTGGTGGTTCCAAACGTCTTCCATTTAAGAATAATGGAGGCCACTGTGTTCTTGGGGACCTTCAATGCTGCAGAAATGTTTTGGTATCCTTCCCAAGATTTGTGCAATCCTGTCACGAACAATTCCTTTGATCTAGTGGCTTGGTTTTTGCTATGACATGCACTGTCAACTGTGGGACCTTATATAGACAGGTGGGTGCCTTTTTCAAAGCATGTCAATTGAATTTACCACAGATGTGGACTCCAAGTTGTAGAAACATCTCAAAGATGATCAATGGAAACAGGATGCACAAGAGCTCAGTTATGAGTCACAAAGCAAAGGGTTTGAATACTTATGTAAGTAAGGTATTTCTGTTCAAAAAAAAGTTAGCGCTTTTGTCATTATGGGTTATTGTGTGTAGATTGATGAAGAATTTAAAAAAAAAAAACTTTTTAGAATAAGGTTGTAATGTAACAAAATGACGAAAAAGTCCGTTTTCAAATGCACTGTATCTGAATTCCTCCATTTTTATGCACCTTTGCCATCACAGCATTATTTAATCTGCAGTATTCTTCTGCAATTTATTCTGTTACCAATCATATTTGCATGGTAATATTATCTTATGATTATAATTATTATGTCTCATCTTTTAACTAAATTCTATTAGTCTATTAGCTTCCAAAATGTAATTGTCTAGCTGTCTGATAACATGATCTAATGGAATGGCTTGTCCTGCACTGTGTAAAAATCCAGAGTGCATTTGAGTGAATGCTGGAAAAAGATCTTGGTTCCTTTCTGAACATAGCAATGTGAATGCAAAGAGGACTCACACCACAAAATAGGTGACATGAACTAGCAAAAGAGTTCAAAGTCAAGGGAAGTGTGAATACTGCCCTGACGTATTTAGCTTCTTATCTTCTACCCCAGAGTTCACTTTAAAGAGGTCTGAGATCGGTTCTTTTAAAGAGGACTATATGTGGAAACACCCGTAGATCCTAGAGGAGCAGGAGAGAGTGGTTTTGTCGCTCTAGCTAGTACTAATTTGATTATACTATATTTAGAAAGCATATAAGTCATTTCAAACCTTATTCATACAGTGTTGAATAAGAAATGCATCAAATATTTCATATTTTCACATTTTTATCATAGTTGTACTGTGTACTTGAGCTTGTGTCCTCATCGACTACACCTCAACTATTTGTTTTAATACCAGAAAGCTGGATTTTGAATCATTCTGGCAGTATACATTACTAGGTTTTGTTTATGGCCCTCTCGTGATAAATACATCTATTTAGGTGGAAATATACATTTTGGCATGACGCTTGAATGCTTACGCAGTCATGGTCTCTAAAGGCAGGGATAGCAACAATGTAACACATAGGCCTGCGACTCTTTTTTTATCATAAGTTACAATGCTAGATGAATCACTTGTGACAGTACTGGACATTAGTGTACACTTCCTTACCTTTTTTAATACCTTTTTTAATATCGATCTCGAAATGTGACCATTGGCCTAGCCTTATTGAAATGTGAACATTGGACTAGTCTTATTGAAATGTGAACATTGGACTAGTCTTATTGAAATGTGAACATTGGACTAGTCTTATTGAAATGTGACCATTGGCCTAGCCTTATTGAAATGTGACCATTGGCCTAGCCTTATTGAAATGTGAACATTGGACTAGTCTTATTGAAATGTGACCATTGGCCTAGCCTTATTGAAATGTGAACATTGGACTAGTCTTATTGAAATGTGAACATTGGACTAGTCTTATTGAAATGTGAACATTGGACTAGTCTTATTGAAATGTGAACATTGGACTAGTCTTATTGAAATGTGAACATTGGACTAGTCTTATTGAAATGTGAACATTGGACTAGCCTTATTGAAATGTGAACATTGGACTAGCCTTATTAAACCTTCCCAGTCAATCGGTAACCGTTGTTGTTCCCCAAGTATGAGACAGTGGTTGACTCGGAGAGCCTAGGTACTCTACAACCTGTAGCCTATCACACTGTGAACCGGCGCTACAGCGAGTTCCTCCACCTGCAGACGCGCCTGGAGGAGAAGCCTGACCTCAGGAAGATGATTAAGAGTAAGAAGTCCAAGTCTTTTGTATGTTTTTTGGCTAGAGAGAGATTGCGGTGAGCGGTACGAGAGAGTGCTGAAAGAGCAGTAGGCCAGATTCCAACCCAAGCTGGCAGCTGTACATTATATTCAGTCAAAACAAATCATTCATAGCGTAGATGAAGTCTTACACGTGCTGTATGGATATTTTATTCTCACCAAAGGGTGTTTGTATCTTTTCCATTTCAGATGTCAAGGGACCCAAGAAGATTTTCCCTGATCTTCCGTTTGGGAACCCAGATATCGACAAGGTGGAAGTTCGGAAAGGACAGCTGGATACCTTTCTTAAAGTAGGAATTTAATTGTTTATCTAACAAGGTGAATCATTTCCTGATTTGTATGTTTTTGAAATGTGACTGTTGCATCGTATCTGATCACTCACTATCTGATCGCTTTCTTTTCTTCCAGCAACTGTGTACCATCCCTGAGACGGCCAACAGCGACGAGATGCAGGAGTTCCTGGCTCTTCACACAGACGCCAGCACAGCCTTCGAGAAGAAACCATTTGTTATGTCCCGGATTGATAAGGTGACAACTGAACTGGGCTATGAAATAAAAACAGTGCATGATAACGTGACCTAAAAACATGAAAAGGGAGAGATAATGAGAAATGATAGAAGGTGTGGTTTCTGGTGACAGGTTTTTTCAGGAAGCTAACTTTGGTGCTGTTTGTGTGCTGTGTCCTCCTGGGCCTGGTTATTGGCGTCTACTGTAGATGATGGCGAATGCTGTAGACACTCTGAAGACAGCATTCCCTCGTGCTGAGGACGACCTGGATGGAGAGCCTGCTGATGCGAGGAATGCCCCAGAAGGAAGGAAGAGGTGGGAGTCTTTTTTTTTCACTCACTCACTCACTCACTCACTCACTCACTCACTCACTCACTCTGTTCTCTCTCTCTCTCTTCCCCCTCTCTGTTTCTTCTCTTTCTCTAAATGTCACAAATATGTACGGCCTGGCCAAAGCTTTTCCACTATCATGTCTCTCTTGAAATACTCATTAAAACACCTGTAAACAACTCGCTGTAGTTTTCAATTCACATGTGAAATTTGAAAGCTGCTTTAGGAAAAAAAATGTGTTCTCTGTAACTGCTATTATGACATTAAAGTCAAACTATCTAGTTTTGTGTAATGTGTTTGTTAATTGTTGCTTGTTGTGTCAGGTCTGTCCGGCTGAGGTTCTCCAGCAAAGTCGCCCCTACTCTCAATATACCTGAAATCCAGCCCAGAGTCATATACTGCTTCAATGAAGGGAGCACTGTAAGTTAACCACAGAAGGTTCATATCAATGAGTATCAATATGAATAATAATTTAATATTAATGTCATCAAACTGTCTGTTTGATTGTACTCACTCACTCAACCCGCCCATCCATCCATCCATTAATACACTCATTCATTCCTGTGCCCTGGGCTGGTTCTGCAGGTGTTCCATGGCCTGTCCCTGTCTGGTCTGGAGGGCTTTATAAAGGACCAGGAGGCTCTGCTCTATGCTCCCCAGGAGAAGGAGGCTGACGGGAGGAGGTTCAGCGTGCTACCTGGCAAAGACAGGAAGGGAGGTGGGGGTCGGGAGAGAAAACTACGGGGGACAGGTACAGTTTTTCTAACGTCTACATGGGCCTGCATTATCAACCTATGAAGGACCTTCATGCAGTTGACTGAATATCTAAGGACCGTCTCAGTGCAAAAACCAGACATTATTATCAGAATGATAAACTTTCCAAATGAGATCATCTATGACCATGCTCCACTCAGTAATGGCCAGCAGGTGGTAGTGACCTTGCACAGCCTCTGTAGGCCAGTACCACACCACTGGTTTGAGGAAACGGTGTTGACTATCTGTCTGAGGCTATCTGGCTCTGTTTGCCTTTCTGTTATTCATGTTCCAGAATCATGTCCCAGTATTTGTATCTTTGTCAAGTTCAGGTTTTGTATTCTGTTGCGTGCGCGCTTATATGTGTGAATCTGACTGTGATGCGTGTTCGTGCAGACACGGCCGTGGCAGACGTAGCTCTGAACATCCTGTGTCTGCTGATGAAGGACCAGTGGAGCTGGCTCTGCACTGAGAACATACAGAAGACCATCAGACTGCTGTTTGGCACCTTCATTGAGAGGTATCACACCATATCAGAACGTCATCTTCATAGACTAGAACAGGGAAGCAGACCATACCCCTTCCTAACCATAGATTAGAACAGGGAAGCAGACCATACCACTCCCTCATCAAAGATTAGAACAGGGAAACAGACCATACCACTCCCTCACCATAGATTAGAACAGGGAAGCAGACCATACCCCTCCCTCACCATAGATTAGAACAGGGAAGCAGACCATACCACTCCCTCACCATAGATTAGAACAGGGAAGCAGACCATACCCCTCCCTCACCATAGATTAGAACAGGGAAGCAGACCATACCACTCCCTCACCATAGATTAGAACAGGGAAGCAGACCATACCACTCCCTCATCATAGACTTCAACAGTAAAGAACAGTTGGTCCTTCATACTCATCTTTTATATTGCGCGTGGCCCTTTGCTCCACTAGCAGCTAGAAGAAACAAACCACTCATCTTGTACATATGGGGTTGTTAGTCAGTTTGCTTAGTAATTCAGGGCACTTTAACCCATTGCATCTTCTGTCACAGAATCAACTTTACACTGTCAGGAACAGGACTTCCCTAGTCAGATGTGGTACCACATACTTCATATGACCCCTGGAATAAGTACACATTTTGGTTAGATTGTGGCAAGAACACTATTTGATCCATTCAGTAATTTAGGTTAGCTAGGACAGTGGTTTTCAACTTACTCTTGAAAGTATGAATAGTAGAAATCTAAATTGGGTAGTGTATCATCAGCTTTCCTCTTGTCATGTCAGTCATTGCATACCTGGGAGGAGTGGTTCCCAAACTGCAGTCGGCAGGGGGAGGGGCACGGGTCAGTTTTTTTAGCTAGGTTTGTTAGCTCATCGATTTTCGTGTAGTGTTTGAGTCACTCAATTATCACGTGAATAGACATTAGAAACGGCTAAATGTATAGAACTGCAACAACAAAAAATTGCTCTGGAGGAGTGGTGACGGGAAAATAACCTCTCCCTCAACTTAAAAGAAATGAAGGAGCTGACCGTGAACTACAGGAGACAGCAGAGGGAGCATGCCCCCATCCACATCGGAGAGGGTCAAAAGCTTCAAGTTCCTTGATGTGCACATCACCAAGGACATGAAATGGTCCCACCATTTGAATATGGCACAACAGCACCTCTTCAGCCTCAGGAGGCAGAAGAAATTCGGCATAGCCCTTAAGACCCTCACAAACTTCTACAGATGCACCATCGGGAGCATTCTGTTAGGCTGCATCACCGCCTGGTATGGTAACTGCACCGCCCACAACCGCATGGCTCTCCAGAGGGAGGTGCAGTCAGCCCAACGCATCACTGAGGGCACAATGCCTGCAGTGCGGTCCTGTCTTGTTGACTACTTTTGGGCTGTTTTCCTTTGTTAGTAGCAACGAGCCCGTTTCTCAGTAAGTGAGGGATTCCTGAATGGCGTCCATATATTAATCAGCTCGTGGAAGGTTCCTGTGACCCAGGCAGCCCAGGCTTGTAGAATCAGTATGCTGACGGAAGAGCTGAGGCCTGTTAGCTCGGCCAGAAGCTATACTATGGCTGTGTCTGAAATTGCAAGAAGCCGGTGTTTGTTCATTGCAACTGCACCTAAAACTGTCTGGTCAGCTTGCTGATGAACAAAATGGCTTTTGGAAAGCCAGAGCGTGTATTGACCATATCTATACTGTCTCCACCGTGGTCCTGGCTAGAATTCAAGAGAGACAACTTTTGCCTGTTTTATTTATTTTTTCAGAAGGCGAATAATTGGGTGAATAGAGACCTTCTTGCCTTTAGACCAATTAAAATGGTAATTGATGGAAGATTCTATGATACCATCAAAGCTCTTTATTGGCCTCCAATTGCCTGTGTTCAGGTCAATGACCTCAGGACAGGCGGGTCTCTAAACCCTTACGGTGTAAAACAGGGAGACGTACTCTCTCCCATTTATTTCCCACTACATGTTAATGATTTAGCCCTACAAATCAAACATGCTAAACTTGGTGTTTAAAGTTGCTGATATATTCCTGGGATCTTGTTGTATATGCTGATGAAGTAGTTCTCCTTACCGGGACCGAAGATGACCCCCAGAATATGTTGAATATTGTTAGTTTACGGTGTGCTAACGGGAGACTAGCGATAAATCAAGAGAGGACCTAGATTGTTAATTTCAGAAAGAAGGGCGTGCAGAGAAGTGCACACAACGTTTGTTTTGGTACAACCCCGTTATTCTACACTGGGCTCTATAAATACCTTGGTTTCAGTCTGAATGAACACATGACCTTTGACGATGGCATCAGATCACAGGCAGATTCTGCAGGCAGAGCCTTAGGGTCCGGGCTTATTCTCAGCTGTATACATTGTGTGTAACAATGTTCAAAACAGACAATCCGCTGCTTTCTTGGTGTGCACAAACTGACTCCAAACCTGGCCATCTGTGGAGATATGGGTTGGGAACCATGTGTGGTTAGGCAAAAAGGTGACATGTTACGTCTATGAAACAGACACATAATCACAAAAAAAGGTGGGACCGTACTCATAACTATCTGTGGGCTAGATAATTGTTATCTATTTATTTGTGAAACTGATTTGCAGTATATATATATTCAGGAACAAATGACCATGTGGTGTTAACCAAATCAAGGACAAGCCTTTTCAGATCCACAAGGAATAATGGGCAGTTGATGTTTCGTTTAAACCTAAACTTAGAATGTACACACTTATCAAAAATAACTACAGCCTTGAAGCATATGCTTACCTGATTCTAACAAAAACCCAGTTTGTGCACAACTCTGATCCAACACCCTCCCTCTGGCTATAAGATACGGGTAGATTTAACAGAGCGTCTGAAGAGGAGAGAATTTGCCTACTATGTGATCTCGGGGAAATCAAAAACCAAATCCATTTAGTGTTTTCATTGCCCTCTGTATGACTCTCTGAAGAAAAAAACTATTTGTGATAACCCTGAAGCATTCTGGTTACAGGATGAGCAGAGGCTTGAATTTTTTTTCAGACGGGGCGTGTTTGAGATGGCTGAATTTGTTCATAATGCCTGGAGGAGAAGGAGAAATGTACTGTTTGTGTCGTGTGGCTCGATGGTCGCTGTACTGGCATTGATTATTGTATGCATTTAATTTGTAAAATATTATTTCGTTCTGTGGTGTCCGCTAGGCCCATGTGGGCCTTGCATCAGTAGATGTATGACACTTAAATAAATTATATCAATTATTTAGGGTGGCAGGATAGCCTAGTGGTTAGACTAGGACTAGTAACCGGAAGGTTGCAAGTTCAAATCCCGAGCTGACAAGGTACAAATCTGTCGTTCTGCCCCTGAACAGGCAGTTAACCCACTGTTCCTAGGTCGTCATTGAAAATAAGAATTTATTCTTAACTGACTTGCCTAGTTAAATAAAGGTTTAAAAAATAATAATAATAATACAAATCTGGGATCTGTAACGTTCGTGTCGCAATGTCCCTTTCTACCGCTAGGAGGCAGCACACATCTGTAGAAGTATGGCCACAGAACGTTGAGGAAGGTTTGGAGTTTCAGAATGATATTTAATATTGAATGGCAATTTCCATAGCTTTTATGTCAGAATCTTATATTCCATGCCTTAGACCTAGTCCTAGCCATAGCTGTTAAGTGTGTTGGGCCAGTAACCAAAAGGTGTTGGTTTGAATCCCCGAGCAGACTAGGTGAAAAATCTGTCAGTGCCCTTGAGCAAGTCTCTAAACCCTAGTTGCTCTGGAAAGGACTAAATGACTAAAATATGACAAAATATAAATATATTTGTTGCACCACTGCACTGGGTTCTGTGACAGGATATGACATCAGAGACCAGGCCATTGCATTTGGGTGTGAGATGAGCAGGGGGTTTAGGTCAGCCATGGGATTGGGTTGGGTTCATAATGCTAAACACAGAGCATGACAGGGCTCCTTTCGATTCACTCTTTTACATCAGGCCCCTGCGTTATCACTGGTGCAACCCTTTAGGTGTCAAAGGACACTGCACACAATGGGCTGGCCCACAGGTGGCTTGGACTTTTCAAGGGTCTTCCAACAGACGCGCCGCCTGGGCTGTGTCTCTATCTGCCCAACCCATTCTCAGGTGAGAGGAGTCCGTCCAGTTCATACAAGCCAGAAGCCCGACAATGGGGCTAGATTTCACCTCCAGGCCAGACCAGACACAGTGCTGCTGGGAAAGTCCTGACTGTCCTGGGGATGATGAGCTGCTGAGGTGTGTCTTTTCACACAACCAGTGGGAGGAGAGAGGCAGGGGAGAGATGAGACGGCACAGAGACATTTCCTAGTCGCAGTCATCCTGCAGACGGTCTCGGCCACAGAGTCTGTATAGTATTATCAGACAGGCGCAATGACCGTAAACACCTTTACCAGTGCAAATAGATGCGCGGAAGGACATTTGTCATGAAAAGTACCTTTTTTGTTTACAAATTGTGTAATTATGAAGACATCACCGAGACATTAACATCTAGTCATCCTGGCTGTAGACGGCCTTCCACCCAAAGTAATCTTGGTTAACCCAGAACTAAAGTCTCATGTAATTGGTCAGCTGCTCGATTAAATTCTGTGTCCAATACATGTTAAGAGAAGATATCAAGAAATGCTAGAACAAAGAGTGGAACGAGGAGCTCTATTCGAAGATGTTCCCTCCCCTTCCAAAATTCGAAAGATGCTAACACCTGCAAAATGATTTGTTCAAATAACCAGAGATGAAAAACCCAAACACCGGAACTACGGCTGCTCTGACAGATTCTTTCGTTTTACACGCAGAATTTTTCCATGAGAGATTAGAACCACAGCAATTTGAACCACATAGCCATATTATCAGAGAGATACAAACGGACTGTAAAGTGAACACCTTCACCTGTATGGCCAAATGGATGTGCCCTGTTAAAAGTTGGTGGCAGCTCAGTTGCCACTAGTTTGAATGTTGCTCACTTCATTTTAACAGTGTGTGGAAACACTATGTTGTCATGAAAAGTATTTCCGTGTACAAATTGTGCAATTGTGGTATAAAGACTGCATCTTAAAGATAATGGTATTTGTTGCTAGGCAGCATATCTTAACATTATGAAGCATTTTACCATCATCTGAACATTTTAAGGAATCTTTTCTTATCTGAATTATGCTGTTGACATGAATAGACTACAGCACAAGGCATTCTTGGGGGTTCTTGTCTTGTATTCAGTTGGCTGATATACAATATATTGGCAGATTTCTTGTAAAATGCGTTATGGGGATATTTATTCTCAGATCGCTATTTGTAAAGAAAGACCTCTAAAAACATTCTTACATGACTGCATTTTCTTAAAGATAATTGAGGTTTTATGTGTCTGAATACGAGACAGATTGTTTTAAAAATAAAAATAAATGTTTATATGATTGGCAAGAAGTGACCTATGACGGGTCAAAACGCTTCAAAACTTGGGGCCTCCAGTTTTGTAGTCCTGTGTTGTTTGCATGGACATACTGCAGAGAACAGTCATGCAAAGCACTCCTAGCAATCTCATCTGATTCTGGGCAGAAAGCGTGCATCCTCAGACAGATGACAAGAGCAGCACTCATGATTCATCCCAGCCATCAGATCAATACTGCAGACTTGAGGGCAAAGGGTCACTGACACGTTATCAATCAGGACAGGAAAAATTCCTATTCATCCATAAACTGTATAAAAAAGAATCAGAAACTGTATAAATATTCCTTCATAAACTTAGTATGGATGGTATAGCCCTCTGTGCTCAGAACATTCTCCTAAAGTATGCCAGAATTAAGAAAACCCAAAGTGTGCCTTTTACCATGCATCACAGATTTACAAAGGTTTATACAGCCATGGACCAGCAGGCCGTATTGAGTCTGTCATTATGCCCCATTGCAAGCCATGTGCCTATAGACAATCCTTCCATACTACACAGGCCACCTGCCGTAGAGATACACAGTCATTCAAACACACAACATTACATAGTGTACGTTCGATGGACCATATTAGAATGCCATGGGCATTATGTCACTGAGCCTGCTAGCTTTTATTAATGTCCCCTTCCCCGTTCAGTGAGAGCGGAGAGAGCTAGAGAGAGTGAGTCGAGAGTGAGCGGAGAGAGAGAGAGTGTGAGCGGAGAGAGTGAGCAGAGAGAGACAAATTTGACCCCCATATCTGCGTCAAAAGCAACCTTGGGAAAATCCTCTGCATTATCATTAACAGCAAACTCGTACATTTCCTCAGTGAAAACAATGTACTGAGCAAATGTCAAATTGGCTTTTTTACCAAATTATTGTACGACAGACCACGTATTCACCCTGCACACCCTAATTGACAAACAAACCAAAATGATTTCAAAAAAGCCTTCGACTCAATTTGACATGAGTGTCTGCTATACAAATTGATGGAAAGTTGTGTTGGGGGAAAACATACAACATTATAAAATCCATGTACATAATCAGCAAGTGTGTGTGTGGTTAAAATAGGTTAAAAAAACACAAAAAATCCCATAGGGCCATGGGGTGAGACAGGGATGCAGCTTAAGCCCCACCCTCTTCAACATATATATCAACGAATTGGCAAGGGCACTAGAAAAGTCTGCAGCACCCGGCCTTACCCAACTAGAATCTGAAGTCAAATGTCTACTGTTTGCTGATGATCTGGTGCTTCTGTCACCAACCAAGGAGGGCCTACAGCAGCACCTAGCTCTTCTGCACAGATTCTGCCAGACCTGGGCCCTGACAGTAAATCTCAGTAAGACCAAAATAATGGTGTTCCAAAAAAGGGCCAGTCGCCAGGACCACAAATACAAAAATCTATACGTGTGGCCTAAACATCAGTGCCACAGGTAACTTCCACAAATCTGTAAACGATCTGAGAGACAAGGCAAGAAGGGCATTCTATGCCATCAAAAGGAACATAAAATTTGACATACCAATTCGGATCTGGCTGAAAATACTTGAATTAGTTATAGAACCCATTCCCCTGATGGTTGTGAGGTCTGGGGTCTGCTCACCAACCAATAATTCAAAAAATGGGACAAACACCAAATTGAGACTCTGCATGCAGAATTCTGCAAAAATATCCTCAAAAACACCAAATAATGCATGCAGAGCAGAATTAGGCCGATACCCGCTAAATATGAATATCCAGAAAAGATCCGTTAAATTCTACAACCACCGCAAAGGTAGCGATTCCCAAACCTTCCATAACAAAGCCATCACCTACAGAGAGATGAACCTGGAGAAGAGTCCCCTAAGCAAGCTGGTCCTGGGGCTCTGTTCACAAACACAAACACACCTCACAGAGCCCCAGGACCCAACCAAATCATGAGAAAACAAAAAAGAGAATTACTTGACACATTGGAATGAATGAACAAAAAAACAGAGCAAACTAGAATGCTATTTGGCCCTAAACAGGGAGGGAGAGTTGTCGTCGTCCTCTTCCAGTAGAGCTCAAAGAGCAGCAGGAGGCTGTAGTACTGTGGATAAGAGGCTTGTTTTACAACCCGAAGAGCAGGAAGTCTAAACAGTTTCAACCCGTAAGTAGATCAATGTAGAACAACACAGACCGGGTTGTGTGTGTGTGCGGCATGTTAGCTGCAACATGTTATTTTTATATTCATTGGTCTCGTCTTGACTCTCGTCTTGACTCTCGTCTCGACTCTCGTCTCGACTCTCGTCTCGACGAGACTCGACTCTCGTCTCGACTCTCGTCTCGACTCTCGTCTCGACTCTCGTCTCGACTCTCGTCTCGACTCTCGTCTCGACTCTCGTCTTGCGTCGTCCTCTATTTAACAGAGAACACGAATGCTGTTACTGTATAAGCAACCGTACTTATTTCTGTGGCACTAAATCAGATTTATCGGTCCGACGTGATCTTCGTTGTTCTGGTTGCCCCCCCCCCCCCATATTAAAATGTCTGCTCGTGTTCTTGGATGGGTGCCTGTTACACACATACATTGTTCAGGGACCTTCTGAGGTACACTTAATGTGTTCAGAAAAGTAGAAATCACGCTGCCGCCGTACGTCTAAACTGAGAACCCATTCTCATTTGCAATGATGACCTGGCCAAGAGGCGTAACATTAGAGGAGTGAACAAACAGCACAACACACAGTACCGCCAAACAAGTCAACACTCTATATGCATGTACAGAGGAAAGGTACAAATTCATCAGCTGTACCACAATGAGACATTCACAGTGGGTTAGAGCAGGGGGAAAAAAACAATATAACTGGCAGCAAAAATTGCAACACAGCCGACTTAATGATCAGAAAGGGGAGTGGTGGAATGAATGTCAAGTTTGAGCGTTTTTTGCAGTTTATTTCAGCTCGTTCGCGGCAGAAAACTGGATTGAATGATGGCCATTGGACGTGCGGGCCAGTTTCCACTGTAACATCTTGGTCTTATTGACTTTGCTGAGAACTTCTTTATTGAGGAAAAATGTACTTCCGTGACTGATATGTGGTTGTCTCACCTAGCGATCTGAAGATGAATGCACTAACTGTATGTGGGTCTGGATAAGAGCATCCGCTAAATGACTCAAATGTACATGTGAAGAGATGTGTACCAGAGCACAGATTGCTATTGGTAGTGGAGATGTTGAGGAGTGAGCTGAGATGGAGGGGGGACGTGCCTAGGAGGGACTCTTGCTTCGTGTGTGTGTGTGTGTGTGTGTCATGAGTCTTGTCCTGGAAGCAGAACTGAGCAATTTCCCCTTAAGAGAGGCCAGCTGCAAAGTCAAAATTGTCTATATTGTAAATTCATGAAATTCATTTGGTCTTAATTTAAGGTTAGGATGAAAGGCGCTGCATGGTCAATCCAATACGTGATACGGCCTCTGCAGGAGTCAAGGCCTTCATACTTCTTGCGCTTTGCGGAGCAGCACAGAGCTGTTGTCAAGGAAGTGAGTTTGTGTTTATACAGGACATCCCGCCCCCACCTACCGTCAACTAATCATGTCAATCCGGAGCAATACAGAGCCCTCTGCATTGTTACAAAATTTGGGAGAGCACGGCGATGTGGTGTGGAGCATGATTTGGCTTCTGCAAGCTTCCCAAGGCTCCGCGATTGTGTCACACCCTCCATACGGAGCCTCCGGAGAGCTGTGCCGGATCAAGCATGAATCAGCTATTAGGAATTCAGGTTAGCAGTGTGTTAAGGTTAGGTATAAAATCACATTTGAGGACATTATGACTTTGCCAGACCAGCTGCCTCCAGGAGATTGATCATGAAAACCGCTAACCTGAGAATGTACTGTACAATCCGCTCACTGTGTGTACGTATGCATGCACTTCTGCATATTCTTTGTGTCCTCACTTGTTTTGTGCCTTTTTCTTATGTGTCTGCGCGAATGCGTGTGTCTCAGTGTGTCACGTCTATTTTCTTTTTGACTCACCCTATTGTGTATGTACGCTCATGTATTAACATGTCTACCGACCTCCATGTTGCTTTTGTCTATCTTCACCCACAATCCCTGCACTCCAGGTGGCTGGATGTGGGCATGGCCCACCTGACCAGTGCTCCCTGCTGGGCGATCTACCTCCAGGTGATGCAGGAGGCAGTGTGGCCCGGGGGTGTCCTCCCTGATGGGCCCCGTCCTGACCGCAGCCTCATCCAGAGAGAAGAGACCAGGCAGCAGTGTCTGCACTGCCTCACACAACTACTACCAGGTCAGCGTCTGCACTGCCTCACACAACTACTACCAGGTCAGTGTCTGCACTGCCTCACACAACTACTACCAGGTCAGCGTCTGCACTGCCTCACACAACTACTACCAGGTCAGTGTCTGCACTGCCTCACACAACTACTACCAGGTCAGTGTCTGCACTGCCTCACACAACTACTACCAGGTCAGTGTCTGCACTGCCTCACACAGCTACTACCAGGTCAGTGTCTGCACTGCCTCACACAACTACTACCAGGTTTGTGTCTGCACTGCCTCACACAGCTACTACCAGGTCAGTGTCTGCACTGCCTCACACAGCTACTACCAGGTCAGTGTCTGCACTGCCTCACACAGGCACTACCAGGTCAGTGCCTGCACTGCCTCACACAGCTACTACCAGGTCAGTGTCTGCACTGCCTCACACAGCTACTACCAGGTCAGTGTCTGCACTGCCTTACACAACTACTACCAGGTCAGTGTCTGCACTGCCTCACACAGCTACTACCAGGTCAGTGTCTGCACTGCCTCACACAGCTACTACCAGGTCAGTGTCTGCACTGCCTCACACAACTACTACCAGGTCAGTGTCTGCACTGCCTCACACAGGCACTACCAGGTCAGTGTTTGCACTGCCTCACACAACTACTACCAGGTCAGTGTCTGCACTGCCTCACACAGGCACTACCAGGTCAGTGTTTGCACTGCCTCACACAACTACTACCAGCCACCAAACTAGGCTACCTGCCGCCACGCTAGGCTACCTGCCACCCCGCTACTCTACCTGTATGGGAATCACAGATGTGTTAGGTCATTGTACTGTCATTATTGCCATTTTAGTGTGCGTGTGTGTGTGTGTGTGTGTGTGTGTGTGTGTGTGTGTGTGTGTGTGTGTGTGTGTGTGTGTGTGTGTGTGTGTGTGTGTGTGTGTGTGTGTGTGTGTGTGTGTGTGTGTGTGTGTGTGTGTGTGTGTGTGTGTGTGTGTGTGTGTGTGTGTGTGTGTGTGTGTGTGTGTAGACCTGATTGCTGACATGCTGGGTTCTGAGAAGTACAGAGTGAGCTGGGATATGGCACTGGCGTCTCTGCAGGACCCTAACATCAACCGGTGAGCCCTCTATCATCACTGGCTTTAGCATGTTGGTGTGCGTGTACAGTAGGTTTGTTAAACCTAAAATGTCAATGTCACATACAGACCAAACATTGAGCGTTTGATCCAGGTCAACTTCAGTCTGACCTGTGGTAACCTCTCCCCTCTCTCTGTGTCTGGGTGACTCTACAGGCACCTGATCTACTGTATCTGTGACCTGCTGTTGGAGTTCCTGATTCCAGAGTCTTCAGAGGAGGGCTTTCAGAGATCTCTACTACACAGTCTCTTTGGAGACGAAGAGATGCTTTCTGCTTCAGCTTGACGACACACCAACACACCACCCCTCTCTCTGCTCACCTGTCACTATCCCTATCTATTACCCTCTACCCCCTCCCATCCTGGCTGGCTCATCAGTATGGTAACCGTGGTCCTGCTGGGTTAATCAGAATGGGACCAGAGATTTACTGGAGCTTCTCATGAGGTCAGAGAAGAAAGGTGAGGAGCGTGGAGAAGGGGGGAGGAGGGGGAGGAGGAAAAGGGCTGGGAAGATAGGAGGGGTGGGAAGGCTGGGAAATGGGCTCTTGAACTCCTTACACTTTATAGGCAACGCTCTAAAATGACTGACACTTTATTGAATGTATTCTCAAGGCACTGTGTTGGTGATTGTGCTAATATTGTGTTTTAATTAGATGCTTGTGTAGAGAAACACATTTATGTAGATATGTATGTACAGTATATGCAGTAATAATTTTATGTGTTTATTTATTTATATGTAAAATGCAGTATGTGTGATATCAATAGATATACAGTGGGGTCTGAAATAATTTGACCCCCTTGATAATGATGAGCAAAAATGACTATATAAAATAAATCATACTGAGCTACTGTATATTTTATGCAAATAAATAATTGGGAAATTATTTTATTTTATACTAATACAATTGCTCAGAGAAAGAGATTTTGTTTCATAAGTTATACATACATTTTAAGGTAGGGGTCGAAATCATTGACACCCCTGTTTTCAATACCTCACCTTGCGAGGATTACAGCACATATCTTTTGTCTGCGCTTATGGACGGCCCTCTTCAATTCAAACCACAATGGGCTTCAAGTCGGGAGACTGATACGGCCATTGCACAATGTTGATCTTTCTGGCCAATTAACCCTTTCTGGACAGTTTTTTTTGTTGTTGATTTCTTAAGATCCTCGTTAGCCGAAGACAGCTAGTCTTACTGGGGACCGACACAACGAAAAAGACATTACAGACAAAATACATTTACCTACATTTAAAAACATTAACATGTCATGTGTGTGCATCTCTCAGTTACACATACATGTCAGTACACACAAGAAGTAGGTCACATGGGGGAGAGGCGTTGTGTCTTGAGGTGTTGCTTTATTGATTTTTAAAAAAACCAAGTTTGCTGTTCACTTGCGCTATATTAGATGTAAGGGAGTTCCATGCTCTCGTGGCTCTGTATAATACTGTATGTTTCCTTGGATTTGTTCTGGACCCGGGGGCTGTGAAAAGACTCCTGGTGGCATGTCTGGTGGGGTAAGTGTGTGTGTTAGTGCTGTGTAAATTGACTATGCAAACTATTTGGAATTTCCAACACAATGTTTCTTATAAAAACAAGAAGTGACGCAGTCAGTCTTTCCGCGACTCTTAGCCAAGAGAGGCATGCATAGAATTAATATTAGCCCTCTGATTACAGTGAAGAGTAAGACGTGCCACTCTGTTCTGGGCCAGCTGCAGCTTAACTAGGTCTTTCTTTGCAGCACTTGAATATATGACTGGACAATAATCAAGATAAGATAAATAACTAGAGCCTGCAGGACTTCTCTTTTATTATGGACAGTCTTCTCCCCATCTTTACAACCATGGAATCTATATGTTTTGACCATGACAGTTTACAATTGAAGGTAACACCAAGCAATTTAGTCTCCTCGACTTGTTTAACAGCCACACCATTCATTACCAGATTCAGCTGAGGTCTAGAACTTAGGGAATGATTTGTAGCAGAATGACAACAGCGGCAGCTAGTGTCCCAAGAAATGGTCATGTTCCTACAGGTGAATGGCGTACAGTACATCAGGTCCTCACCATATCACCCATCTACCTATTGGCTGGTGGAGAGGTTCATACAGACCATGAAACATGCCTTTAAAAGCGTCTCAAGTCAAATCAAAATAATTTAATAAATAAGCCCTTCTAAAATTTGTGCACCATTAAGTGGAGGGTTTATATCCTTATATTTAGTTTAGAAATAGGGGGATAATTACTGTGCCCCATTAATTCATGAATTTGAACATTTTAGATTTTATATGGGCCAATTCAAAAATCTCCTTGGTTGAGCAGCTGGCTCTTCCATCCCTTTCTCCTCCTTTACCTCAATCCTTTTCTCTCTTTAAAATCCCGAATAACAGAGAAATGTATTACATTAGAATACATCATGTTTTGTTATTGAAATAAAAGTAATTATCTGAGCCTATTGGCTTTGGTTTGTAAAAGCTTTTTAAAACATTACATTTGACAGAAAACTACTAGAAATAGGCCTGAACCTTGAAAGGATTTAGGGCCTAATGTCAAGGTATTTGCGAAAATTGTTCTTGATCTAGCTACTTGGCAAAATTTGCCTGCTAAACACACTTAACTACACTAGGCTTCAAAGTGCTTGAGCTGTGCAACTATGAACAAGTGCTGATGTTGAAATCGAGGGGTGTCATAAAGATGTCACAATTGATAGGCCATTTGCATCTTACAGTGGGGCAAAAAAGTATTTAGTCAGCCACCAGTTGTGCATGTTCTCCCACTTAAAAAGATGAGAAAGGCCTGTACTTTTCATAGGTACACTTCAACTATGACAGACAAAATGAGAAAAAAAATCAAGAAAATCCCATTGTAGGGTTTTTAATGAATTTATTTGCAAATTATGGTGGAAAATAAGTATTTGGTCAATAACAAAAGTTTATCTCAATACTTTGTTATATACCCTTTGTTGGCAATGACAGAGGTCAAACGTTTTCTGTAAGTCTTCACAAGGTTTTCACACACTGTTGCTGGTATTTTGGCCCATTCCTCCATGCAGATCTCCTCTAGAGCAGTGATGTTTTGGGCTGTTGCTGGGCAACACAGACTTTCAACTCCCTCCAAAGATGTTCTATGGGGTTGAGATCTGGAGACTGGCTAGGCCACTCCAGGACCTTGAAATGCTTTTTATGAAGCCACTCCTTCGTTGCCCGGGCGTTGTGTTTGGGATCATTGTCATGCTGAAAGGCATCTTCAATGCCCTTGCTGATGGAAGGAGGTTTTCACTCAAAATCTCACGATACATGGCCCCATTCATTCTTTCCTTTACACGGATCAGTCATCCTGGTCCCTTTGCAGAAAAACAGCCCCAAAGCATGATGTTTCCACCCCCATGCTTCACAGTGGGTATGGTGTTCTTTGGATGCAACTCAGCATTATTTGTCCTCCAAACACGACGAGTTGAGTTTTTACCAAAAAGTTGTATTTTGGTTTCATCTGACCATATGACATTCTCCCAATCTTCTTCTGGATCATCCAAATGCTCTCTAGCAAACTTCAGACGGGCCTGGACATGTACTGGCTTAAGCAGGGGGCCACGTCTGGCACTGCAGGATTTGAGTCCCTGGTGGCGTAGTGTGTTACTGATGGTAGGCTTTGTTACTTTGGTCCCAGCTCTCTGCAGGTCATTCACTAGGTCTCCCCGTGTGGTTCTGGGATTTTTGCTCACTGTTCTTGTGATCATTTTGACCCCACGGGGTGAGATCTTGCGTGGAGCCCCAGATCGAGGGAGATTATCAGTGGTCTTGTATGTCTTCCATTTCCTAATAATTGCTCCCACAGCTGATTTCTTCAAACCAAGCTGCTTACCTATTGCAGATTCAGTCTTCCCAGCCTGGTGCAGGTCTACAATTTTGTTTCTGGTGTCCTTTGACAGCTCTTTGGTCTTGGCCATAGTGAAGTTTGGAGTGTGACTGTTTGAGGTTGGGGACAGGTGTCTTTTATACTGATAACAAGTTCAAACAGGTGCCATTAATACAGGTAACGAGTGCAGGACAGAGGAGCCTCTTAAAGAAGAAGTTTCAGGTCTGTGAGAGCCAGAAATCTTGCTTGTTTGTAGGTGACCAAATACTTATTTTCCACCATAATTTGCAAATAAATTAATAAAAAATCCTACAATGTGATTTTCTGGATTTTTTTTCTCATTTAGTCTGTCATAGTTGAAGTGTACCTATGATGAAAATTACAGGCCTCTCTCATCTTTTTAAGTGGGAGAACTTGCACAATTGGTGGATGACTAAATACTTTTTTGCCCCACTGTATATGCTACTGTACAAGCAACCAGAGTACGCATGAAAAATAGTATTTTGTAACCTGTACAATTTGTTTGAAAATTACTTGAAAAAGCATGTAATATAGCCTACTCTATATAGCCTACTCTATATAGCCTACTCTATATAGCTTACATGTCCGATTATCTACTTTGAACCTCAGGTGCTTTAGAGGCACTGGCTATAGTCACGACTAAAGGGGCAATATGGGATTGATACATCAGGTTTGTAAACAATGTGATTGTAAACATGGTTAAAACTATGATTGTGATCACATGGATGGTGCTTGCACACACAAGGGCGTCTATGAATTTGAGAGAGGTTACATTTTTCCAGACCCATATCCCTAAACTTTTTACCAAAAACAATGGCGGGGATACCTTTTGTTGTTGTTCGAATTCCTGATTGCCCCATTAACATTATGCTATCCCTGAATCCGCTACAGTATTATAGGGCCTTATACTATTGTGTATTATAAGATGTCATTTTTTAAAGACGTTTTTCAAATGAATTGGGAACTAGCCTCCATGACACAGAATCAAAATTGACAAAGAATAACCCTAGATGCATTCGTTTCCTGTCTTCGTTCTCGATTCGGCCAAACATGTATCTTATGTGTCCACTTGCAGGTGGTGTGTTTGAATAAAAAAGAAATGCTCCCTTATAAAATTAATTACTCCATGAAGTATTCCAGCAACGTGTACGCTGCCATCTTGTCTGTTTCAAATCTTCTCTCTTTCATTTAGACAGGTGGGTCCACCCCGAAGTGCCGGACGTCATGGTGACAATCACCTGTCTCGATCAATGAGAGAGCTAGATGAGAGAGTTAGACGAGACAGAGCATTTTCTAAATTCAAGCTAACCACCTGTAACTGGACACAGACATTTTAGAAGATACGTGTTATGCCGAATCGAGAACGAAGACCGTATCGCAAAATCCAGGTTAGTTGGAAAATCTACGGCTGTGTTTTGTATATGCAAACCTGTAACGCCCAGTAATGGATACCAAAAATCTTTGGTTATATCACATTATCTGGTGTACAATCTGTAGCTAGGAAGTATGGAATTTCCTTTATTTTGCTAAATCACTTCTGACCACAGTAGACTACAAAGACATGACAGAAATACAGACCATAAATGCAGATCCTGGAGGTGTCAAAAAGATGATGTCATAATTAATAGGACCCCTGCACCTGGTCTTACAAGCAACCCGAGTAGGTCTATGCCTATTACAAATGACAATAAGCTAAAATAATAATAATATTCTATTATTAGTATTATTATGCCATAGCTTCATACAATTATATATTGTATGATTTTTCAAATGTATGTGAACTTGTGTTCATGACACAGCATTTAAAAAGAAAAAACACATTGTTTTTCCCCTCTTCCATGTTCTCAGTGAAAGTAACATGACACACATGGAAATCTTATTTTGCCAAGCTTGTACAGTGCTCTTACTTTACATGGTATTTGCGTCTGTAATAATGACGTTGACAAAATGTCAAATATTGCTGTCGAAACAAAGGGAAACTGTGGTCTCCTGTTGAGTTTGCAGATCCTGCAGCGTGTGATTATGAGGCAAATAGGCTATTAGTGGTTAAAGGTGTGTTTACACATGGCACAATCTTGGCCTCAAATGTCACAGTGGTTTTGCTGATGGACAGAGAATGGAAATTCAACCCGACCAGGAACAATAACAACTTGAGGTAGGTCTCTAAATTGTCTGTATCTTGCCCACCACTCATGAAAAATGGAGCAGATGGTATGTTAAAAAGATTTGAGTACCCCGAAGAGGTGCTTTCCCCCAAACATATTTAGGGATTCGCAGACGCTCTCAGACCATGAGAAACAAGATTCTTTGTTTGGATGAAACCAAGATTGAACTTTTTGGCCTGAATGCCAAGTGTCACGTGGCACCATCCCATCGGTGAAGCATGGTGGAGGCAGCATCATGCTGTGGGTATGTTTTTCAGTGGCAGGGACTGAGAGACTTGTCAGGAGGGAATGATGAATGGAGCAAAGTACAGCGAGATCCTTGATGAAAACCTGCTCCAGAGCGCTCAGGACCTCAGACTGGGGGCGAAGGTTGACCTTCCAACAGGACAACGACCCTAGGTGCACAGCCAAGACAATGCAGGAGTGGCTTCGGGACAAGTCTCAATGTCCTTGAGTGGCCCAGCCAGAGCCTGGACTTGAACCCAATCGAACATCTCTAGAGAGACCTGAAAATATCTCCGCATACAACATGATAGAGCTTGAGACGATCTGCAGAGAAGAATGGGAGAAACTCCCCAAATACAGGTGTGCCAAGCTTGTAGCCTTATACCCAAGAAGACTTGATGCTGTAATCGCTGCCAAAGACGGGTGTACCGTCTCGACCTCTGAATGACCCTGCTGGTCATCTATGAACGTTTGAACATCTTGAAGAAGAATCTGGCCTTAATGGCCATGTGCTATCTCCACCCGTCACAACCAGAAGAGGACTGGCCACCACCCAGTGCCTGGTTCCTCTCCAGGTTTCTTCCTATGTTCCTGCCTTTATGGGAAGTTTATCCTAGCCACTGTGCTTCTACATCTGCATTGCTTGCTGTATGGGGTTTTAGGAAGGGTTTCTGTATAGCACTATGTGACGTCTGCTGATGTAAAAAGAGCTTCATAAATATATTTTATTTTATTTGATAGAACATAAGGCAGAGGGAGCATAGACATGGTCCCTCATAACAAAACAGACAGAAACACTAAACCAGCTCGGATTTACATTGCTTTGACTGAAAGGTTAGCTACAATATGACATTTGCATTGCTTCTTAGTGTGCAGTGGCTCTCTTCTTCTCTCCTGCACCTTAGTGGCCCAGTCTGCACCTTGAGTCCAACATACCACCGATACTGCAATGTAACTACAGTCGAACACCATTTCATTGCACTGTCACTTGACTGTGATTGATATTGACACACCGGTCTCCTCTTTCATGGGCTATTACAATTATTCAGTTAATTTCAATGGAAAGCTAACTCTACTGTATGAAAAACAAATCTTAAAATGCAAATGTGCACACCCTCACTCCATCACCATCACCGGGAAAGATGCAAAACCCTCCACATCCAGATCCCCCTCCCTCCTTCTCTCCCTCCATTCCACCTTCTTTCCACTCCACCCATCCACCCTGACATAAGAAGAGGTAGATTGCCGTAGTTCCAGTTCAGAGCTGAGGGTTGTTGAGGTTGCGGAATGGGTGTGTGTGTCATCCTGGGCTGGTTGGTACTGGTCCTGACTGGCCAACGGCTGACTGAGGGAAACAGTCTGCAGCTTTCAGGGGACTACTCCATCTCGTGTCTCTTTCCGCTCCACAATTTAGCCACCTCCGGTTCCAACCTACCAGACATGGAAGCCTGCAAAAAGTAAGTTCAATAAAGATCTCACAAGAGGACGTTGTTTATCTATTTCCCTGGCATTTTAGTTCATTTTAGACCATCAGTGAGTTATTGTTGTTTGACTCAATCACTTTCTTTCGATAACGGATTTATGTTGTAATGTCTTTTTATTCTGCTTGAAATCAATTCACTCCTATTCAGAGGCAAATCTAATAAACATGGCTATCATTTGATACAAGCCATGAGATTCGCTGTGGAGGAGATCAACAACGGCACCAAAAACCAACATCTTCTCCCAGGGGTGACGCTGGGTTACCAGGCGTATGACATCTGCAATACACCAGCCAGTGTCCTGGCCACTCTGGACCTCCTGGCCCAACAGTTACAGAGAACTTCAGGGAACAAGACGGGTGGTGACCAGAGAGCAGTGGCAGTGATTGGGCCTGATAGTAGCAGTTATACCTTTCCCCCGGCTGCAATGCTTGGCTCCTATCTGGTGCCACAGGTACATTGTATTTCCCAAGTTCGGTTATTGGTAACTGGTGAAACTAACAATAATCTGTTTGCCCTCTAGACTGAGAATGGAACACATTTGTGACCATTTGTTTTTGTCTTCTATTGCTCTTCTATTTATATTTTTAAATGTCTTGCCTCCTATGATTTCAACATTTTTTTCCATTTATGTGCCCTTTATTTTTTCTTCTTCCTCCTCCTCCTGGTCCTCCACCTCCTGGTCCCCCTTCTGGTCCTCCTGGTCCTCCACCTCCTGGTCCCCCTTCTGGTCCTCCTGGTCCTCCACCTCCTGGTCCCCCTTCTGGTCCTCCTCCTCCTGGTCCCCCCTGGTCCTCCTGGTCCTCCTCCTCCTGGTCCCCCCTGGTCCTCCTCCTCCTGGTCCCCCTTCTGGTCCTCCTCCTCCTGGTCCCCCTTCTGGTCCTCCTCCTTCTGGTCCCCTCTCCTGGTCCTCCTATTTGTGATTTTTTTTTTCTAGATATCCTATGAAGCCACAAATGAATTGCTGAGCAACAAGCACCTCTACCCATCCTTCTTCCGCACCATCCCCAGTGACAGGAACCAGGTGGACGCCATGATCCAGCTGCTGGTCCGTTTTAACTGGACCTGGATCGTGCTACTGGGCAGTGATAACTCCTACGGCCTCCAGGGCATGCAGAGGCTCTCCCAACAGGCGGCCTACTACGACATCTGCATCGCCTACCAAGGAGTCATCCCCGACCTCACCTCGGCCACCAACCAGACCATGAGGAGCATTGTCAAGGGCATCTTGAAGACCAAGGTCAACACTATTGTTGTCTTCTCCAGCAAAAGCAAAGTTAGTGGGTTCTTCCCATTTGTCATAGAGCAGGGTGTAACTGGCAAGGTGTGGATAGGGACAGAGGACTGGTCAGTGGCCACTCTAGTGTCGGGGATACCAGGGATTCACACCATCGGAACTGTTCTAGGCATCTCGATCAAATACGCAGCCATAGCTGGGTTTGAGACGTTCGAAAGCCATGTTGTTTCAAAGTTACTTAGGGACACCTCCAATGGCATGATGGACCTGAGGGTTGACTGTTTGCAAAATACGGATCTCTATAGCATGGCAGTAAAAAACTTCTCTTTGGATGGCTATGACATGACATCCTCTTATAATGTTTACAAGGCTGTATATGCTGTGGCCCATGCACTGCACCAAGCACTTGGTTGTGACTCAGGTGAATGCCAAAAGATTGAAGTACAACCTTGGCAGGTGAGTGTTTTCAAAATGATGGTACTGAAGTCAAAAAGCCCACTCTGAAGAAAGTGAGCACACGTTCACGACACACTTGATATCGATGTGCTCTTGGAAATCTACAGTGAACAATGTTCACTATCCCAGGCCTGTTACAGTCATGTTTAAATTGGCGCATGCTTTTCTTCCTCTCTCTCCCTCAGCTTCTGCCACTGTTAAAGCAGGTGAGATTCTCTGTTGGGAACTCCTCTGTGTACTTTGATGAGAACGGAGACCCGCCCACAGGATATGACATCGTGACCTGGGTTTGGAGGGGAACAGAGTGGTCTCTCCGAGTGGTGGGCTCTTACACTCCAGACCCCACTGACCTCACAGTGGACCCTGCTCAAATTGAATGGGCTAGTGACATTGACAACCTGGGAAAAGTATAGCCACAATATTACAGTATTTACACAGTAGTATTACAATCAATTGTCAGATGCAATTGCAGAATGATTTTGGGTACTAGAATTGTAGAAACTAGTCATAGAGAGTGTAAACCATGGTTGCATGTGGACTTGGAAAACCTGTGTGTGTGTTGTTTTTATTGTGGTTGTGTCCAGGAGGTGCCTCCGTCAATATGCTCTCCAGAATGCCCTACAGGTCACAGGAAGCTGCAGACAGGACAACACAAGTGCTGCTTTGATTGCCTGGCCTGTCCTGCTCACACCTTCCTCAACAGTACTGGTGAGATTACTGTCACACACCCACTGGGCACATCCATAGTTCATCCTCTATCTGTAATGATTTGAATTGTGCTGTTTAAAAGTGTCCAGCGGGTGGCGGATGTTGCCCCTCTCATAAACTGGCCCATGGGTGAGTGTGAGGATTTTTTATATTTTTTTTAAATGTAATTGTACATTTTTTGGGTGGGGTCAAAAAAATTGGGGAGGTAAAAAAAATAGGAGGGGGGGGCAACAAACTCAATATACTTTAAAATGACTAAAACCAAATCTAATATGTGTAGAAACGATAATGGATCTATATTAACAGTTTTTTTCACTGTCCAGCTCACTAATAATCACAGTGCACAGTCAGAGAGCATCAAAAATTCCCCAAAACGATGGATAGAGGACTATTTATAGCTAATTTTGACGGCATGGAAATATAACAAACTCCAGACCTCGTTGAAGACTGAATGCGGCCCCCCGGGGGGCAAAGATAGTTCGACACCCCTGATCTATATCAAGCAGCTGGCAGTAGCACAACTAGAACAACAGTGATAGTGCAACTGTCTCTGATGGTGATTAGTGATATCTGTTTTTAAATCAATACTGAGGATATAGGTTAACTCAATTCATGAATGTTAACACCTTCATCTTCTGAACTGGTTGAACTAAAATAAATCCTGTAAATGTTGAACTGACCCCAGCCTTGATGTTATGATATATATGTCACTCTTTAGGATCTACCTGGTGTCAGGCGTGTGAGCTCCACCAGTGGTCCACAGAGGCGAGCAAGGTGTGTCTGGATCGGACGGTCCTGCTGCTGGCTTGGGACGCCCCCCTGTCTCTTGCTCTGCTGGTCCTCCTGGCTCTGACCCTGTTCATGACCCTTGGGTCAGGGGTCGTCTTCCTCCTCAACCTGGGCACCCCTGTGGCCAAGTCGGCTGGCGGGCGCACCTGCCTGGTGATGCTTCTGGCCCTAACCGCGGCGGCCGCCAGCGCCCTGTGCCACTTTGGCCTCCCATCTCGGCCCGCCTGCCTCCTCAAGCAGCCCCTCTTCGTCTTCAGCTTCACCGTGTGTCTGGCGTGCGTCACCGTGCGCTCCTTCCAAGTGGTCTGCATCTTTAAGCTGTCTTCCAAGCTGCCCCGTGCCTATGATACCTGGGCTAAGAACCACGGGCCTGAAGTCACCGTCCTTGTCGTGTCCATGACAGTGTTGTCGATGTCTGCACTCCGGGTTGCTCTAAACCCCCCGTACCCCTCCCAGGACGTGGACTTCTACTCCAACTGCATTGTCACAGAGTGTAGTAACACCCTCTCTTTCGGTGCCATGATAGAACTAGCCTACGTCTCTGTGCTCAGCATGCTCTGTTTCTCCTTCAGTTACATGGGCAAAGACCTGCCAGCCAACTATAATGAGGCCAAATGTATCACCTTTAGTCTCATGGTCTACATGATCTCCTGGATCAGCTTCTTCACCATCTATTTTGTCACAAGGGCGGAGTTTGCCATGGCCATGCATGTGCTGGCCATAGTGTCCAGTGTGCTCGGTATTCTCGGTGGTTATTTCATGCCCAAGGTCTACATCATGGTGCTGAGGCCCAAAATGAACACAACGGCCCATTTCCAAAACTGTATTCAGATGTATACCATGAACAAACAGTGAGAGATATGTGTTTATCATAGATTGCCTTTTGTATTTCCCAATCCATTGCATAGGTAGATGCCATAGTACATGTTGCTCTGCTCTTAGCTAAGGAGAAAGTAAATGTTGACCTTGCACATTTAAATGTATGTATAATGTTCTCTAACATGGTTGTAATGTAGTTATGAGGTTAGCTTTCTAATGCACTCCTTTTCGACTTAGCTAAGTGTGTGTTTTTACCGGGGAGAATTCAGAAAACCAAAGCTAAACCTCTTTGGCAGCATCTGGTGTTGTGCTCTTTTTTCAGTGTCTGTGTGGCATATGTTTGGCCTCTCTTTACAAGAATAGAAAGTGGTAGCGTGGGCATGCCATAGAGAGGTGCCTTGCCTTCTGTTGGGGTGAATGCCTGCCTGTATGTGTGCCCTCTCACTGGGCATCTGTGGTGGCAGGCTTCAGGAGCTTAATGGGATAGCCTGTAAGCCTCTGATTTAAACCCAGCTATCCCAAAGACCCATAAACATGTCCCATAGTTCTCGCTTTTCAATCTAAGTGTGTGACTCAGTAGTCTATTTGAAGAATCTGCATCTGATTATTTATGCTTAAATCAATAAATAAACCAACTAATAAAATTACCTAGATTTCCTTCTTTGTATTTCATTTAAAGGGAAATTCCACCATTTTTTCAACTTTATAGTCATTATGAATTATTTAACTGACTTGCCTAGTTAAATAAAGGTCAAATTAAATTAAAATTATCTCCAGCACCATACCAGTGTCTACGGTCTACTTGAAAACTGCACATTTCTACATTCTGTGCTTAAAAAGAAACCACTATGTGGTTCCATAGTGTAGTGGTTATCACATCTGCTTTCCATGCAGAAAGTCCTGGGTTCAAGCCCCAGTAGAACCATGCTTTATTTGACTGAGAGACTGAAAAACAGCTTCTATCTCAAGGCCATCAGACTGTTAAACAGCCATCACTTTATTGAGTGGCTGCTGCCAACATACTGACTCATCTCTAGCCGCTTTAATAATTAAAAATTGGATGTAACAAATGTGTCACTAGCCACTTTAAACAATGCCACTTTATATCATGTTTACATACCCTACATTACTCATATGTATGTACTGTACTCTATACCATCTACTGCCCCTTGCCTATGCCATCGCTCATCCATATATTTTTATGTACATATTCTTATTCATTCCTTTACACTTGTGTGTATAAGGTAGTTGTTGTGAAATTGTTAGGTTAGATTACTTGTTAGATATTACTGCATGGTCGGAACTAGAAGCACAAGCACTTCGCTACACTCGCATTAACATCTGCTAACCATGTGTATGTGACAAATAAAATTTGATTTGATTTGAAGACAAGAAGAAAGGTCCTAAAAAATGTCTTATTCGATGACATCAACAAGAATTAAAAGTTAAAAAATGATTTTCAAAACATGCAATGAGTTTTTCTAGCCAGGTGGAAACCATATTTCTGCTCCTCACGTCACCGCAAATCTTTTAGTGTTTGAAAATTCACTGTTTTTAAAAGGTTTTTACTTTTGATGGCATTATCAAAGTGCACTTTTTTAACTACAAAACATGTAAATATATGTAGACACGATAGACACTGTTACCATATGCAGACACTGATATGGTGATGGAGATAATAAATTAGGTTTTAAAAGTGGTAGTATTGCACTTTAATGTGTAAAACTGTCTCATTTTGATCATGCAAAACGTTCATACTTAAACCAAGATTCTTAGGGGGTAACCATTGCAAAAGTTAAATGTGGATTTTCTTAAATTTGTTAGTCAAATGTGACAAGACATTTCATGGAGGAGGGTCAAATGAACTAGTTAGAACAAAATGTATGGAATGCAAGATCCACTACAATTTGGTCAAAAATCACAATCCCGGACAAAAGGTTATTATTTATTTAAAATTGATTGTAGTTTTATTGTCATACAAATGTCATACATAGTTTTAAGAGCTTCTTTAAATGCAATATAAAACAATAACGGTACTATTACAAAGCATACAAACATACTATTGCCTTTTATAAAAGATACATCCATAAGATAACAAAACAATGAATAACAATAGAGAAATATCCTCAAAGAATTGCTGTAAAAAATACAGTAGCCTATTGTAGATGCTGTTACATCTGTCATATAACACATAGACTCCATTGGAGTATGAAAAAAAATGCACATTTCACAATAATAGATCATAACTCAATCGTCAGCTACATTCTTCACTGCAAATGAAAATCTAATTTGATAAAACAAGTAAGAGAAAAAAACATCCTTCACAAAAAAGTGACTACCCTCACATCAAATATGCTACGAATGTGCCACACACATCTGTCCATCAATGTGATGAGAAAATAAGAGCTCAGGAAACCCACAACGTTGAGCAGGTTGGAAATGCATATTTCCTACACAGTGAGGGACATACAGTCCATTGTTTCCCTCAGGTTTTCGAGTGACTTCAGTCCACCGTCTTTCTCTACCAGGGCCTCCAGACTGGGCCTTTAGCTCCTGTGTCCTGGAGCGTGGTGTTGGTGTTAGTGGTGGGTCGGAGGGTGGAGGAGACTGGGGAGGTGGAATGGACCACTGGGTGCTGCTGGATGGATCTCTGGACCTGGGTGGAGAGCTGCTGCTGGAGCCCCTGAAGAGGTCCAGCCGAGGTGATGATGGAAGTGGTGTCTCTCTTGGGGCTTCCGGACAGGAACTGCAGAGACTCCCTACAACATTGTGAATAACCCTCGCCGTAGTCCCTCTGAGATGGATCCGGCTGCAGCTGCTGCCTCAGGAAGCTCACGGTCATCTCCAGGATGTCGGCTTTCTCCAGCTTGGTGTTGGGGTCCTGTTTGTGGAACTCCTTCTCCAGGATGAGCTTGAGCTGCTCGATGCAGCCGTTGATGCGATCCCGACGCATCTTCTCCACAATGGGTTTCCTTATCTGACGCAGAGAAGAACATTTGATTAGTCTACAGCTCTAATATGACATAAATAAACTGAAAAAGCCACAATAAACATACACACTTTATACTGTATATACACATTGATTGAACATCATTTGCATACCTTAATGTCTTTTTCTGCGAACCTCAGGTGCTGGAAAGAGAAGTTGGTTGAACAGGGAGCCATGTCTGTAGGTGTGAGAGAGTGACAGGTCTGTCTGCTAGTTCTCTTGGGCCACAGTGTGGTCTGGGCCCTCTAAGGGATCTCTCCCCCTTTATATAGCAGGAGATTACCATGACAAAGCCATGTGGCCCAGACCAGGCTGGGGTTCCCACACTACTGAGACCACAGGGCCGCCCATTGCAACAATAGGAGAAACATCAATAACTTGATGGATTATGGGGTAGTAGAGGCAACACAGAGATGTTTCCCAAGATAAACTATTAACTACTGATTAATGTATGAATAGGTTAAGCCATTATACATGCAATTAACATCACATCTCGGTTTTCATACCTATCAAATTAGAAAACTATGGCGTAAAAACAAGTTAAAAGCCAACACACTTCTGAAGGGAAGAGCCCTCTTAAAAGAGGGTCATTTATACCGTAAAGAAAAGATCTGAGTAATTTCAGAACCCTTTCATTTCTAACACAATCTCACCAGTATAATTACAAAATAAAATTACTCTGGAGAGCTATCTTTCTCTCCAGACAATGTTATTGTTGTAATTAACCCAACATTAGTTGAATTGTCGCATAGTTTCAATAAAATACATACAATTTGGATAGAATTCATATGCAGTCAGTACTGCAACAGTGTGGTTACAACACTTTTGAAAGTTAATGGTATCGTAACCATTGGGCTTGTATTGTTATAAAAATGATGCTAATGCTAAAGGGTGCTCATGTCTGATGAAGAAGACATTCACATAGACACAGATGTCTGTCGCTGTGTTGGAATGTGGGAGTTACACACACTTATGTATATATCAAACCTTTTGTCACACACCCCACACACTCCGTCCAGACAAGTAGCCTCCACGTTGACAGACAGTTGACATATAACCATTGTGTTATCTATTGTCTGTACCTCTGTTCTCATTGGCTGTTGAGTGTGGGAAAGCTCATGACAACTCATGCCCACATGTGGATTTATTACCCCCCAGGAAAGATTCATTCTAGAATGCTTTGTCCCACAACAAGTGTTTTAGTGTATTTTTCCAATTCAAAGTATGACTGAAGAGGTATTTTATCTCGTAGATGGTAAATATCGTGGCTTTAAATACAAAGAAGATGAACTACAGTATAACATTGTAACGAATAAGATAAATTGTTACTTTCCCAAGAAAAATCCCAGAACTCTCATCTGTGTTCAATGTCGGACTATGCTGCTGGACCAGAGCGGGGAGACTGGGGACAATGCCACAGTCACTGGCAGAGTGCAATGGCTGTGTTTCAGGCAGTGCAAAGGTCACACATGTCTGGCCTGGCCTGTGGGCGCTGTGAGGAGACTACTCTCCCTAGTTTCCCACCAGTCCCTAGCACTGGGGTAGATGAGCTACAAAAGCCAGGCCGCTCCCTCAATGCCCCATTGGGAATGTTAATTGATCCTTTGTTGCAGGACAAACAGAAACCCTATGTCACAGACCATCTGGGAAAAAATCAAGTTAATGGGGCCTTGCACATCGACAAAGAGCTACAAGAGCGCCCTGTCTTCTTCTTCCACTTTGGCCTGGATGAATATTGAACATTTCAATGGTGTTAAAACTACTCATAAAGGGGAATTTGTCAACTACATCTATACAATAATATTTTTTAACTGTTAGCTAGAAATTCCCTTTTGGCTAGCTGTGCATTGATCACATTGACAGTGTGGGGAAGGGAAGGTTTTGGCTAGCTGTGCATTGACCACATTGACAGTGTGGGGATGGGAAGGTTTTGGCTAGCCTTTGTCTGGGGTCTTTTAGTGTGTGTGAACAGTGACCCACCAAAAGATAGACAACAGTCAGTCTGAATTCCTGCCATACACTCTGGACTGCCAGGCATGTGGTGGAGTAAGGCAGTTTCCCATCAGCCCTGTGCCTTTGGGAGTGTGCTAGCTCCTGTTTCCCACACTCTCTGTCCATTCACCGGCCTCAATAAGGGGACAATAGAAGTGTGTCTTGTTACACATCACATTAGCCACGGTGTTTGATCTCTGGTTGGAGGGAGGGAGGGCTCCGTAATCACCGCCAGACCATCTGCAGGACTAACCCTGAGAAACTTCTTTCAAACTTTTTGCCACAATAAAAAGAATACGTATTTCTTGGCCCAAGCAAGTCTCTTCTTCTTATTGGTGTCCTTTAGTAGTGGTTTCTTTGCAGCAATTTGACCAGGAAAAAGACCGGATTCACGCAGTCTCAACTGACCAATTGATGTTGAGACGTGTCTGTTACTTGAACTCTGCAAAGCATTTATTTGGGCTGCATTTTCTGAGGCTAATGAACTTATCCTCTGCAGCAGAGGTAACTCTGGGTCTTCCTTTCCTGTGGCGGTCCTCATGAGAGCCAGTTTCATCATAGCACTTGATGGTTATTCTGACTGCACTTGAAGAAACTTTCAAAGTTCTTGACATTTTCCGGAATGACTGACCTTCATGTCTTAAAGTAATGATGGACAGTCGTTTCTCTTTGCTTATTTGAGCTGTTCTTGCCATAATATGGACTTGGTCTTTTACCAAATAGGGCTATCTTCTGTATACCACCCCTACCTTGTCACTGAAGGGGTTAAACCAAGGCCTCATACCTTGGTTTAATGATAAACTGTAAGGTCTCCTCTCAGGAGACCTCTGTGTGTGTGTTAAAACCTGTCTTGAGTGTTGTGCCCTATCAGAAGGCAGGAAACCGCCTACACTCATACTCCTCCTGTCTGGGCAACCACCATGGTTGTCTGAGGTTCTGAGAATACGACAGGTTTTCTGAGAACACAAGGCTGCCGCAAGCCTGATGAAAACAGTCACCTGTCAGAAGATACTTAGACTCATTCACTTCGTTATGACCCTATACTTGTGTGTGTGTGTCTTTGTGTTCCTTGACGTCATTTACGTTCACAACTTGTAGACTTGCTTACATGCTGCTGTGCGGTTTGTTGCTAACCTTACTTTGCTACCTGCCAACTTTACGGTTTTTACTTTTTAATTTCCGTTTTATATGTTAATTTTGTCCCTAGCTCAACTTTTTTCATTCAACTTATTCATCCCGGACGCTTTATCTGGACGTGGTTCATCAGGACCTTCACCAGCCGAAGATAACATTAACATTAGTAACATTATCATTATGCCTTCTAATTGCAGTCGCTGTACTCATAATATACAGGAGAATGATCGCCTTATGGCGAGGATACCTGTGCTGCAAGCCGAGCTTCAGACGCAATCGTTAGGCAAGGGCAATTTACTTGTAGGAAAGGATGAAACAGCGTCTTTGCCACCAATAAGTACAGATAGCCGTATAAATCCCCTCGTACAGTCCCCGAAGCCTGACAATTTTCTCATGGCTTCTGGAAGGAAATGCTGTAGGAATACTCAGCCAGTGTCGCTCATTCAGCCAACGGAAACTTTCAACATGTTCTCCCTATTAAGCAACGAGTCGGAGTCAGAGGCCGAGCCTTCTCTGGTCTCTATTCCTCCCGTTACGGGGTCTGGGACGCTGAAGCCTCCCACCATAAGCTCTGACAAATGGAAAACCCTAGTCATTGGGGACTCCATTACCTGCAGTATTAAACTTAAAACAAATCATCCAGCGATCATACACTGTTTACCAGGGGGCAGGGCTACCGACGTTAAGGCTAATCTGAAGATGGTGCTGGCTTAAGCTAAAACTGGTGAGTGTAGAGAGTAAAGGGATATTGTTATCCAAGTCGGCTTCAACGATGTTAGGATGAAACAGTCAGAGGTCACCAAGCGCAACATAGCTAGAGTGTGTAAATCAGCTAGCAATATGTGTCGGCATTGAGTAATTGTCTCTGGCCCCCTCCCAGTTAGGGGGAGTGATGAGCTCTACAGCAGAGTCTCACAACTCAATTGCTGGTTGAAAACTGTTTTTGTAGATAATTGGCCGTCTTTCTGGGACTCACCCACAAACAGGACCAAGCCTGGCCTGCTGAGGAGTGAAGGACTCCATTCTAGCTGGAGGGGTGCTCTCATCTTATCTACGAACATAGACAGGACTCGAACTCCACAATGAGAGCTGTTAGCTAGCCTGCCAGCTTAGTGGAGTCTGCCACTAGCACAGTCAGTGTTGTCAGCTCAGCTATCCCTATTGAGACTGTGTCTGTGCCTCGATCTAGGTCGGGCAAAACTTAACATGGCGGTGTTCGCTTTAGCAATCTCACTGGAAGACCTCCTCCATGCCTGTCATTATTGAAAGAGATTGTGATATCTCACATCTCAAAATAGGGCTACATAATGTTGATACCTCACTTCAAAGGCAGTTATAGTCAATTAACTAATCACTGATCATAATCTTGATGTGATTAGACTGACTGAAACATGGCTTAAGCCTGATGAATTTATTGTATTAAATGATGCCTCACCTCCTGGTTACACTGGTGACCATATCCCGCAAAGGCAGAGGTGTTGCTAACATTTACAATAGCAAATTTCAATGTACAAAAAAACCCCAGACGTTTTCGTCTTTTGAGCTTCTAGTCATGAAATCTATGCAACCTACTCAAGAGCTTTTTATATCTACTGTTTACAGGCCTCAGCGTTCCTAACTGAGTTCCCTGAACTCCAATCAGATCTTGTAGTCATGGCAGATAATATTCAAATTTTTGGTGACTTTAATATTCACATGGAAAAGTCCACGGACCCACTAGCCATCCTCGACTCAGTGGGTTTTGTCCCACAAGTCTCCGGACCTACTCACTGCCACATTCATACTCTGGACCTAGTTTTGTCCTGTGGAATAAATATTGTGGATCTAAATGTTTTTCCTCATAATCCTGGACTATCGGACCACCATATTATTACGTTTGCAATCGCAACAAATAATCTGCTCAGACCCCAACCAAGGATCATCAAAAGCCATGCTATAAATAGAGATGCTAGTTCTAGGTCCCAAGAAACAAAGAGATCTTCTGTTGAATCTGAGAATTAATCTTGATGGTTGTACAGTTGTCTCAAAAGAAATTGTGAAGGACCTCAGCGTTACTCTGGACCCTGATCTCTCTTTTGACGAACATATCAAGACTGTTTCAAGGACAGCTTTTTTCCGTCTACGTAACATTGCAAAAATCAGAAACTTTGTCCAAAAATTAATCCATGCTTTTGTCACGTCTAGGTTAGACTACTGCAATGCTCTACTTTCCGGCTTTCCGGCTACCCGGATAAAGCACTAAATAAACTTCAGTTAGTGCTAAACACGGCTGCTAGAATCTTGACTAGAACCAAGAAATTTGATCATATTACTCCAGTGCTAGCCTCTCTACACTGGCTTCCTATTAAGGCAAGGGCTGATTTCAAGGTTTTACTGCTAACCTACAAAGCATTACATGGGCTTGTTCCTACCTATCTCTCTGATTTGGTCCTGCCGTACATACATACATGTACGCTACGGTCACAAGACGCAGACCTCCTTACTGTTCCTAGAATTTCTAAGCAAACAGCTTGAGGCAGGGCTTTCTCCTATAGAGCTCAATTTTTATGGAATGGTCTGCCTATCCATGTGAGAGACGCAGACTCGGTCTCGACCGTTAAGTCTTTATTGAAGACTCATCTCTTCAGGGGGTCCTATGATTGAGTGTAGTCTGGCCCAGGAGTGTGAAGGTGAACGGAAAGTGACTGGAGCAACGAACCGCCCTTGCTGTCTCTGCCTGGCAGGTTCCACTCTCTCCACTGGGATTCTCTGCCTCAAACCCTATTACAGGGGCTGAGTCACTTGCTTACTGGTGCTCTTCCATGCCGTCCCTAGGATGGGTGCGTCACTTGAGTGGGTTGAATCACTGACTTGATCTTCCTGTCCTGGTTGGTGCCCCCCCTTGGGTTTGAACCATGGGGGAGATCTTCATGGGCTATACTTGTCTCAGGATGGTAAGTTGGTGGTTGAAGATATCCCTTTAGTGGTATCCTGCCTGTTGGCCCTGTCCAGGGGTATCGTCGGACGGGGCCACGGCGTCTCCCGACCCCTCCTGTCTCAGCCTCCAGTATTTATGCTGCAATATTTTATGTGTCGGGGGGCTAGGGTCAGTCTGTTATATCTGGAGTATTTCTCCTGTCTTATCCGGTGTCCTGTGTGAATTTAAGTATGGTCTCTCTAATTCTCTCTCTCTCTTTCTCTTTCTTTCTTTCTTTCTTTCTTTCTTTCTTTCTTTCTTTCTCTCTTTCTTTCTCTGTCTCTCTCGGAGGACCTGCGCCCTAAGACCATGCCTCAGGACCTGGCCTGATGACTTCTTCCTGTCCCCAGTCCACCTGGTCGTGCTGCTGCTCCAGTTTCAACTGTTCTGCCTGCGGCTATGGAACCCTGACCTTTTCACCGGACGTGCTACCTGTCCCAGACCTGCTGTTTTCAACTCTCTAGAGACAGCAGGAGAGGTAGAGATACTCTGAATGATCGGCTATGAAAAGCCAACTGACATTTACTACTGAGGTGCTGACCTGTTGCACCCTCTACAACCACTGTGATTATTATTATTTGACCCTGCTGGTCATTTATGAACATCTTGACCATGTTCAATGTATAATGTCCACCCGGCACAGCCAGACTGGCCACCCCTCATAGCCTGGTTCCTCTCTAGGTTTCTTCCTAGGTTATGGCCTTTCTAGGTAGTTTTTCCTAGCCACAGTGCAATTGTATTACTAAAGGATCATTTTTATACTTAAACAAAGAGTCTGTGTTTCCTTTCTACTACCAATATGTATAAGTTTGATAATTTTATAGACCTGATCATCTGTTGAAGAAATTGACCAACAACACAACACAACTGATTGGCTCAAACACATTAAGAAGGAAAGAAATTCCACAAATGAACTTTTAACAAAGCACAACTGTTAATTGAAATGCATTCCAGGTGACTACCTCATAACGCTGGCTGAGAGAATTCCAAAAGTGTGCAAAGCTGTCATCAAGGCAAAGGGTGTCTACGAAATTGAAGAATCTCAAATATAAAATATATTTTGAGTTGTTTAACACTTTTTTGGTTACTACATGATTCCATATGTGTTATTTAATAGTTTTGATGTCTTCACTATGATTCTACAAAGTAGAAAATAGTAACAATAAAGAAAAACACTTGAATGAGTAGGTGTGTCCAAACTTTTGAATGGTTCTGTACATAGGTTTTGTCCAACCACAAATCAACAATAGGTTTCAAGGTTTTGGTTTATCAATCAGGAACCAATACCTTTAGGATAGGTGCTCCTCACAATCTAAATTTAGGTTTGTGAATATAGTCAATCAACCAATATGTTTTATATACTAACTAGAGTGGTCTTCTTTTTAACTTTGTGGATGACAAAGTTAGCCATACTACTGTTGTAATCAGAATGGATGTGGGTGGAGAACTTTGTGTAGATATATGACTCCGTATGACAGAGAAGATAAAACCAAAAATGCAGTTTTGAATTTATTTTCGAACACTTGATGGCATGTCACTCCAAATGGCGTGATCATTTAAACCAATAAAGGCAAACAAACTTTTCACAGAAAAGCTTTTTTCTTTACAAAACCTTTTGTGGAATACACAAAATCTCTTTAGGAAAGGTGTATCTTCGAAGTTACAGTGAACTTTTGAACATATTCTTTGAACATTGAATACTGTATTATCAATGACATTGATTTTACATAATCATAACATGATTTACATTCAGTGTAGATCCATTGGATCCATTTGTGTGATAATATAGCTACATCAAATTGATACATTTTATCATTCAATGACAAAGAGTTTGACAAATTCTAACAAACAGGTGGTCACAGACCCAAAGAGTAGCAACTCAATATCGGTTAGAAATACAATGCAAGTATGTTATTACAATAATTTAACTCTGTACTGTTAGAGTTAAGGTTCTCAAACGAGTACATAAAATAAGAGAAACACTGTTATTAAATCAGTGTACATTTTCAAATACATAGTATGTATCCAGACCAATCTGAATCATTTCATAGAATCCTTCCTTTCAAAGGAATACTGGCGAAACATGCCCTTTCTTCATCTGGATGAAGACTAATGACATAGCATCTCTTGCCAAATGCAGAAGAAGTAGACCTCCGTCACTCTGAACACCACTGTCCATGCTTGTCAAAACATACACTGGCCTGTCTAATTCCGTTTGTCTGACATGAAAAGGTCTGAAGCGTTGCTCTACCAGGGCCTCCAGAGCGGATGGGAGATGGGTCTCATCACACCCTTGGTGGTGGCCTGGTCTATTGGGGAGCCCAGCGGGGAGAGGGACCTGGGAGCCTGGCTGTGTTGGCTGGATGTCTGCAGGCTGTGGAAGTGGGTCAGCAGCCTGCTGTGGGACTGTGTCTTCACCTCACACTGCGACAGGAAGCTGACAGCCTCCTGCACACAGTGAGAGTAGCTCCCATTGGCTACCACGGTGGAGGAACTCCCTGCCTGCTGCTGTCGGCTCAGGAAATAGACGGTCATCTCCAAGATGTCAGCCTTCTCCTGCTTGGAGTCAGGCTGCTGCAGGAGGAACTCGGGAGCCAGGAGGGACTTGAGCTGCTCGATGCTGGTGTTGATGCGATCTCTGCGCATCTTCTCCACAGCTGGCTTCTTTACCTGCACAAAGAGAAAACAAGGAACAGTTTAGTCAACTTGCCATGTATAATTAACAGCAATAGAATAAGATTGAAATGTACTGTATGAATGTATTCAAAGCATTTGTTTACCTTAGTAAGTGAGAGGTTCTGCTCAGAGTAGGTAATCTGTCTAGTCATTGTTGGTGCCATGGCTGTGGCAGTAGTAGTTCTGTTGAGCTGAAGTCTCAGTAAAGAGCCAATTGGATATGTGCTGTCTTCCCTCTGGTTCTCCCTCCTATTTATACTCCTAAATCTCCACATGAATGTGTAGGTCTTGGGCTTGTTGGAGGTTCTCACAGCCTGGAGCCAATGGGAGGGCTGGGAGGGGCATTGCGAGATCCCGTGCTGCCACATGCTCAATGAAGTGTTTATTGCTGGGAGGACAAAGAGTGTGCCTCTCGGGAGCAGGTTGATATAGCACACAAAAAACTATACATACCTAGGCCTAAACATCAGCGCCACAGGTAACTTCCACAAAGCTGTGAACGATCTGAGAGACAAGGCAAGAAGGGCATACTATGCCATCAAAAGGAACATAAAATTTGACATGACAATTAGGATCTGGCAAAAAATGCTTGAATCAGTTATAGAACCCATTGCCCTTTATGATTGTGAGGTCTGGGGTCCACTCACCAACCAAGAATTCACAAAATGGGACAAACACCAAATTGAGACTCTGCATGCAGAATTCTGCAAAAATATCCGCAGTCTACAATGTAAAACACCAAATAATCCATGCAGAGCAGAATTAGGCCGATAGCCATTTAACATCAAAATCCAGAAAAGATCTGTTAAATTCTATAACCACCTAAGAGGAAGAGATTCCCAAATCTTCCATAACAAAGGCATCACCTACAGAGAGATGAACCTAGAGAAGAGTCCCCTAAGCAAGCTGGTCCTGGGGCTCTGTTCACAAACACAAACAGACCCCACAGTGCCCAGAACAGCAACACAATTAGACCCAACCAAATCATGAGAAAACAAAAAGATAATTACTTGACACATTGAAATGAATTAACAAAAAAAAAGAGCAAACTATAATGCTGTTTGGTCATAAACAGAGAATAGAATACCTGACCACTGTGAGCATAGCCTTGCTATTGAGAAAGGCCTCCGTGGGCAAACCTGGCTCTCAAGAGAAGGCAGGCGATGTGCACACTGCCTACAAAATGAGGTGGAAACTGAGCTACACTTCCTAACCTCCTGCCAAATGAATGACCATATTAGAGACACATATCTTCCTCAGATTACACAGATCCACAAAGAATTCGAAAACAAACCCGATTTTGATATACTCCCATATCTACTGGGTGAAATACCACAGTGTGCCATTCACAGCAGCAAGATATGTGACCTATTGCCACAGGAAAAAGGCAACCAGTGAAGAACAAACACTATTGTAAATACCACCCATATGTATGTTTATTTATTTTCCCTTTTGTACTTTAACCATTTGCACATCGTTACAACACTGTATGACATTTGTAATGTCTTTATTATTTTGGAACTTCTGTGAGTGTAATGTTTACTGTTCATTTTTATTGTTTATTTTACTTTTGTATATTATGTACTTCACTTGCTTTGGCAATGTTAACATATGTTTCCCATGCCAATAAAGTCCCTTGAATTGAATTGAATAGATGGGGAGGGAGAGGAAGGCTGGGAGGGAAAAGGAGGGGAGGGAGGGGGGCTGACATGGTGTCGTTATGGATCTGGGAAAGTGGTGACCCCAGAGGAAGGAGTTTGCTCATCTTCTGCCATTATCACAGAATAAAGAGTGAGCACAAAGGGTTCCGGCACAGGGCACACATACAGTAGGTGTGAGACTGAGAGATCTGGGGCAGGGCTGTGAGTCTAACAGCACATGGAGCTACTGTGTTGTCCACTAGCTTCATGGAGCAGGTTGTTTCCAATAGCCTAAATTGTTCATATCCATGAGCTATTCAAAATCCTTGGGTCTTTGGTGTAATATCATGTAAAGATGTAATGATAGGACAACATTTATCTATCACTCCAGTGTTCATTTGCTAAATTGTAATTACTTCGCTACTATGGCCTATTTACTGCCTTACCTCTTCATGCCATTTGCACACACTGTATATACTTTTTTTCCTATTGTGTTATTGACTGTACGTTTGTTTATTCCATGTGTAACTCTGGGTTGTTGTGTCACACTGCTTTTCTTTATCTTGGCCAGGTCGCAGTTGTAAATGAGAACTTGTTCTCAACTGGCCAACCTGGTTAAATAAAGGTAAAAAATAAATAAAAATAAAGTTAGTCTTTGGTGTGGTCTGTATATTTGTCAGGTAGTAGATTTCTGTGAGTTATAAACATTGCACAGTTGTAGCAGTTACTGCCATGAAAAGTCATCACATCAACCCATTAATATATCCAGAATTGAGTTTTGGAAAGCTCCACATGTAGATATGGACTGTTACTCTTTTAGCACACTTTCACGTCTACTGATAGAAATGCAGCCCCGACAACCTTTAGACACACAGCTGCCCGTCCTGCCTGCCGCTGGCTGCGTCCCAGTCACAAGCTCCCTTCCTACCCAAGTGAAACGTGAGAGCTGCCATGGTCCTGAGTTTCCCACACTTCAGTGTTAATAACACTGGGGCGGACACACAAAGGAAGTGTGCCCCGTCACACAAAGCTCAAGTGACCAAGGCCCTTCTACTCCCTCCTCCCTCCTGCCCAGCCACGGTGCAGTCAACCAGGCTCTCACAAGGCTTTCACAGGCACACCATCTGGACAGATGGGACACTATAATCACCCAATGGGCCACGTGAGACCTGCTCAGGGAGATGAAATAGAAAGCGTGAGAATGTAGGAAAAGGGCAAGTAAAAAGTCAAACTTCAAAGTCTTTTAGATATTATAATGACTTTTTGACTAAATATATGAAAATACAAGATAAAAAAAACATGTTGTATTATACTATTACCGCCGAATCAAATAGTCATATACAAATTACTAATACCAATACCACCATTATTACAATTGTAATAGCACTACAATGTCAATTTGTATTCAATTATTTTTATTTAATAGTTTATATGATGGATCTTACTTGAGTACTCTAGCAATGTTCACAGTAAAGGAATTTGGAGTGAAAATGCCTTTCTCTGCCCTGGACACTTCATGCTTAACATCTCCAATGAACATGTGAAATGTCCACAGACAGAGGATGTACTCCATGTTCTCACCACGTTCCCACCACGTATCAGTTGTAGTCAATCCTCATTGGTTAGTTCCCATCCATAACACGTCATGCTACGAATGGGAGGGGGGAAGCGGGCATTTTTAAGGGCACCTCCCACCTGTTCATTTGGATCAGTGCCATTGTATTGAATTAATTCAAGCAATTCGTGCACTTTCTATTGTCACGAGGGCTTCGTGATTGCCAAAAATACTATGAGAAGCTACATCACATTAAAGCGTAGTGAGAGCTGATATAAAGGTAAAGGAAAAAACGGAGACATCGCACACTGAAAGCACACTGAGTCATCCTCATTTCAAAGCAGTTAATATACAAAGACCTTACAGCACATCCAACATAAGGGAACACATCAAATGGACCATATTGAACTGATGAGGATGTCTTTCAACGAAGCTTACGGGAACTATATATTGTAGAGCTGTTTAACTCATGTTTCCTTTCTCTGCTCCTACAGGGGTAAAGTTATGATCCTTGAGAGGAAATACACTGATAGGGTGGAGAAGCTTCGCACGGCACTCGAGAGCCAACTCCACAACAGGGTCTCCAGCACAGACTCTTTCTTCTCAGTCAGGAGGCCCCTGCTCTTCCACAACAACTACTCAAAGTACTCTAGAGATACTCTATGACTGTCTCCATTACCTGCTAAAGATATTGCCCCACTGTTGATCCAGTGTGGATCTCCATGGAAACACCAAGACCAGCAGTGGGACTGAGCATGGTAACACTGAGAAGTTTCTGTACCCTATGCAAAGTTACTCTCACACCAAATCTGTCGTCATCTCTACACACCTGGAAGAGCTAAAGATTATTATAATACTTTTTTTAATGTAACCTTTATTTAACTATTATTTGAATTGATATGTACTAGTTTGCAATTGAAATGATTGGGAAATTTTTTCAACAATATGTGTATATATTTCCAGAAAAATATAGTTTTAAACAATAGATTCAAAGTTAATGGTCTTTTGTAAAGACAGAGATTTTAGTCTATGCTGTATGTATATGCCGTTCATTGTATACCATTTTGTTTTAATATTTTTTGCTGAGCTGGTCACATGTAGACTACTCTCTGAGGAAAGAGTTATTACTGAAAACCATATTCCTGCATGTATACAAAGGAACAATATGTTGAAATAAGTATAGGTTATGGTAGAGCTATGGTGGGCTCCCGAGTGGCGCAGCGGTCTAAGGCACTGCATCTTAGTGCTAGAGGCGTCCCTACAGACCCTGGTTTGATTCCAGGTTGTGTCACAATCGGCCGTGATTGGGCGTCGCACAATTGGCCCGGCATTGTTAGGGTTTGGCCGGGGTACAGTAGGCTGTCATTGTAAATAAGACTTTGTTCTTAACTGACTTGCCTAGTTAAATGAAGCTTAAATAATAGAGCCTCGTGGTCACAAGGGAAATTATATTTTTGATATCCAATGTAAACATTTTGTTGTAAAAAAACTGATGATGTCTGCTTTTTTTTGTTATTTTTGATGTTGTCAATTTCTTCACCATTGCTTACTAAATAACTTGACAACTTAAAATATTTTAAATCCACCAAAAATGACCTCAACATCTATGGATCATGATTTCTTCAATAAGTGTTTCCCTAATAACCGGTAGTAAATAATAGTTCTCAATTTTCAGCTCTACCAGCCCACCAGTCTTTGCATATGTCCATGTAACCTATTCATCCAAGCAGTCACAAATTCAACCCAACACACACACACACACATACACAAACACACACTGTTTGCATATTGCTAGTAGCCAAAACAAGCAAATGAGAGATGTAATGCTTATCTGTCTATTATTTTATGCGAATGATACTCAGTCTTATCTGGGTAATAAATGCAATGTTTGCTTCATACAGTACATTTTGAATAATGATACATTTTGGTTTCAACAGGCTGTTGAGTATCAAAACTTGTTCCCATTCACAAAAATTAAGCAGCAGTCTAATTTGTCTGTTGGACTGACCACTACCATTTATTGAATTTGTTTCCTGTGAACAGTATGGTAAATTCATGACAGATGAGATATCTCAGTCTGTGCTATGTCCTCTGCTAGACAGCCTAAGCATTACTAAAAACAGTTCCCCTCCATTTAAAAAAAGTGATGCCTGGTCTAAAAAGATTAGCTAGACCTCAAGTAGAGAGAGGTTTGATTATATGGCTTTATAGCCCCATCTACAGTCAGGAAACCTGGCAGTGTGGTGCCAGGATGACAAACTCTCCCACAACGTGATCAAGACAAAGGAGATGATCATAGACTACAGGAAAAGGAGGGCCTAGCACACCCCCATTCTCATCGACGGGACTGTAGTTGAGCAGGTTGAGAGCTTCAAGTTCCTTGGTGTCCACATCACCAACTAACTATCATGGTCCAAACACACCAAGACAGCCGTGAAGAGGTTACGACAATGCCTATTCCCCCTCATGAGACTGAAAAGATTTGGCATTGGTCCTCAGATCCTCAAAAGGTTATACAGCTACACGATCGAGAGCATCCTGACTGCTTGCATCACCGCCTGGTATGGCAACTGCTCGGGCTCCGACCGCAAGGCACTACAGAGGGTAGTGTTAGCGGCCCAGTACATCACTGGGGCCAAGCTTCCTGCCACCCAGGACATCTATACAAGGTGGTGTGAGAGGAAGGCCCTAAAAATTGCCAAAGACTCCAGCCACCCTAGTCAAAGACTGTTCTCTCTGCTACTGCACGGCAAGTGGTACCGGAGCACCAAGTCTAGGTCCAAAAGGCTTCTTAAACCACTTAAGGATCCAAACCTTTTTCAATTTTCTCCTAATATGACATAACCAAATCTAACTGCCCATAGCTCAGGACCTGAAGCAAGGATATGTATATTCTTGATGCCATTTGACAATAAACACTTTGAAGTTTGTGGAAATGTGAAATTAATGTACGAGAATATAACACATTAGATCTGGTAAAAGATAATACAAAGAAAAAAACATGTGCATTTGTTTTTTTGTACCATCATCTTTGAAATGCAAGAGAAAGTCCATAATTAGCAGTGTATGTGCAAAGTTTTACACTGATCCAATGAACCATTGCATATCTGTTCAAAATGTTGTATCAAGACTGCCCAAATGTGACTAATTGGTTTATTAATGCATTTTAAGTTCATAATTGTGCACTCTCCTAAAACAATAGCATGGTATTATGTCTCAGCCTCCAGTATTTATGCTGCAGTAGTTTATGTGTCGGGGGGCTAGGGTCAGTTTGTTATATCTGGAGTACTTCTCCTGTCCTATTCAGTGTCCTGTGTGAATCTAAGTGTGCGTTCTCTAATTCTCTCCTTCTCTCTTTCTTTCTCTCTCTCGGAGGACCTGAGACCTAGGACCATGCCCCAGGACTACCTGACATGATGACTCCTTGCTGTCCCCAGTACACCTGGCCGTGCTGCTGCTCCAGTTTCAACTGTTCTGCCTTATTATTATTCGACCATGCTGGTCATTTATGAACATTTGAACATCTTGGCCATGTTCTGTTAAAATCTCCACCCGGCACAGCCAGAAGAGGACTGGCCCCCCCACATATGCTCTCTCTAATTCTCTCTTTCTTTCTCTCGGAGGACCTGAGCCCTAGGACCATGCCCCAGGACTACCTGACATGATGACTCCTTGCTGTCCCCAGTCCATCTGACCGTGCTGCTGCTCCAGTTTCAACTGTTCTGCCTTATTATTATACGACCATGCTGGTCATTTATGAACATTTGAACATCTTGGCCATGTTCTGTTATAATCTCCACCCGGCACAGCCAGAAGAGGACTGGCCACCCCACATAGCCTGGTTCCTCTCTAGGTTTCTTCCTAGGTTTTGGCCTTTCTAGGGAGTTTTTCCTAGCCACCGTGCTTCTACACCTGCATTGCTTGCTGTTTGGGGTTTTAGGCTGGGTTTCTGTACAGCACTTTGAGATATCAGCTGATGTACGAAGGGCTATATAAATAAATTTGATTTGATTTGATTTTGATATTATTTCACTGTAATAGCTACTGTAAATTGGAGAGTGCAGTTAGATTAACAAGATTTAAGCTTTCTGCCCATATCAGATACAGTGCCTTGCGAAAGTATTCGGCCCCCTTGAACTTTGAGACCTTTTGCCACATTTCAGGCTTCAAACATAAAGATATAAAACTGTATTTTTTTGTGAAGAATCAACAACAAGTGGGACACAATCATGAAGTGGAACGACATTTATTGGATATTTCAAACTTTTTTAACAAATCAAAAACTGAAAAATTGGGCGTGCAAAATTATTCAGCCCCCTTAAGTTAATACTTTGTAGCGCCACCTTTTGCTGCGATTACAGCTGTAAGTCGCTTGGGGTATGTATCTATCAGTTTTGCACATCGAGAGACTGAAATTTTTTCCCATTCCTCCTTGCAAAACAGCTCGAGCTCAGTGAGGTTGGATGGAGAGCATTTGTGAACAGCAGTTTTCAGTTCTTTCCACAGATTCTCGATTGGATTCAGGTCTGGACTTTGACTTGGCCATTCTAACACCTGGATATGTTTATTTTTGAACCATTCCATTGTAGATTTTGCTTTATGTTTTGGATCATTGTCTTGTTGGAAGACAAATCTCCGTCCCAGTCTCAGGTCTTTTGCAGACTCCATCAGGTTTTCTTCCAGAATGGTCCTGTATTTGGCTCCATCCATCTTCCCATCAATTTTAACCATCTTCCCTGTCCCTGCTGAAGAAAAGCAGGCCCAAACCTTTATGCTGCCACCACCATGTTTGACAGTGGGGATGGTGTATTCAGGGTGATGAGCTGTGTTGCTTTTACGCCAAACATAACGTTTTGCATTGTTGCCAAAAAGTTCAATTTTGGTTTCATCTGACCAGAGCACCTTCTTCCACATGTTTGGTGTGTCTCCCAGGTGGCTTGTGGCAAACTTTAAACAACACTTTTTATGGATATCTTTAAGAAATGGCTTTCTTCTTGCCACTCTTCCATAAAGGCCAGATTTGTGCAATATACGACTGATTGTTGTCCTATGGACAGAGTCTCCCACCTCAGCTGTAGATCTCTGCAGTTCATCCAGAGTGATCATGGGCCTCTTGGCTGCATCTCTGATCAGTTTTCTCCTTGCATGAGCTGAAAGTTTAGAGGGACGGCCAGGTCTTGGTAGATTTGCAGTGGTCTGATACTCCTTCCATTTCAATATTATCGCTTGCACAGTGCTCCTTGGGATGTTTAAAGCTTGGGAAATCTTTTTGTATCCAAATCCGGCTTTAAACCTCTTCACAACAGTATCTCGGATCTGCCTGGTGTGTTCCTTGTTCTTCACGATGCTCTCTGCGCTTTTAACGGACCTCTGAGACTATCACAGTGCAGGTGCATTTATACGGAGACTTGATTGCACACAGGTGGATTGTATTTATCATCATTAGTCATTTAGGTCAACATTGGATCATTCAGAGAACCTCACTGAACTTCTGGAGAGAGTTTGCTGCACTGAAAGTAAAGGGGCTGAATAATTTTGCACGCCCAATTTTTCAGTTTTTGATTTGTTAAAAAAGTTTGAAATATCCAATAAATGTCGTTCCACTTCATGATTGTGTCCCACTTGTTGTTGATTCTTCACAAAAAAATACAGTTTTATATCTTTATGTTTGAAGCCTGAAATGTGGCAAAAGGTCGCAAAGTTCAAGGGGGCCGAATACTTTCGCAAGGCACTGTATGTCTATGTCCTGGGACCCAATCCGGTGGAGGTTAACAACTTCTACCCCCAAGCCATAAGAATCCTGAACAGATAATAAAATGGCTACACAGACTATGTTCCCTGCTGCTACTCTCTGTTAATTATCTATGCATAGTCACTTTACCTCTACCTACATGTACAGTACTAATACAAAGTTTGGACACACCTACTTATTCAAGGATTTTTCTTTATTTTTACTATTTTCTACATTGTAGTGTGCAAATCTGTCAAAGGGTGGCTATTTTGAAAAATCTAAAATATATTTTTATTTGTTTAACACTTTTTTGGTTACTACATGATTCCATGTGGGTTATTTCATACTGTTGATGTCTTCACTATTATTCAACAATGTAGAAAATAGTAAAAATAAAGAAAACCCCTAGAATGAGTAGGTGTGTCCAAACTTTTGACTGGTACTGTCCATAGTGCCTCAATTACCTCGACAAACTTGTGCCCACAATGACCCTGCATAGAGCATCATTACTGTTATTTTATTTTTATTATATTATTATATATACACATTTTTACTTCAGTTTATTTTAGTACATACTTTCTTAACACGTATTTTTTTCTAAAACTACATTGTTGGTTAAAGGCTTGTAAAGTAAGCATTTCAATGTTGTATTCGGAGCATGTGACAAATAAAATCTAATTTGATCATCTGCGCAGCGTCACCTCCTGGAACTGAGCCAAGATTAATGAGGAAATTCTGTGATTGTGGAAAACTCGCGAGAGCCCATAGGGAGTAACGTTACTTCATCATGGCAGGCAATAAGTTGGCATTAGAGGGAAAAATAAGTATTATAAGCTTTCTTTTAGGGCTTGGCGTTGTTATAATTCCCCTTATTAGAACATTCGCTGGACACCTTGACTGGGTATTCGTCTATCTCACTGGAGTGAGGGGGAAAATAGCTATTGCGGTGTATATCGCTGTTCTCAATGGCTTCTTGCTAATCATATATAAGGGACCTCTATATAAGGTAAGAGCTACAGTAGTAGCTAGCTAACGTCTGAAACAAGATGGCTAGCAGTAACATTAGCTAAGCTACTTAGCTAGCCATCTTGATTTATGTTGTATTTGCCCATTCAAAACGGCAGTCGGCTAGCTAGGCTTATTCTAAATGATCAGTTATTAATTGGCGCGCTTCTTTCTGACAATGTATTGTGCTAATGTTGGCTGGCTAATCCTATTAGATGAATTGGATTGAGACAGCTGTCACCCTGATTGCCTAAAGTAGAACTCTAATTTAACGGTAAGCTAGATAACACTATTGAAGTCAACCTTCGGCATGGCCCACTTATGTTATTGTCTTAGCTGTTGATTTGGAGCCAGCTTTGTAGTTTCACAAGTTCAAGTTAGAAAGGTTATCGGAGCATGCTCTTTTCTCCCAGGTTGCTGTGCGAGCCTGCTTCCTTGGTTTTACTTTTGGGTGTGGCTTGATCATAAGCTTTTCCCAATCTACATGGACACACTTTGGCTGGTAAGCATCCAGCACCTGTACATACTCTCTGTCACACACAAAACTAATTGATGTTAGTTCGATACCTGTTTATGCATAGTTCTCAGTCAATGAATGTATTTGCAGGTACATGTGTTCCATGTCTTTCTTCCACTACTCTGAGTACTTGGTGACGGCCATCATTAACCCCCGCAGCCTGTCTCTGGACTCATTCCTGCTCAACCACAGTGTGGAGTACACCGTGGCTGCCGTCTCCTCATGGGTGGAGTTCACTATAGAGAAGCTCTCTATCCCAGGTCTTTCCCTCATACCACACTTGTTCTCAATGGTTGCGTTCCAGCCTGACTACATAGCTGGTATTGCGTTGCATCAACCAATGGTTGCATACCACGTCATTCTGCGCAGGCAGGCGTCTGCAATGTAGGCTCAATCCCAATACTCCCGTTAGCCCTCCCCTTCGTTTTCGAGTGTCTCTCGTTTGGGGGGGTAGTGACACTCGAAAACGGAGCAACTAGTGGTAGGGAAATTAGGCCTAGGGAATGGGACATCATTACATCGCTCTCGTCGATGACATGGATGTCGATATAAGGGAGTCCTCTGCACCTCTCTGATTCAGAGGGGTTGGGTTAAATGCGGAAGACACATTTCAGTTGTACAACTGGCTCGGTATCCACTTTTCCCTTTCACTCGTCAGATACTGCCAACGGATACCACGCAATTAACTGACGATGAGCCAGTACTGGCTGCAGTAATAGCTTTTCTTATATTTCTCATGCAGCAAATACATACTTACCATATGAGCATCAAATGAAAAACAACGTGCCTGTAATGTACCCATCCTCTGGCGGTGGTTCAATGTGGAGTATTACTGAAGCAGGACTTTCATTCCATAGCAGTGTGGCATGTAACAGTTGCGTTCCCTTCACTCAGTCCTTAACAGTGGAGGCATTTTAGCTAGAACAATTAAAATCACTGTTTTGAACATTTAAAAACATTTTTTTAACCAAATGTGTAAGGGTCCATACACCGACACATCCATAGCATAGCGGTCTTTTTATCCTCCACTATACAATAAGGAAGAAAATAGTTATCTACTGCTACGTTACCTGCATTGACAAATATCTTCAGTCTCTTATGTTACTAACTACAATAAAGAACAATTACAAGTGATTGAAGTATTATTATTTTTTTATGAACAGGAAGGCAAGCTTACAAAATTGTACATAAAATTTGCAGTAGATGCTTTCGTTAGTGAGATTCTTTACATACATTGGGTTTCACAGATGACAGCCTGGTTTGCTCAGGAGTCCCTACAACATGAATTACAATTTATACAAATGTCAAATGCCTGTATAGAAAGCTAAATGTATAGTTAGTTAGCTAGTTGTTGCTAGCTTGTTAAATAGTGATTTTTGTCAATTAACTTTATGACCAAGAAATGTGCATTATAATTGTTCTCTACATTAACTAACATATTCATCTTAAATGTAAATACTTTGCATGATTTGTTGGGAAGTTATAATTAATTACATTTCCTTCCATCCTAGTATTCTTGTCAGCCACCTTCCTGAAGCAACTTTAGAGCCTTGGGTCGCAGGACTTTATGGTAGTTTTAATAACCACTCAATAGGAAGTCTGCATGCTGATTTTCTTCATTTGGAGGGCTGAAAAGGCTCTACCCCCCCCCCCCTCGCTCAAATTTGAATTGGAACACCACTCTGACTCGATGTGGGGTTGTGCAAAATGGAGGAGAGGGCTAGGGGGTATTGGGTTTGAGCCGTAGTCAGCCTGGAACGCAGCCAATGACTTCATGTCTCAGTTGAAATGGCATGACATGTTGTCACAGGAGGAGTAAAATGTCTCAATTGGCTCTGAACCTTTTCCCTCTTGTCTCAGAGCTGAAGCAGCTGAGCTGGCTCAGCCTGGTGGGCCTGGTGATGGTGCTGTGTGGGGACTTCCTGCGTAAGTCTGCCATGCTGACGGCTGGCTCTAACTTTAACCACATCGTCCAGAACGAGAAGGCCCAGAGCCACGTGCTGGTCACCGATGGGGTCTATGCCTTCTTCAGACACCCGTCCTACGTGGGCTGGTTCTACTGGAGCATTGGCACACAGGTACATGCTTAAAATGTCAATTTTTCTTAAAACATGTTACAATCAAGCCCACTCAAATTATTTCACTTTTCCGTGTCCAATGTTCCAGGTGATGCTGTGCAACCCTGTCTGCATCGCGGGCTACACCATGGCCAGTTGGCGCTTCTTCCGTGAACGGATTGAGGAGGAGGAGCTCTCTCTCCTCCATTTCTTTGGAGAGGACTACCTGGAATACAAGAAGAAGGTGGGCACCGGCCTGCCCTTTATTTCAGGCATCCGCATCAACAGCTCCTAGGTGTGAGAGATGGGGTCCTGGATGTATGAACATGGCAGACAGACAGGCACTGTGAGGGGCAGCCCTGGTCAGCATACTGTGGATTAGCCCTTGTGGTCGCCCGCCCTGGGTGGGTCTAGAGCTCACGGAGACTGACACCTACGAGCATGGTAAAGGGCTCCCCAAAAACCTGGGTAGACGGACTCACTCAAAAAGAAACGACACCCCCCAATGTTGTATATCTATTGCACACATCCAACCGCCTCTTTGGTTTGGTTAGTTTGACTACTAAGAGTTTTTTTTTTTTTTCATCTCCAATGTTTCCCTTTTCTGTGTTTTCGAGTTTCTTCAGTGGATGCTGAATGGATTTTTAGCTTGTGTTACTGAATCAAAGTGCTGTAATGAGCCTGGTCGAGTGTCTGCTATTCCTTGTTTGTCTGGCTTATCACTAAGTCATCATTATTAGGTCTCAGCGTTTACAACAATAGTTTTACACAAGATTAGGGATGCACAATTTCAACTGCCCTCGTACATATTCTTTCCCACTAGGTAAATCTGCGCTAAGAAGCATTTATTTCTGTGTGACTGTTGTACATTTACAAAATTTTCCCAAAATGGCGGCAGTGGTTGCTTGCAACATGGTCTTTGCCCCATAAGTTAATGAACTATTCATAAATTATAAAATGCCTTTTGATGGTAATCAAATATTCCATGAGCAAATATTGGTTATAGGTAACAGCCCAGAATTTCTATACTGATGCATCCTTACCCAAAATGATTGATTTTAAATGTGTTGGAACCGGTTCAGGGAACAAAACTGGAAAATAAAATGAAGGAACTGAATCGGGAATGAAAGCGATCCATACTGTTCCCGAACAGAACCGTTATTTTAAAAGCATGCAAACCGGTTAACATTCTAGACATTTTTTTTTCTCGTCCCACAAAAGAAACGCAACAAAGCGCATGTGCAGAGCCCTCTCTCTCACTCAAACTTATTCCAGCATCTGCCTGCAAACTGAAAATCTTTGCCTGTGCATGTTTAGGCTACCTGCCCCTCCCCCATCGGAAGCATAGGCTACTGTACTGAATTTAGAAGCATGAGAAGATAGGGAGAGATCTTTTTAATTGGAGAAGTGGATTAACTTTTTCAATGCTAGTTAAGGATACTATAGGCCTAGTTGAGTTTTAGATTGGATTTGTTAACTACAAAAAGGTAAGCTGTGTGTTTAATTCTGGTGCTGCTCTTCACACAAGCTTGTGAGCTAGCTAGCTCAAAGCCTCTCCTAGGGAAAATTCTGTGAACCTAATTCAGATAATGCATGTCTTAAAGAGGGCCAGCGCTTCAAGCCTGCTCAACCCTCTCGCTCTTCCCCCCACCCGTAAAATTTAAGTAGCATCTTGCGCCATAGGCTACACTGGTCTGTCGATCACGCATGTAAACAACTAGCTTGCCTGCTCTATCTGCACTGATTGCTGAAGTCATTCTAATGAGCTAAATGTAAAAAATTAAATTAAATTTAAAAAAGTTTCACAGGTTTAAAACCGGTTCAGAAATGTATTTTGCTGATCGGAACTGTGGAATGGAATGGAATGGGGGAAATGTATTTTGTTTTTTTGAGAACTTTGGTTCCAACCCCTGATTTTAAATTCACATATCCCATGTCCACTCAGGATCAAAAGGCTGTACAATCAGAAATCTTTTGCTAATTTGACAACCTGAGCAAGTTGCAGCCTGGTTCTCGGATTTCTCGGTTCGGCGTAATAAGTCAGAAACATCTACTTTGTAAGTCATTTAAAACATAAGGAACACTGACAATCCGTTCACTGTTCTATTCCAGTCTGCTGTAAGTCTTAAAATGTCCCCTGGGTATAGACTATGAATCAGGGGTGTTGTTCTTCCATAGGGTTTTTAGTAATAGGGGCACTCACTAATAGTCATCTTTAAAATGCATTCGCTCTCACACGGTCTCTCTCTACCCCCACTTGATCATCACTCCATCTATTTATTTGTTCTGTGTGCTTGTCTCCTCATGCTCACTGTGTATTAAAACCAACCAAAAGATGCATTCCTATGGCTAAGGGGTTCAGAGAGCTACACCCAACATGGCTTCCTTCTGAACTACCGCAGCTTGTCTCAGGTGAAAGGTCGCCTCTGCCCTCCACTCTGTATGCCCAGACTGTATGGAGTGGAAGAGGAGTATGTCTGTGAGTGAAAGAGAATTTGTGAAATTAGTCAACAGTCAATTAGTCAAAAGCACTTAACTGTTGTGCAAGATGAGTGTGTGTGAGTTAGTTTCTGAAATTAGGACTGTCTAGAGCACTGTAAAAGTCATGTGTTACATGAATACAGATGAGATTCTGTTTTAATAAATATAAGAGCACATTCAGTTGGCTGCAGACATATGATAGTTTGCTGCTCAAAGCATGATACAGCTGAGCTGAAGGTGGAAAAATCCAGTTGTGTTGCACTACAGTATAACAATACTACAGTTTATTACAGGTAAATAAAAAATGTATTATGCAGAGGGTGTACTTATCTAACTCTTGGTTGATAACTTTTTTCACTTTACTGACATTTTCTGAATTGAATGAACACCATTGTCCTGTCAAATAAAATCAAAAGTTTATCCTAAGAAAATTGTCTTCCTCATTAGGTTGTCTTTCATGTTGTTGCCAATGTAGTCCTAAAATGGATTATGGATGCATGCTTAAATTACTACAAGAAGCCAACCTGAACACAGTGACAGTGTTACCATAGCATACATTACACCCTGTTACACACAATGTGGAAATATTGGATTTTATATTCAATATAATTTACATACAGTAAGTCAAGGGTGAGCACTTTGTTGGTGAAGTCCCATGCCCCTATCCAGTTGTTTAGGGAGACAACTCCTTCCAAATGGCTATCTCTGTGGTCTTCTGCTTCCCTGGCCAGTAGAAATTATTCTTGAGGGCAGCCTCATCAGAGAGGTTGCTGAGAGTGTGGTTGTCATCTGTGGTAGGCTGACAGGTCAGGTCATTTCTGTTGAGGTAAAGCATAAAAGTAGAGGTTTAACAAAGATGTATAGTTTTCATTGAAATCAGTCAGATCAATTCTCCCAACAAGTTATTCAGTAATCTCCTCACTAGCTTACGTCAGTGTTGTTGAAATGGTTTGTTTAGTATCTTTGGCCGCAGTGGTGTCCTCATAGATCTTCAGCATGGCCTCTGTACGGTCGTCTTTCAGCTCCTTAGGCTCTTTCAGTCTGTGGGAACATTGAAAAGGGAACACTTTGTGGTAAACCATGTCTTGCACAGTCACCATGACAGAAAGAAACGTCTCAGTCTGACCGCTCGTCAGAGTAAATTGTACATTTGCCAAACTATCTTGTTAGTCAAGACATTGTAGTTTGTGATATTGAGTTCCAGTGACTGTGCTCCAGTACCTGGGTTCAAGGCGTTCCTTCACCTTGGCGATGGATCGGATATACGGGCCAATTTGCCTGGCGATGGTGGTCAGATAACTGTTCTCTTGCCTTAGCTGGGTCAGATCATGAAGCTGGGCTGAAACCAGAATGGACACATGCAGTATATAAAACACCAACTTGACCATAGCTATCTCACAGCTAACAGAAAAACAAAATCCCCATTACCTTCATAGATTTCCTGTTCATTTGCAACCCTCTGAAAGGTTGTCTCCCAGACCTATGGTGAAGGATAAGATGGAAATGAGCTCTAAAGGTAAGCCGGGTTACATTAATAAACAATGTTGTGTGAATACCTTTTCATAATCCTAATTCCTAGGGAGTTTTTCTTAGCCACCGTGCTTCTACATCGGCATTTCTTGCTGTTTGGGGTTTTTTGGGCTGGGATTCTGTACAGCACTTTGTGACATCAGCTGACGTTAAAAGGGCTTTATAAATACATTTGATCGATCGCTTTAGTGATTCCCACCTCCTCAAACATGGCCCTCATGAGTTCCACAGCAGAGTACTCAGAGGAGATCTGTCTGTCCATCTGCACGGAGGTATCCAGGATGTCTCCCATGGTGTCTGTCTTGATGAGGGAGTGGTGCTTGGTCAGATCCCTGTGGGTCTCCTGCACCTGATCCTTCAGCTGCTGAATGGACATCTGCAGCGTCTGGAGTCAGGAGAAGGCAAGGTTTTTAATGGGCTACATCAGGGTATAGTAATCAGGGTAGCGCCTTGATTCAAATCAATAGACCATGCATCTCTAATGTATTTCCAATACACACACAAAAACATTGCGTTTGGCTGTGAAAGTCCTCAGTAATATCGTAAGAGCTGTACAGTAACTGAAAAGAGTTGTAGAAGCTCACACCCTGTAGCTGGTCTCATAGTTGCGACAGTGCTCGGTGAAGGGGGTCTCTCCCCCCTCAGCCAGGAGGACCTTGGTGCTGAAATAGCGGTGGGGGGTGGGCTTCCGCACCACGGACGAGCCCAGGGACATGTCACTGATGGCTGGGGAGTGGCAGGGCATGGACAGGGACGACTGTAGGCTGAGGGGACAGTTACACAAAACAATGAATAAATCGATATCTTTACATAGGTTTGGGCATCGGGCACAGGGGGTACTCATATTTCCGCTGGATATTTTAGAACATGACAAGCGCATACTTGGGAAGTACAAGCATACTGTCTTGAAATTTGAGGTTTCACTCATTGGGAGCACCAATAACATGCTGATGACATGTTCCCTTTGAGCGTGTAGGTCTGCACTATTTCCATATGGTAGGAGTGAAATATGACTCACAGTCCACTGGCATTGCCCAAACTCAATCCAGTCACACTCCCAGCAATGGACACAGAGCGTCTTTGGCCCAGCAGTAACAGAGACTCAAGGCAACGAGCAAACTCGGACCGATACTCTGTGTTGATCTAAACCAGAAACATAGAATGGGGTGTATATTTGGGATGTGATATGACAAAACATCAGTTGAAAAGGCATATGACAAGAGAGGGTCTTTTCATTAACCGAAAGGTCACTAGTTTGAATCCCCGAGCTGACTAGGTGAAAAATCTGCCGACGTGCCTTTGAACGAGGCACTTTACCCTAATTGATCCACAGTCACCGTTGATAATGGCCGACTCTGGCCGTGACCCCACTCTCCGAGGGTGTCTCAGGTGGAATTGGGATATTTCCAATTCACACATGCATATTAATACACACGTATACATGTGTGAAAGAGGACAAATATAAGCACCCATCTAATTATTTACCTTACCTTGCTACTCTGAGCTGGTCTCAGTCTGTGTGGAAGTTTGACAATCTTCTTCAGTCTCTCCATCAGTTGCTGGATAACATATATTAAAGTAATTTGCTTCAAAACGGAATTCACAATTGCTAGTATTACATTTCATGTTGTGGTATGTGCTCTTCTGGATTCATGGAACCAGATTGGGCATTATTTATCATACTGTATTGTACATACATATCCCATGTCAAGAAACTCAAACTTGTTGGCTGAACTTAGAAAGGCTGAGCAAGTGACCAGATGAACCTAGAGACAGGAAAGGCAGAGAACATTGGCTTGAGTTGAGCATATTACACCTGCTCAAGATGGGCCATCCGTTTGGATGACAAATGCAACAGATGCATCACCACTCCAGGATAGAAAGGCGTGCCATAGACAGGACATTACCTGGAGAGTGGGTAAGAGTGCGGCCAGATGAGACAGCTGTTCTTTGAAGGCTCTCTCTTTCTCCTCATGCTGACTGTTAAAAACAAGAGAGAATCCATTTGAAATGGATCTCTTACCGTATCTAACTGGAACAACATGCAAGATCTTAACCCACGTGTCAATAGCAAGAATCTCATGTGATTATCATCCTTACTCTTTAGCTTGTGCAGCATAAGCCAAGCTTTTCGGGAAACATTTCTGCTACAGGGTTCAAAGTGGTGCCATGCAAGCCTAATGTAGCTAGTTTGAAACATTATTATCATTAATTAGGCTTTTATCTAGATTGGTCTGCTGCCATGGATACCTTAATCTCCCAGCAGGATCTATAAATGTGGAACAGGATACATAGGCAGGCATTAGATGAGCCATTAGCCTGTTCAATATCTCTGGGTGCATCCCAAATATCCTGTAGAGTGCACTACTCTAGAGACCCTGGTAAAAAGTAGTGCACTATAAAGGGATAAGGGTGCCATTTGGGATGCAAGTGGTGTCTGTCTGTGGAAAGACTTCCTGCCCTGAGAGTTCATTGAGTTTACAGTGATTTTTAATGGCTATATGCAACCATTGAGGCTGAATCTGTGTGTTCTGTATTCGGATGGCCCATTCAAACAATGACCGGTAAGTACCAAATATTTCACAGTTTCTCTGAGCACAGGCTATACATTACATTATAAACATGATTGACTCTGCGCCCAGCAGTGGAGGCTGCTGAAGGGAGGACAGCTCATAATAATGGTCGGAACGGCACAAATGAAATGGCATCAAACAACTGGAAACCATGTGTTTGATGTATTTGATATAATTCCACTGATTCCGCTCCAGTCATTACCACGAGCCTGTTCTCTCTAATTAAGGTGCCACCAACCTCCTGTGGTGCCCACCTTTACTTGTTTTCAAGCACGGTAGCCTGAAGTCAAATTCATTCTCACCTTTGAGCTGCTTTCAGGAGAATCTTTTTTCTTTCTGCCAGTTTTTCCTTCAAAAGAGGACAATATTATCTGTGTCAAGATTAAATGATGACTGCCTAATTAAAACTATTACAATAATAAATGACATTAATTTCCTCTCAGTGTTAAGTTTGTAAATGAAAAGCACTACTTGAGCATTCCAATTTGATCAAATTTTGCTCTGATGTAAATGTGCAATGTATTGAACTTTCAGCTACTTTAGGAGATAAGACACGAAGGGTGACACCTTGTGGTAGAATAAACTGCAGTCAGAAAACAAAAAAAACATTCAACAATTTTTTAAAGAACTTTGATTGATTGATTGAAAAAAAACTGTCATTGGAATGGAGGGAAATTTCCAGCTTTGAGTTGAGTTGAATGTTTTCAAAATGGCCGATGCCTGTGTCAGCTCACCTGCATGTTGTTGAACAGTGTGCTTATAGCGCTCTCCTCCTCATCCACGTTCTCTCGAACCTCCCTGATCATCGCCTTCAGCATGATGATGGCTTCCCTGGCAGACGTCTGGAGCTCTTTTACCGCCTAGGGGTCAGGGGTCACATCATGAGAGGGCACTGGACACCACCACATACACACACACCCAACAAACTAAACTAAACTTCACCATGATCCCCCACATTAATTGTCTATAGGTATACTCTACAGCAATATGGAATAAGTAGGTAATACAGAGTTAATGAAGAGAATGCACTCACTATTACAGCTTGGTCCAGCCTTTCACAGCCTTGCATATATGCTGTCTCAATATCAATGCAGTGTGCTCTGCTCTCCCTGAAGGACACACACAAAAAACAATTGCTTAATGGTTGATTTAATTATTTAAGTGATACAATATTGGGGATAGGAGCTGACTGTAACTCACACTTGCATGTCTCTGAAACAGTTGATACACAGCATGGACTTCTTCTCTGTGGAGAACATAATGTATAGCTCGTCATGGAGGGCTGTGGGTAGACAGACAGACAAACAGACAGGCAGAGCGAGACAGTCATTACAATGTCATCTCAGAGGAGAGAATATGAGCTGGAGAGCCTTGGATTTAACTTAACCAAAATGTTCTGTGCACCTGCTAGTTTATTCATAAAAGGTGTCTAGCTGTATTTGAAGAAGATTTGACTTTAAACACACCACACTTTTTGTGGACCTCCTTTGTGCGTTTGGCAAGGGAGACAATATCATGGCGGGCAAACATTTTGGCCTTGTGGGTTGATTCCCTGCAAGCTCCACACAACGGCTGGCTACAAGTGTTGCAATAGTACATTGCTTCCACATCCTGTCAACACACAAGACCACAAACATATTCAAAAGCTTGTACTGCAGACAGAAACTACAGGTATGAACCAAAAAATTTTTTTTTCTTCAGGGGGTGGATCAGCTTTAATATTGCGGAGATTGTTTCTTCCATCAATGTAATTGTCTGCATCATTTCCAATCCCCCATATTTTACATACATACATGCATGCATGCATGCATGCATGCATACATACATACATACATACATACATACATACATACATACATACATACATACATACATACATACATACATACATACATACATACATACATACATACATACATACATACATACATACATACATACATACCCATATACTGTACATATATACAGTGGGGCAAAAAGTATTTAGTCAGCCACCAATTGTGCAAGTTCTCCCACTTAAAAAGATGAGAGAGGCCTGTAATTTTCATCATAGGTACACTTCAACTATGACAGACAAAATGAGGGGGGAAAATCCAGAAAATCACATTGTAGGATTTTTAATGAATTTATTTGCAAATTATGGCGGAAAATAAGTATTTGGTCACCTACAAACAAGCAAGATTTCTGGCTCTCACAGACCTGCAACTTCTTCTTTAAGAGGCTCCTCTGTCCTCCATTTGTTACCTGTATTAATGGCACCTGTTTGAACTTGTTATCAGTATAGAAGACCACAACCTCAAACAGTCACACTCCAAACTCCACTATGGCCAAGACCAAAGAGCTGTCAAAGGAAACCAGAAACAAAATTGTAGACCTGCACCAGGCTGGGAAGACTGAATCTGCAATAGGTAAGCAGCTTGGTTTGAAGAAATCAACTGTGGGAGCAATTATTAGGAAATGGAAGACATACAAGACCACTGATAATCTCCCTCGATCTGGGGCTCCACGCAAGATCTCACCCCGTGGGGTCAAAATGATCACAAGAACGGTGAGCAAAAATCCCAGAACCACACGGGGGGAGCTAGTGAATGACCTGCAGAGAGCTGGGACCAAAGTAACAAAGCCTACCATCAGTAACGCACTATGCCGCCAGGGACTCAAATCCTGCAGTGCCAGACGTGTCCCCCTGCTTAAGCCAGTACATGTCCAGGTCCGTCTGAAGTTTGCTAGAGAGCATTTGGATGATCCAGAAGAAGATTGGGAGAATGTCATATGGTCAGATGAAACCAAAATATAACTTTGGTAAAAACTCAACTCGTCGTGTTTGGAGGACAAAGAATGCTGAGTTGCATCCAAAGAACACCATACCTACTGTGAAGCATGGGGGTGGAAACATCATGCTTTGGGGCTGTTTTTCTGCAAAGGGACCAGGACGACTGATCCGTGTAAAGGAAAGATGTATCGTGAGATTTTGAGTGAAAACCTCCTTCCATCAGCAAGGGCATTGAAGATGAAACGTGGCTGGGTCTTTCAGCATGACAATGATCCCAAACACACCGCCCGGGCAACGAAGGAGTGGCTTCGTAAGAAGCATTTCAAGGTCCTGGAGTGGCCTAGCCAGTCTCCAGATCTCAACCCCATAGAAAATCTTTGGAGGGAGTTGAAAGTCTGTGTTGCCCAGCAACAGCCCCAAAACATCACTGCTCTAGAGGAGATCTGCATGGAGGAATGGGCCAAAATACCAGCAACAGTGTGTGAAAATCTTGTGAAGACTTACAGAAAACATTTGACCTCTGTCATTGCCAACAAAGGGGATATAACAAAGTATTGACATAAACTTTTGTTATTGACCAAATACTTATTTTCCACCATAATTTGCAAATAAATTCATAAAAAAATCCTACAATGTGATTTTCTGGATTTTTTTTCTCATTTTATCTGTCATAGTTGAAGTCAAAATTACAGGCCTCTCTCATCTTTTTAAGTGGGAGAACTTGCACAATTGGTGGCTGACTAAATACTTTTTTGCCCCACTGTATATTACATATACACATACATATATACACACATACACACTTTTTTTTTAGAATATATCTTTATTATTCCCTTCAAACCCTACCACCCCTCCCCCAATTGGAGTAAGCTAATAAACAATAACACTTAGGCTTCTACATTCAGTTTATACTTACTATACACATTTTACAGACACAATCTATTTTACAATAGTTATATTTAGTTTGTTTTTAGTCCTGGCCTTCCTCTATTTCTGATGTCGATCCAGTTTGATTTCTATTTGTAACTGTGGTATTTCACAACATTTCTGAACCTATATACATTTTACAGACCCCGTATGTTTTAAATCTTGTTGTTATTAGTCCCACCCTTTAGCTCCATTCAACCCCTCCAATCTATCTCTTAACCCCATACATTTAGAATTTCTATTTGCCATATATTTTCAACTGTGCTGTGATGCTTCACAAAACTACTGAACCTTTCTATTCTCATAGCTTCTACAGATTGTAAAATAATGATACAATTTTTTGCAAAAATAATGATTATATTATTGATCAATTGACTATGACTTTTCAAATCACCCAGTATTGCTGTCTGCAGTGTTAGTTCTGGGTAAATGTTGCAATTCTTCAGCCCTTCCTTGACCTGTGATGAAATACAAGGTACATATGGACAGTACCAAAATAAATGATCTAATGACTCTGCCTCGTCACAGCAAAATCTGCAGAGCTGGGAAGATTGTATCTCCCATATATATAAAACATTCAATTGGTTACAATAATTTTGTATAATAACTTAAATTGAAAAATTCTAAGTTTTGAATCTGGTGTCGTTTTGTGTGTCAATTCATGTTTTGCGTGTCAATGTGCCATGGAATCGGTACATCAAAAATCTCTTCCCAACTATTTTGCAGCTTATATGGCAGAGTTGTCAATTTTTTGGTCCTTAAATGAAATTGATATGTATTTACTTTTTCCCCCTTCTACTTGCCTCTTCCATTTTTGTGGTAATGCTGCAATTAGTTGATTGTAATTTTGGGTAGAGCAGACATTTCCATATGTATGTGTTAGCTGCATGTGTGACATAACTCCACCAGTCCTATTTATGATCTAATTTACAAATATTATACCTTTAAAAAAAAAAGAATCTCGAAAAATGTTTTTTTATTATCAATTGGTGTATTTGAGTTTAACCACAATATTTGTTGTATTATTTGTTCGATCTTTTCAGGTGGATTAAACTGAAATTGCAACCAACTTTCTAAGGCTTGTTTAAAAAATAACAATATTTTGGAGATTATTTAGTTTTCAAATAACCGAAAGTGGCCTTGAGATAGCTGTTTTTCAGTCTCTCGGTCTCAGCTTTGATGCACCTGTACTGACCTTGCCTTCTGGATGATAGTGGGGTGAACAGGCAGTGGCTCGGGTGGTTGTTGTCCTTGATCTTTATGGCCTTCCTGTGACATCGGGTGGTGTAGGTGTCCTGGAGGGCTAGTAGTTTGCCCCCGGTGATGCGTTGTGCAGACCTCACTACCCTCTGGAGAGCCTTACGGTTGTGGGCGGGGCAGTTGCCGTACCAGGCGGTGATACAGCCCGCCAGGATGCTCTCGATTGTGCATCTGTAGAAGTTTGAGTGCTTTTGGTGACAAGCCGAATTTCTTCAGCCTCCTGAGGTTGAAGAGGCGCTGCTGCGCCTTCTTCACGATGCTGTCTGTGTGGGTGAACCAATTCAGTTGGTCTGTGATGTGTACGCCGAGGAACTTTACTTACTACCCTCTCCACTACTGTTCCATCGATGTGGATAGGGGGGTGTTCCCTCTGCTGTTTCCTGAAGTCCACAATCATCTTCTTAGTTTTGTTGACGTTGAGTGTGAGGTTATTTTCCTGACACCACACTCCGAGGGCCCTCACCTCCTCCCTGTAGGCCGTCTCGTCGTTGTTGGTAATCAAGCCTACCACTGTTGTGTCGTCCGCAAACTTTATGATTGAGTTGGAGGCATGCGTGGCCACGCAGTCGTGGGTGAACAGGGAGTACAGGAGAGGGCTCAGAACACACCCTTGTGGGGCCCCAGTGTTGAGGATCAGCGGGGTGGAGATGTTGTTGCCTACCCTCACCACCTGGGGGCGGCCCGTCAGGAAGTCCAGTACCCAGTTGCACAGGGCGGGGTCGAGACCCAGGGTCTCAAGCTTGATGACGAGTTTGGAGGGTACTATGGTGTTAAATGCCGAGCTGTAGTCGATGAACAGCATTCTCACATAGGTATTCCTCTTGTCCAGATGGGTTAGGGCAGTGTGCAGTGTGGTTGAGATTGCATCGTCTGTGGACCTATTTGGGCGGTAAGCAAATTGGAGTGGGTCTAGGGTGTCAGGTAGGGTGGAGGTGATATGTGCCTTGACTAGTCTCTCAAAGCACTTCATGATGACTGAAGTGAGTGCTACGAGGCGGTAGTCGTTTAGCTCAGTTACCTTAGCTTTCTTGGGAACAGGAACAATGGTGGCCCTCTTGAAGCATGTGGGAACAGCAGACTGGGATAGGGATTGATTGAATATGTCCGTAAACACACCAGCCAGCTGGTCTGCGCATGCTCTGAGGGCTCGGCTGGGGATGCCGTCTGGGCCTGCAGCCTTGCGAGGATTAACACGTTTAAATGTTTTCCTCACGTCTGCTGCAGTGAAGGAGAGTCCGCATGTTTTGTTTGCGGGCCGTGTCAGTGGCACTGTATTGTCCTCAAAGCGGGCAAAAAAGTTATTTAGTCTGCCTGGGAGCAAGACATCCTGGTCCGTGACGGGGCTGGTTTTCTTTTTGTAATCCGTGATTGACTGTAGACCCTGCCACATACCTCTTGTGTCTGAGCCGTTGAATTGAGATTCTACTTTGTCTCTATACTGACGCTTAGCTTGTTTGATTGTCTTGCGGAGGGAATAGCTACACTGTTTGTATTCGGTCATGTTTCCAGTCACCTTGCCCCGATTAAATGCAGTGGTTCGCGCTTTCAGTTTCACACGAATGCTGCCATAAATCCACGGTTTCTGGTTTGGGAATGTTTTAATCGTTACTATGGGAACGACATCTTCAACACACGTTCTAATGAACTCGCACACCGAATCAGCATATTCGTCAATGTTGTTATTTGACGCAATACGAAACATATCCCAGTCCACGTGATGGAAGCAGTCTTGGAGTGTGGAATCAGATTGGTCGGACCAGCGTTGAACAGACCTCAGCGCGGGAGCTTCTTGTTTTAGTTTCTGTCTGTACGCAGGGAGCAACAAAATGGAGTCGTGGTCAGCTTTTCCAAAAGGAGAGCGGGGCAAGGCCTTATATGCGTTGCGGAAGTTAGAATAGCAATGATCCAAGGTTTTTCCAGCCCTGGTTGCGCAATCGATATGCTGATACAATTTAGGGAGTCTTGTTTTCAGATTAGCCTTGTTAAAATCCCCAGCTACAATGAATGCAGCCTCAGGATATATGGATTCCAGTTTGCAAAGAGTAAAATAAAGTTCGTTCAGAGCCATCGATGTGTCTGCTTGGGGGGGAATATATACGGCTGTGATTATAATCGAAGAGAATTCCCTTGGTAGATAATGCGGTCGACATTTGATTGTGAGGAATTCTAAATCAGGTGAACAGAAGGACTTGAGTTCCTGTATGTTGTTGTGATCACACCACGTCTCGTTAACCATGAAGCATACGCCCCCGCCCCTCTTCTTACCAGAAAGATGTTTGTTTCTGTCGGCGTAATGCGTGGAGAAACCAGCTGGCTGCACCGACTCCGATAGCATCTCTCCAGTGAGCCATGTTTCCGTGAAGCAAAGAACGTTACAATCTCTGATGTCCCTCTGGAATGCTACCCTTGCTCGGATTTCATCAACCTTGTTGTCGTGAGACTGGACATTGGCGAGAAGTATGCTAGGGAGTGGTGCACGATGTGCCCGTCTCCGGAGTCTGACCAGAAGACCGCTTCGTTTCCCTCTTTTACGAAGTCGTTTTTTTGGGTCGCCGGCTGGGATCCATTCCGTTGTCCTGGGTGAAAGGCAGAACACAGGATCCGCATCGCGAAAGACATATTCTTGGTCGTACTGATGGTGAGTTGACGCTGCTCTTATATTCAGTAGTTCTTCTCGACTGTATGTAATGAAACCTAAGATGACCTGGGGTACCAATGTAAGAAATAACACACAAAAAAAACAAAAAACTGCATAGTTTCCTAGGAACGCGAAGCGAGGCGGCCATCTCTGTAGGCGCCGGAAGTTCGGTGAATCATGCGTGACTCCATCATTCGTAAGAAGTTTCAATACATTTTTTGGGGTAGTATTTCCATGTTGATTGAAAAAGAATTTGGTGCATTTTTCCCCATATTCCATCCAGTTCGCTTTATTTTTATAATATATTACACTGGATTTTTCTTGAATAAGTTCCTCCATTTCTTTTTGTTTTTCCTCTAACTTATTCTGTGCCTCTTTGGTGCAGTTTTTATTGCTATCTAACTGTACTCTTACTCTTTCAATTTCCTTTGTTATTAATACGGTCTCTTTTGACCTAAATTGCCTTTATTTTATAGATGAGTACTGAATTGCATAGTCTCTAAAGGCAAATTTAAAAGTGTCCCATACAATAAGGGGATCTGCTGTACCTATGTTATGTCAGGAAAAAGTCAGTTATAAATTATTCTGTCCTAGTTAAAAACAAGTTATCATCCAGTAGGCTTTGATTACATTTCGAATATCCTCGCCAACGTGGAAATTCTGTAAGAGTAAAATATATACGCCAATTATGTGATCATCCAAACCTGTGTTTGTTAGCCATATATGCAAAAATTATCCTAAGGTTCAAATAAATCATTCAGAGTTAATAAAACCTTAATACCTGCTTCTTGCACTCCAGATCACAGTTGGAACACTGAACAGTCTCCTCACAGTCAGTAGAGTTATCCACCAGGAATTTGAGCAGGCGGTCCTCCTGGGGTAAGGCACTTAGGCCTTTGACAATGGACTGTTGTCTGTACCAAAACCAAGAGTGGTTACATAAAACTTACAAATAGGATCCAACACATTAAGCTACTAACAATCTTAAAGTGAAGAGATCCCTGAAAAGTAAATGGAAACAAACTAATATATTTCAAAGTGATTGTGTTTTGCAGTTTTACCCTTTGTTCTGTGTGGGTTGGATATCTTATGCTACAGCTGTTGAACTATTGTCCTCATGTAGGCTATTGCCTCTCCCATTACCAAGTATTCACCTAGTCTTCACGGCAACACAGCCGCAAATAGCATTGCTCTGAATTCTGATTACACAAGGTAATGTCAATGACAAGAATAGCAACAACTACACTATTGCTTTATAACAGTGTGATTTCCCATGTCATTCATTTAATGAATGTCACAAACAAACAGTTTGCTTAAAGCAAATTTCCTTTGTTTAAAGGGGGGCTAGATTATTGACTAGGCGTGTCCTACACTTAGTAAGGTCCATTGTAGCCTCTCACCCTTACATAAGAAGACCTCCAATGAATACTTAATCTCAAATGTACAGGCTGTCATAGAAAGCAAAGCATGTATCCTTTATTACAGAGCATGTACAAGTTGAGCTTCATGTGACTCAGGCAAAAATAAACTCATAGGCGCCCTGGAAATACCACCACAATCTCATCTAAACTAGTTTGTACTTACATTACCATATCCATATCCACAGTACTGCATAATGACAACACTGTTACATAATCCAGTCCTGGGCACAGCAATTAACGTAATCTGAGCCCAGAGGGATCAATCATTCAAATGTCAAGGTGTCCAAATTCTCTTTATCTTCTTACTGAGAGTTGCCAGCTATCTAGGACCAAGCTGTTCTCAATGCCAAGCAGGATGAAACAAAGGCAGGATTTACACTGCAGCTGTCTATTTCCCCCCATATAATCCCGTAAGACTTTCATCCTGGCACTACTAACTGGAGAGGCTTTGTTGTTCTAGGTATCTTTTAGTGTACACGCATCAATGATAAATACTTCAGCCCTTCCAATGACATCAGGCATGATGTAGAAAATGGAGTTGAAGCGTCCATGGGACATTTCACTACAAAAGCTATTGATATGATAAAGTAAGCCTAGAACAAGTTTGCCTTGTCCGAGCCAGAACTGCCCATAGGGGCAGGAACCTATCTCCTGTTTCTGTATCATGAGGCAGCTTAAACTACCGTACAGTGCCTTGCAGAAGTATTCAGGAGTACAGATCAGGGTTGGGTTATAAAAAAATATCCGAAACTTTGAACAGCCCACAGAGCATCATTAATTCATTATTAAAAAATGGAATGAATATGGCACCACAGCAAACCTGCCAAGAGAGGGACGCCCACGAAAACTCACGGACCAGGCAGGGAGGGCATTAATCAGAGAGGCAACAAAGAGACCAAAGATAACCTTGAAGGAGCTGCAAAGCTCCACAGTGGAGATTGGAGTATCTGTCCATAGGACCACTTTAAGCCGTACACTCCACAGAGCTGGGCTTTACAGAAGAGTGGCCAGAAAAAAGCCATTTCTTAAAGAAAAAAATAAGCAAACACATTTGGTGCTCGCCAAAAGGCATGTGGGAGACTCCCCAAACATATGGAAGAAGGTACTCTGGTCAGATGAGTCTAAAATTGAGCTTTTTAGCCATCAAGGGAAACGCTATGTCCGGTGCAAACCCAACACCTCTCATCGCCCCGAGAACACCATCCCCACAGGGAAGCATGGTGGTGGCATCATCATGCTGTGGGGATGTTTTTCATCGGCAGGGACAGGGAAATTCTTGAGGGAAACCTGTTTGTCTTCCAGAGATTTGAGACTTGGACGGAGGTTCACCTTCCAGCAGGACAATGACCCTAAGCATACTGCTAAAGCAACACCCGAGTGGTTTAAGGGGAAAAATGTAAATGCCTTGGAACGGCCTAGTCAAAGCCCAGGCCTGAGAATCTGTGGTATGACTTAAAGATTGCTGTACACCAGTGGAACCCATCCAACCTGAAGGGGCTGGAGAATTTTTGCCTTGAAGAATGGGCAAACATTCCAGTGGCTAGATGTGCCAAGCTTATAGAGACATATCCCAAGAGACTTGCAGCTGTAATTGATGAAAAAGGTGGCTCTACAAAGTATTGACTTTGGGGGGTGAATAGTTACACACTCTGTAGTTATCATTTTTTTTTCTTAGTTTTTGTTTGTTTCACAAGAAAAAATATTTTGCATCTTCAAAGTGGTAGGCATGTTGTGTAAATCAAATGATACAAACCCTCCAAAAATCCATATTAATTCCAGGTTGTAAGGCAATAAAATAGGAAAAATGCCAAAGGGGGTTAATACTTTCGCAAGCCACTGTACATGTACATGCCCTGGATGCTAGTCTGTTCCAGGGCCTTACCCCTAATCCATATCCTTAATGCTGAGTGACAGGCAGTGAGGCATCCGGTCCCATTGGGACAGTCCTTGGTATGACTCGACTGTGGAACAAACCCCCAACATTCCAATCTTAGGGCTTAAACGTTAACCACAAAGCCACTGAGTTGGTCATTGATATGATAAATCAAAGCTAATTTGTTCCATAAGAACTTCAAATACCTAGTCTGGACACACATACTCATTCAAGGGTTTTTCTTTATTTTTTACTATTTTCTACATTGTAGAATAATAGTAAAGACATCAAAACTATGAAATAACACATGGAATAATGTAGTAACCAAAAATATATATTTTATATTTGAGATTCTTCAAAGTAGCCACCCTTCGCCTTGATGACAGCTTTGCACACGCTTGGCATTCGCTCAACCAGCTTCATGAGGAAGTCACCTGGAATGCGTTTCAATTAACAGGTGTGCCTTGTTAAAAGTTATTTTGTGGAATTTTATTCTGTCTTAATGCGTTTGAGCCAATCAGTTGTGTTGTGACAAAGTAGGGGTGGTATCTAGAAGATAGCCCTATTTGGTAAAATACCAAGTCCATATTATGTCAAGAACAGCTCAAATAAGCAAAGAGAAATGACAGTCCATCAATACTTTAAGACATGAAGATCAGTCAATCCAGAAAATATCAAGAACTTTGAAGGTTTCTTCAAGTGCAGTCGCAAAAATCATCAAGCACTATGATGAAACTGGCTCTCATGAGGACCGCCACAGGAAAGGAAGATCCAGAGTTACCTCTACTGCAGAGGATAAGTTCATGAGAGTTACCAGCCTCAAATAAATGCTTCACAGAGTTCAAGTAACAGACACATATCAACATCAACTGGTCAGTTGAGACTGCGTGAATCATGCCTTCGTAGTCGAATTGCTGCAAAGAAACCACTACTAAAGGACACCAAGAAGAAGAGACTTGCTTGGGCCAAGAAACCAGTGGAAATCTGTCCTTCGGTCTGATGAGACAAATTTTTTATTTTGGTTCCAACCGCCTGTCACACACTGATCTGTTTCACCTGTCTTTGTGCTTGTCTCCACCCCGCTCCAGGTGTCGCCCATCTTCCCCATTATCCCCAGTGTATTTATACCTGTGTTCTCTGTCTGTTGCCAGTTCATTTTGTCCCTCAAGCCTACCAGCGTTTTCCCCCTTGCTCCTGTCTTTTTCTATAGTTCCAAATTTGTTCTATAGTTCCAAAATGTTTTCTGTACCTTGTCACTCCGCCCTGGATTATTGACGCCTGCCTGCCCTGACCCTGAGACTGCCTGCCGTTCTGTCCCTTTGACTCTGATCTGGATTACTGACCTGTCGTTTTGCCTGCCCCTGTTCTAGTAATAAACTTTTGGTATTTTGACACTGCATCCGGGTCTTCCCTAAAACGCGATACCGCTGTGTCTTTGTGAGACACAGAGTAGGTGAACGGATGATCTCCGCATGTGTGGTTTCCACTGTGAAGCATGGAGGAGGAGGTGTGATTGTGTGGGGGTGCTTTGCTGGTGATACTGTCAGTGATTTATTTAGTATTCAAGGCACACTTAACCAGTCTGGCTACCACAGTACTCTGCAGCGATACGCCATCACATCTGGTTTGGCTTAGTGGGACTATCATTTGTTTTTCAACAGGACAATGACCCAACACACCTCCGGGCTGTGTAAGGGCTATTTGACCAAGAAGGAGAGTGATGGAGTGCTGCATCAGATGACCTGGCCTCCACAATCACCTGACCTCAACCCAATTGAGATGGTTTGGGATGAGTTAGACCGCAGAGTGAAGGAAAAGCAGCCAACAAGTGCTCAGCATTTGTGGAAACTCCTTCAATACTGTTGGAAAAGCATTCCAGGCGAAGCTAGGGTGCCTAGGGTGTCATCAAGGCAAAGGGTGGCTACTTTGAAGAATCTAAAATCTACACTTTTTGGTTACTACATGATTCCATATGTGTTATTTCATTGTGTTGATGTCTTCACTATTATTCTACAATATTAAAAATAAAGAAAAACCCTTGAATGAGTAGGTTTGTCCAAACTTTTGACTGGTACTGTTTTTCGGGATTTATGCCATCCAGTAAATCAATGGAATGCCCATTCTTACTTACCCACAGAGGGGGCAGGAGAGTCTGCCTTCCACTGCCCTGCCACGCAGACAACTGGCACAGAATGTGTGGTAACAATCCAGTAGACAGGGGTGTTCGTACTGCTCATGGCACAAGTGGCATACCAAGGGGTGGCAGTTGGCACTGTCTGGGTCATATAGGTTCTCCAAAGGGCAGAAGATTCCTCCAGACATCTGTAAAAACATCACAGGAAAGCCCATCAGAGTGATGCTGATCTATGTTAGTGACATTTGAGCGAATTAGTGAAAATGCACGTTTCAACAGACACCCTAATCATTCCATGATGTATCAACTGTGATATACTGTTACAAACACATCATATAATTGAAAGTATTCCAGAGAAGTCAATATTCAATCAGTACTCCCAACCTTCAACTCCATGGAAGTACATTAAAGTACATTCATTTTAAGCATATACTTAATGAATGAGCCAAGCAGCAGATACTTAATAACATAAGAATATGGAAGTAAAGCTGAACCATTACCTTATTGCTTGCTGCCTTAGCTGCTGTCCCAAGCAGGAATGACAGATATGTGGAGGGTCTTTGAGTGTGCGTGGAGGGGATGCAGTGCCGGCCCTGACGTCAAGTCAGGGTACTCAGTGGGTATAGGAGGAGGTGTGACCATAGCACAGCAGTACTGGATGACAACAGAGTAACCAGACACCACTCATCTGTCAACAGGTGACCAAAATACATTACTCTCTATAATCCCTCTATTTCCCCCACTGCAGCCTCCAATGACTCCTGTCAAACGTCATGCATTGGTTGCTAATTCAGAATGGAACAATAAAGGGGACAATTGAGCAATGAATATTAGTTTTGGAAATAGCATACAGTTGAAGTTGGAAGTTTACAACACTTAGGTTGTGTCACGCCCTGACCTTAGAGATCCTTTTTATGTCTCTATTTTGGTTTGGTCAGGGCGTGAGTTGGGGTGGGCACTCTATGTTTTGTGTTTCTATGATTTTCTATTTCTATGTTTTGGCCCGGGTATGGTTCTCAATCAGGGACAGCTGACTATCGTTGTCTGATTGGGAACCATACTTAGGTACCCTTTTTCCCCCACCTGTGTTTGTGGGAAGTTAACTTTGTTTGATGGCACATAGCCTGAAGCTTCACGTTTTGTTGGTGTCATTTCAAATAAAAGAGAAAATGTACGCGCACCTTGGTCCTCATCTTTCAACAGCCATGACAGGTTGGAGTCATTAACTTGTTTTTCAACCACTCCACACATTTCTTGTTAACAAACTATAGTTTTGGCAAGTTGGTTAGGACATCTACTTGTGCATGACACTAGTAATTTTCCAACAATTGTTTCATACAGATTATTTCACTTATAATTCACAATTACAGTGGGTCAGAAGTTAACATGCATTAAGTTGACTGTGCCTTTTAAACAGCTTGGAAAATTCCAGAAAATGATGGCATGGCTTTAGAAGCTTCTGATAGGCTAATTGACATCATTTGAGTCAATTGGAGGTGTACCTGTGGATGTATTTCAAGGTCTCCCTTAACTCAGTGCCTCTTTGCTTGACATCATTGAAAAAGAAATCAGCCAAGACCTCAGAAAACTTGTAGACCTCCACAAGTCTGGTTCATCCTTGGGAGCAATTTCCAAACGCCAAAAGGTACCACGTTCATCTGTACAAACGATAGTATGCAAGTATAAACAACATGGGACCATGCAGCCGTCATACCGCTCAGGAAGATGAGTTCGATCTCCTAGAGAGGAACATACTTTGGTGGGAAAAGTGCTAATCAAATCCAGAGCAACAGCAAAGGACCTTGTGAAGATGCTGGAGGAAACGGGTACAAAAGTATCTATATCCACAGTAAAACGAGTCCTATATCGACATAACCTGAAAGGCTGCTCATCAAGGAAGAAGCCACTGCGCCAAAACTGCCATAAAAAAGCTAGACTATGGTTTGCAACTGCCCATGGTGACAAAGATCGTACTTTTTTGGAGAAATGTCCTCTGGTCTGATGAAACAAAAATAGAACTGTTCGGCCATAATGGCCATTGTTATGTTTGGAGGTTAAAGGGGAAGCTTGCAAGCTGAAGTACACTGAAAAACTGAATTTTATACAAATATTGAATCCACTTTTTGTTTCCAATGAGAAATGCCTCTTGCACGTGTGTCGATCTTTGTTCTGGTCGCACAGTGACTTCTACAATTTGGCCGCATCGCATAGAAATGACTAGTTCCTGCAAATATCAAATCAAATACGTTGGGAAATGCAATATGTCTGGCAACTAAAATGACGAGAACTCGTCTCTGAATATTCTGTTTTTTGTTGTACCACCTGCAACTGAGAAGGTTAGCTAAGATGTAACAGCTGTATGGAGGCATTCACATACTGTATCACCGCAGTGTGTAGCTAATTGTATAGCTACTTTTCAAAAGTCTTTGAATGTAAAAGGCTGTACGGTTTAGTCATTTAGAATATGCTCTTTTATCCAGTGTTTGTATGTTGTTACAATTTGTAGAATTATGCATTGTTTTTATGGTACTAATTCATCTTTCAAAATGTATGGAATTTAAATAAAATAATGTTTGTTGAAAACAATAGTAATCGAACTCTGATTCAGTGATTGTATCGACTCAATCAGCGATTGATTTAACAGGCCCGAAATGTAACGCACGCGCAAACCTAGTTCTTCCTTTCTGCTAAATTCTTCGCCATGGCTCCTGTGGTGGGTACAATCGCGTGTGAACAAGTGTCCAAATATATACATGTTGCACACTTCAAACGACTGTACTTGATTTGTGTCATATTCGTATGAATAGGGACATATTTGGAGGGGGGGCTTATGTCATGGTTAATACTGCATTGGGTTTTGTTATTCACGAGGCCTGCTAATTTAGCTAGCCTAGAGATCCACCACGTTGTAGCTAGCTACAGAAAACTAGCTTATCGTTTTCCAGTTCGTTTTATAGTCAGCAGTACTTAATAGTTAAGTGATAAAAGTATAGGTCTGGTTAGCTAACTGACGATAGACAGATCGCTAATTTAGTTGATGTCTGAGCGGTTGTTGCGCGTATGTTTGAACTAGAAGCCTAGCTAGTTAGATTCTAGACAGCTACCTAACTTGATTACTAGAACTAGCAGGGTGGCCTTTTAGAGCGACAGCTAGCTAATGACCTAGACAGGTAGCTAATCGGAGAAGCGTTGGTGGACGGACGGTTGGTGGACGGTCTCATTTTTATTTGTCTGTTCATCTGATTTGCAGAAGAAACAGAGCAACAAAGGCTCCAAGGGTGGCAAGAAGAAGAAGCAGGTCCTGAAGTTCACTCTGGACTGCACCCACCCTGTTGAAGATGGCATCATGGATGCTGCCAACTTTGTAAGTAGATTTTTACCTGTGCCAGGTTGCAGTGAAAATGTCAACTTTTAAAAAAAGTTTCTCAAACACCATTCTTTGAATCCCCTTTACTTTAGCCACCATCTTGAATTGTGTTTCAGCCTGTCCCAGGCAGTGGCACCCCTACCACTTGATTTAGAATAAAGCTGAGGGACAGATGGAGTTTTGAAATGTAATCACTCTCAAATTCATATACAGATCTAAGGATTTTAGTCCATGGGATCGACATGAGATATGTTGAACAGAATATTACTATGCTAATGTAAGAGTGCGTTCTGTTACATCCCAAGCGGGGTTCAAACTAACTAGCAACCTACACAACTCAAAGCCAACCCTGTTTGCTGACAGTGCAAGAGACTAGTCGGTCACTCCATGATCTCAAGGAAGGTGTGATGTCACTGATGTACTCCAGCCAATGGGCTAGTTTCACTTCCGCTACACCAGGGTTTCCCAAATGCCCCACCCCCACGTTTTGTTTTTTTGCCCTAGCACTACACCGCTGATTGAAAATAATCTAAGCTTGGTGATGAGTTGGTTCAGCTGTGTTGTGCTAGGGCAAAAAAAAAAAACGGGGCGCAGGACCAACTTTGGGAAACACTGCACTTCACTAGCATGTTGGGCAGCTGTCAATCTTTGGTTTTGGGGAAATTCGAAGTATACGCTTACACAGCATGTCTTAATGGTTATAGGAGCAGTTCCTTCAGGAGCGCATCAAGGTGAACGGGAAAGCTGGCAACCTGGGTGGTGGTGTGGTGTCTATTGAGAGGAGCAAGAGCAAGATCACTGTGTCTTCTGAGGTCCCCTTCTCCAAAAGGTATGGTGACTGCACTGGCAACTCAACTAGAGGTTGACTGATTATGATTTTTCAACGCCAATACCGATTATTGGAGGACCAAAAAAGCCGATACCGATTAATCAGACGATTTTTATATATTTGTAATAATGACAATTACAACAATACTGAATGAACAATGAGCACACTTATTTTAACTTAATATAATACATAACTAAATAATGAAATATGTTCCATCTGGTTTAAATAATGCAAAAACGGTGTTGGAGAAGAAAGAAGAAGAAGAAACTCTAATGAACTTATCCTCTGCAGCAGAGGTAACTGGGTCTTCCTTTCCTGTGGCGGTCCTCATGAAAGCCAGTTTCATCGTAGCGCTTGATGGTTTTTGCGACTGCACTTGAAGATACTTTTAAAGTTCTTGAAATTTTCCAGATTGACTGACCTTCATGTCTTAAAGTAATGAAGGACTGTCATTTCTCTTTGCTTATTTGAGCTGTTCTTGACATAATATGGACTTGGTCTTTTACCAAATAGGGCTATCTTCTGTATACCCCCTACCTTGTCACAACACAACTGATTGGCTCAATTGCATTAAGAAGGAAAGAAATTCCACAAATGAACTTTTAACATGACCTCATGAAGCTGGTTGAGAGAATGCCAACAGTGTGCAAAGCTGTCAAAGGCAAAGAGTGGCTACTTTGAGGAATCTCAAATATATTTAGCTTTGTTTAACAGTTTGTTTGGTTTCTACATTATTCCATATGTGTTTGTCTTCACTATAATTCTACAATGTAGAAAATATTTAAAAAATATAAAACCCTGGAATGAGTAGGTGTCCATACTTTTGTCTGGTACTGTGTGTGTATATTTGTTTTCTTTACTAAGTTAGTATGTGTATTGCATTGGGGAAAAAGCCCAACCTTTCACATCTGAATGCCATCTGTCTCCTGTCTGCAGATATCTGAAATATCTGACCAAGAAGTACTTGAAGAAGAACAACCTTCGCGACTGGCTGCGTGTTGTGGCCAACACAAAGGAGAGCTACGAGCTACGCTACTTCCAGATCAACCAGGATGAGGAGGAGGAAGAGGATGAGGATTAAACATTGTCTGCTGGATTTTGTACATTCAATAAATTCTTAGACTCCTGTTTTTAATTTTTTTCTCTACGGTGACGAGACATGGAGCGGGTATATTTACTAGGACGCAAAAAAACAGGGAGGGACCTACCTGAATTTGTCCAACAAGAAACACATTTTCATTGCAAAACGTTTTGCTGCGGTGTGCACTCCTGAATACACACTGTGGGTGACGATCACTCAACCTTCTTGTGACAATGCAGTACAGTGCCTAGAGAAAGTATTCAGACCCCTGGACTTATTCCACATTTTGTTACATCCTGAATTCAAAATTGATTAAATATACTTTCTCTCACTCATATACACACATTACACCATAAGGACTAAGTGAAAACATGTTTGCAAATTTATTGAAAAAGGATAACAGAAATAGCTCATTTACATAAGTATTCACACCCCTGAGTCAACTTTGTAGAAGTCTTTCTGGCTAAGAGCTTTCCACACCTGGGTTGTGACATTTGCCCATTATTCTTTAAACTCATCCAGCTCTGTCAAATTAGCAGAGCATTGCTAGACCATTTTTAGGTCTCGCCGCAGATTTAAGTCAATAACTCGGCCACTCGAACATCACTGTTTTCTTGGTAAATTACTAGTGTAGATTTAGGCTTTTGTCCTGCTGAAAGGTGAATTCAACTTCCAGAAAGCAGACAACCAGGTTTCCTTTAGAATTTTTCTTGTGCTTAGCTCCTATGGTTCATTTTTTTATCCTGAAAAACTCCAGTGCCTAATGACTACAAGCTTACCCATAACATGATGCAGCCACCACTATGCTTGAAAATATGGAGAGTGGTACTCTAAAGTGCAGTTTTGGATTTGCCACAAACATAAGTTTCTATTTAGTGCCTTGATGGAATATTCTGTACAGGCTTCCTTTTCACCTTGTCAACTAGGTTAGTATTGTGAAGTAACAATGTTGTTGATCCATCCTCCATTATCTCCCATCACAGCCATTAAACAGCTCTAAAATCACCATTGGCCTCATGGGGAAATCTATGGTTTCCTTCCCCTCCGGCAACTGAGTTAGGAAGGACGCCTGTATCCTTGTAGTGACTGAATTCTGTATCAATACACCAAAGTGTCATTAACTTATCCATGCTCAAAGGGATATTCAGTGTCAGATTGTCATTTTTATCCATCTATAAATAGGTGTCCTTTAAGAGGCATTGGAAAACCTCCCTGGTCTTTGGTTGAAATTCATTGCTCAACTGAGTGACCTTAGATAATTGTATGTGTGGGGTACAGAGATGAGGCAGTCATTAAAGAATCATGTTATACATAACTTGTGACTTAAGCACATTTTTACTCCTGAACTTATTTAGGATTGCCATAACAAAAGGGGTGGAATACTTATGAATCAAGACATTTCAGCTATTTCATTTGTACAAATTTAAACAATTCTGACATTATGGGGTGTTTGTATACAAGTGTAAAAAAATGTAGTACATTTTACATTCAGGCTGAAACAACTGAACAGGTATGAATACTTTCTGAAGGCACTCGATTCAGCTAGCCATAACTCCCAAAATGCAGACAAAACAGTCAACCTTCCACAATGTTAATCCAGCATAACCATCTGTAAATGAATCAAGTATTTGGCAGCTCAGAACCTGTGTAAGGTGTGATATGCTCATTGGTAAATGGGGAAATTTGCTTGTCAGAATTGGTTAAATCAGATTGGTGCTAGAAGTGTGGCCCGAAATCAACCCATGGAGTGAACATCATCGGTATGTACAAGAAACTTGCCCATCTGTACGATCCCAGTCATCTACTCCTAGCTCACCCAAAGTACGGTGGATGATTGGTCAGCAGATGGATGCATACTAACTGCTACATACAGTGGTCAAAACCAGGCTGTTGACAGCAGTGATGACAAGATGTACTGGCCAACAAAAGCTTTAAACCTCTCTTGGGGCAGGAGAGAGGCAATGTCAGAACAGACTGAACAAAATCAACCAATTTAATTAACCTTTACCATTTCCACGTTTGAAATGTAAAAAACATGTGGGCCTTCTGACCCAGACACCAAAACAAATTAAGAAAAACAACCAATCTTGATTTAAAACTAGGATAACCACACCCTGTTAACCATTTGCACTAAAAGAGAGTCGCAAAACCACATTCATGCTGGTTCTCATTGCCAAGATTGCAGTGCCCACACCTATATTCCCAGGCTAAAAGGGGTCACTGAGGTGAAAAAAGTCTGGAATGAGAAGCAGATACTGGCCTGAGGGACAGTTGCGCATCCTTGGCACCAACATTTAATCATACAAGTGAAGAGATTAACCAAAGAATGTAACAGAAGTCAATGGCCGGAGAGCATCAACTTGATGGCACAATGTCTCAGATCCCGATTGTGTTCTGACAATGCATACAGATCGACCTGACAAAAAGTAATACTGCCATGGACTTCATGAACAAAGAAAATGTCATTGGTCTTTGGGAACAAACACAAAAAGAACTGACTTGTTTGTGTTCGCATACATACAAGAGCCCACCCTCCCCAGCCATCCATCAAGCCTTACAAAGGTGACCTAAAGGGGAGATGCATTCTGGAGAGAATCTGTTGACAAATGGTAAGGTGGCTGGATGGTGCCCCATCAGAGGGGGCCTGGGTTGTACTCTGGCAGCTTCTTGAGCATCTCTTGTTCCTGTGGAGTATCCTGTCTGGCGATGACCAGGCAGTGTGCGTATCCCATCACCACCTGCAACCACAAAGAACGAAACGTTTCAGAGTGAACATGCACCTAAATGCAGTTCCCATCTTCAGAATACATAAGTGGGAATTCAAATTCACCACTGTTTTCATTCTCGGTTGCTGCTCCACACCTGTTCAGTGTAAACTCCATCCAGGGTCTTCACCTCCTGAGCAGTAGTGGAGGACTTGGCCTTGTTGTCTCCGTATCCCTGTAACAAAACACAAAACCCATGTCATAAGTGGTGAAGCAGGAACAGGTGTGCCAATTCAGCAGTCTCTTGAGCACACAAGTACATTTCTATACTGAGCACAAATATAAAACGCAACATTTTCAAAGATTTGAGAGTTACAGTTCGTATAAGAAAATCAGTCAATTGAAATAAATTCATTAGGCCCTAATCTATGGATTTCACATGACTGGGCAGGGGTGAAGCCATGGGTGGGCCTTGGAGGGCATAGGCCTAACCACTTGGCAGCCAGGCCAAGCCAACCAGATTGAGTGCTTACAAAAGTCTATATCACAGACAGAAATACTCCTCAGCCCTGCCCACCTCAGATCATCCCATGGGTGAAGAAGCCGGATGTGGAGGTCCTGGGCTGGCGTGGTTACACGTGGTCTGTGGTTGCGTGGCCGATTGGACATACTGCCAAATTCTCGAAAACGACGGAGGCAGCTTACGGTAGAGAAATTAACATTCAATTATCTGGCAACAGCTCTGGTAGACATTCCTGCAGTCAGCATGCCAATTGCACACTCCCTCAAAACTTGAGGTATCTGTGGCATGGCGTTGTGTGACTATGAACTGCACATTTCGAAGTGGCCTTTTACTGTCCCCAGCACAAGGTGCAGTTGTATAATTAATCAGCTTCTTGATATGCCACATCTGTCAGGTGGATGGATTATCTTGTCAAACAACAAATGCTCACTAACAGGAATTTAAACAAATTTATGCACAAAATTTGAGAGAAATAAGATTTTTGTGCATATGAAAAATGTCTGGGATTTTTTTTATTTCAGCTCATGAAACATGGGACCAACACTTGTTCCGTTTATATTTTTGTTCAGTGTATATTTGTATAATAAAACTTACCAGTTCTCCAAAGGTGGGGGAGGGTCCCCAGCTGATGGTGCTGTCGTCTGCAGCGATAACTATACTGCTTTTCCCGCACGCCAGACTGCGGACCTTCCAGCCACACAGGTCCTGCACGGCCTTGGGGTACATGGTAGACTCCCGCGAGGTATTGGTGACCCCCCAGAAAAATAGCCCTCCTGCACACAAAATGTTAATATTGTAGCTTCCTTATCAAAAAACACTAGCAAAATTTGTCCAACTCTTGGCGTAATGGCTACACTGTTTAGACTGACAGATGCTAGGTTCAAATCACAGTTGGGATACGCCCTGAAATCACTACAACGAAACATTAAGAACACCTTCCTAATATTGATTTGCACTACCTTTTGCCCACAGAACAGCCTCAGTTCGTTGGGGCATGGACTCTACAAGGTGTTGAAAGCATTCCACAGGGCTGCTGGCCAATATTGACTGCAAAGTTTCCCACAGTTGTGTCAAGTTGGCTGGATGTCTTTTGGGTGGTGGACCATTCTTGATACACATGGGAAACTGCTGAGCGTGAAAAACCCATCAGCATTGCAGTTCTTGACACACTCAAACCGTTGCGCCTGGTACCTATTACCATAACCTGTTCAAAGGCACTTAAATATTTTGTCTTGCACATACACATAGTCCTTGTCTCAATTGTCTCAAGGCTTAAAAATCCTTCTTTAACCAGATCTCCCCATCATCTACACTGGTTAAAGTGGATTTAACAGGTGACCTCAATAAGAGATAGCAGCTTTCACCTGGTCAGTCTGTCATGGAAAGAGACATGTTTTGTACAGAGTGTATATAAATTGATAATAGGGGTAATAAATGAAATAATTCTAAAAAGATTTACTCATCAGTGCGACATTCAAGGGGTTAAGCATTGTGTCCCATACCCATCTCATTTACAGTGAAGGAGCACTGATAGCCAGTGTAGATTTGGGATGCCCCGCGCCCGGGGAAGTCGAAGAGCTTCACCAGTCTGGGCACCATCTCGTCCTTCTGCTCCGTGTGACCCAGCCGTCCATAACCACCAAAACCCCAGGAAAACACCCGCTTCTGGGAGTCCAATATCAGCTGGGGACACACACAAACACAGTTTACATACCTCACGCTAACAAAACCAAAAAGTGAGAAAAAAAAAAACCTGACTTGGCGAATCAACTACGGCCAATATAAGTGAAAACTCATACTTAGAGTGGACTATCCCTTTAAACACAGGCTGGTGCCAAATGTTATCAGACCCGCTCAGCTCCCTATTAGTGTCCAGATTTAAGGACCAGAGTGAAGAGGTCTCCATCTGCAGGTTCATTCATTAAACATGAAGGGAACACTGTAGCTTGCTCTGGATAAGAGTGTCTGTTGAATGACTCAAATGTACATTTTTCATTCAGTGGAGACATCACTAATATATACCAACACTATTGTGAGATGCAAAAGTTCTATGTTCTTTGATTTCCTTTTTTTTTTTGTGTGTTTTTTTGTTGTTGAATTTTACCCCTTTTTTCTTCCCAATTTCGTGGTATCCAATTGTTTAGTAGCAGCTCGGGAGAGATGAAGGTTGAAAGTCATGCGTCCTCCGATACACAACCCAACCAAGCCGCACTGCTTCTTAACACAGCGCGCATCCAACCCGGAAGCCAGCCGCACCAATGTGTCAGAGGAAACACCGTGCATGGTTAGCGTGCACTGCGCCCGTTCCGCCACAGGAGTCGCTGGTGCGCGATGAGACAAGGATATCCCTACCGGCCAAACCCTCCCTAACCCGGGCGACGCTAGGCCAATTGTGCATCAGAGCCTGGGCGCGAACCCAGAGTCTCTGGTGGCACAGCTGGCGCTGCAGTACAGCGCCCTTAACCACTGAGCCACCCGGGAGGCTCTAAAATGCACATTTCTGGCTCAAGGTGTATTTGTGGCAGTAAGTATCAGAGCCCGTATTCATAAAAGCGCCTCAGGAGTAGGAGTGTTGATCTAGGATCAAGTTCCCCATGTACATGTCAATTTATTCATTATGATCTAAAAAGGCCAAACTGATCGTTCTCCAAGACTGAATACGAGTCCTGGTCTTCCCTCCTCACCGTGTGATTTCCTCCGCAGGCGACGTCTCGGACCACCACGTTAGGTACAGGCGTCACCTGGCCGTCCTTACTCTTCTCCATGAAGATGGCCACGCGGCGTGCAATGGTCTCACAGTCAAACTCGATGCGCTGGGCGCGGGCAATGAACTTGCCGTCAGAGTTGTGTCCTGTGACCCAAAACAAAAATAAGTGTGTAACAGTACTCTTCTTGCGTTGGTAAAGCTATGTATATCGAGGATGCAGACCCTGCTTTAAAACAGTCACTAAATATTCCGGTCAGACTATACTCCATGAGAATTAAGAGTGAAAAGTGGTTGATCAATCCCCTTAGCCCTCATAGGTAAACATGCCTGTTACATGTTAAGTACACTCAGTGACTTTAAAACATCCAAGTAATAAAATAAACAACTATAAGAGACTATCATATCCGTCACATTACCATCCTGCAACCTCTAATCACGGTCACAATGATGTAAAAGCAAACCAAATAAAAGATGTCAATACCATTGTCCCTCTATTCACTTATTTAACCTTCAAGAGCTAACTTTCTGCTGATTCATCATCTCAATCAGTCTTGACACTGGTTTAAATAGCCTTCCTGCCCTTGACCTAATACGACCCCAACTACCTTCAACTGCATAAGGGGTAAGTGTTGTGTACTGTTGCAATAGTGGGTCCGTCAACACAGTCAATACGTAACTGATCAGGTAAGGAATGGTCTGCGTTTGGTAAGTCAGTACAGATATCGTAAGCAGACTGGTCAATTAGCTCACTCACTACACTGTTACGGTCTTGGGCAGATTCTTGAAGACTCTCTGATCGAGGCCGACCTTCCAGCTGCAGTATATCATCCACAGAATCCAAAGGTGGAATATCCTGAGTATCCAAGGATCGCACATCACCCTCCAGGCTTGTGTCACCTGTTCCTTCAGAAGGCACCTCCGACACCCACACTCTTGTTCTGTACTCAGCATCATCATCCACTGCAGTGTCCCTGGCAGCTGAAACCACAAGGCTGTCATTCATGTCCTCAGACTCTGTTAATTAGTTCCCTCATCAACGGCAGCATGGGGAAGAGGAAGAAAGTTGACTGGCATTATCAGGTTGCGGTGTACCGTCTTCTCCTGTCCAGTGGAGCTGTTCTGAATCTTAAAAGTGTGACTGTCAGCATTCAATTCAGTGACAAGGTAGACAGTATCCTCCGAATGGTCAGCGAGCTTCCGCTTTCCTCGCTCCCCCTTGTTAGCCAGCAATACTCAATCCCCAATCTCCACTGGTGTTCCTCTGACTCTGTTGTCATAAAGGTCAGCATGCCTCTTCAACTACTTCGCTGCAGATGCCTGTGCTGTATTCATGGCTTCTTTCAGATCTCTCCTCAAAGACTGAACAAACTGGTCATAGAAGACAACTTCTGGGTTCTCTATGACAGAGCCAAAGACTATGTCAACAGGCAGTCTTGGAGTCCTCCCAAACATTGGCAGGAAAGGGGCCATTGCTGGATGCATCCACTGAGAGTAGAAAGGGTTTGTCGAAGTTGGGGTGGGCCAACAAAACCTGGTTCAGTAAGGCTTGCTTTAGCTGGAATAAGGCCTGTCTGCATTCTGTTATCCAGTCGGCAGCCGTCAACTTCCTGACAGGTGAGCGTCACTTATTTTTCCAGCGTGGAGCCTTGTGTCCAGTAGTCAATCCAAAGAGAGGCTTTGCGATGGTCGAGCAACCTTCAATGAACTGTTGTTAATACACCACCATCCCAAGGAATGACCTCAATTTCTTCTGAGATGGAATGTCAGTACCATCTTCCATCAGATCAGCTTCTGTTACTCCTGTAATGGCCCTCACCTTCTCAGGGTCTGTAGCTACACCATCCGCACTAATGATATAACCCAGAAACTTCACAGACCTCTGCAGAAAGTTACACTTTTTTTGGCGCCAACTTCAGGTTGTGAGCCTTGAGACGCTCAAAAACCATTTCCAGGCGCTGTATAGCCAGATCTTCAGTGGGCGCATAGACCAAGATATCGTCAAGGTAACACAGCAGGCTAAGAAAGTTCTGATCCCCAAAGTTGTTTAGCATCATACTCATAAAAGGTTGCAGGACTATTACATAACCCCTGTGGCATACGATTGTATTCGTGCAATCCAAATGGCGACGTAAAAGCTGTGAATCTCCGGTCATCCTCATGCACTTCCACATTGTAGTAGCCAGAGGTAAGGTCCATTGTCGAGTAAAAGGCATTTCCACCTAAAGCAGCCAGTGCGTCAGTCTGGGGAGGGAGTGGGTGGGCGTCTTTGATGGTGCGAGCATTGATCAAACGAAAATCAGTACAGAGTCTCAGGTCTCCAGACTTCTTCCATACAAGGACAAGGGGAGAGGCGAACTCACTACTAGACTTCCTTATGATTGCACGTTCTTCCATCTCATTCAATGCTTGTTTGAGCTTCTCATAATGATTTGGTGAAAGGCGTCGGTAGGGCATCCGAAAGGGTTTCTCATCACTCTCATCACGCTTTTCCACAATCCAACTTGTGCCTGGAAAGAAATGGACTGGTACTCAGCTATGAGCTGGATGAGTTTCTTCTTACCAGCAGGAGACACTTGACAGGAGTCAACATCAATATCAGTCAAACCTAAGTCACGTAAGACCTCAGGATCGCTTGAACTGTCAGGTCTGTCAGTATCGTGAAGTTGGCTGGAACCGTCATCAGTCAGTGTCAAGTCATCTTGGCAGTCAGTGAGTATATCAGCCGTTCTCTGCACTTGCTGCTGTAAAGCTGCTGATGAATCATCATTCACACACGAACAGTCAAAGTCCCCTAGAGCCATGCAAGGAAAGACATCGGCTAGAGTGGCGTTTCGTCTCAAAGTCACTGTCTTCTGAAAAAGGTTTATCACTCTAACAGGGAGCCACCCATTCCCCTGCAATAGAGCTACTGTCCTCCCTACCAGTATTGACCTTGGTGTTCACCTCACCTTGAACTGCTGAGCTCAATGAGAACAGCACTGCCCGCTGATAGATTCTGAGTGTTTTGTAGTCTGCCCCAGACTAAGTGCTCCTGCATAGGCTCTAGAGTCACACATGTTACATGGCCCATTAGACTTCAATTTGCTCCTATTCCCTTTTTGGAACTTACGGTCAGACGGTTGTGGCCTCTGCTCCAGCACACGCTCCAGCATTGCAAGGATACGTTCCATCGGCTCAGCTGAGCCCTGAATAGTCTGGGCTGGGTAAGGCAACGCATTAGGTACTTCCATGTGGGGCCTCACAGCAGGCATGGTGATTGGCAAGACAGCACCAACTTCCTGCTGAATAGTCTGGGCTGGGTAAGGCAACGCATTAGGTACTTCCATGTGGGGCCTCACAGCAGGCATGGTTCACTTCCTGCTTCATTGTTGCGATGGCTGGGGTCCCCTTAGATAAGTGGGAGTACCTCCGCTCCCTCCTATATTCATTCAACCTCTCATGAACATCTGCAGCGGTCCACTGCTGTAATGGCTTGCACTTAAAGATAAGCGACAGTTCAGCGTTAGGGCAATGTCTGATGAACATGACTGTGAGCTCACGAGATGGGTCTTCAACACTTTTTTCCTGTCTCTTTAGACAATCTTCAGCAACCTCCATAGCCCTGTTCAGTCTGAGCCAATATTCAAATGGTTGTTCATCAGTCAGAGGTAATGTGGCATAAAAGTCAGCGAGGGGCATGCTTGAAAAAGCAGTGTCACTAAAATGTTGTTTCAGTATGTCAAAGATGGGACTCGGGCCTTTAGATAAATCAACGGAGGGATTGCTGCGTATGCCCACTTTAACAATGGGCCCTTCCCATAAGCTTACCCATAACCTCAACTGCTTGGTCCATCACAGACACGCCCCTCTTACGCATGTAAACCATGACGATATCCTCCCACTCATGCACTGTGCACTTTTCAGAGCCATCCACCCAAAAGTACACCGGTTCCCTGATATCAGACTTCAATACCAGGTTCAGGCCTGACACATCCATAACCCTAGAACTGCATACACTCCCCATAACATTGTCCCCAACATGTCCAACGATTGCCTTTGACTGCAAACAGTAGGCAATGTTCTCCCCAATGGAATGACCAATCTGCTGTGCTATGTCTGCTATGAAATCCATGGAGACCTCCCCACTCCCTCTATTTGGCAAAACTCTATCACACACATCCTTGGGCGTTTCCATGGGTAAACTATCATCAATTCTCCCAAAAACCTCCAGTTTAGGCATAGGTGTAGAAGCAAATGGAATTTTGGCTGAACCAATACCAACAGATGGTGACAGATTAAATGACAGGAAACCCCTACCTCTCCCAACGCCTTCCATCTTAACAATGGGAAATCAACACACTAATTAAAATGTAAATAGCAAAAAATTATATATATTTTCAACCTCACTTCAAAATCTAACCTATATCTAGTACACTGGTAAAACTCACCCTACTTATTTCAGATATACGTTAGAATTGCAAATAAACAAGTAACACAAAAGTTATATCGTTTATCTGTGAAGAGAGTCTCAGCCAGAGAAATCACCAATTTCGATAATAAAACGCTGCAGTGCGATATCGCCATAAACTGCACCAGCGACGTCTTATCTGATTCTTCAACGGCAACCACGGCGAAGTTCTGAGATGGAAATCCAGCGACGGATGGTCACAGCACCACTGTAACAGTACTCTTCTTGCGTTGTGTACAATCAATCATCGACACGAGCTCCAATTTGTAGCACCAGTCATGGAGCTTTATTCTGATAGACACAGCACAAAATTGCACGTCATGCAATGCACAGCTCACCATCCAACTCTGCACGAACCGCACGCTGGTTTGGTGCTTGTTCACTGGCCAATGTAGTTAACAAAATAATATAACAATTACAATATAATATTTGGAACAATGTACCTGATAAAAACAGCACAAAATTGCACGTCATGCAATGCACAGCTCACCATCCAATTCTGCACGTGCCGCACTGTACAAAATATACGAACCCCCCCCCACCAGACACAGTAAGTTGCTAGCTAGTATTAGCTGGAATTCTCTACAACAAAATGCATAACAAATATGCACCAAAAAACGCTGCATCTTATGTGTGATGTTCGAATAACATTTACAAACAAATTGATATACAGTGGGGAGAACAAGTATTTGATAACCTGCTAAATCGGCAGTGTTTCCTACTTACAAAGCATGTAGAGGTCTGTAATTTTTATCACATGTACACTTCAACGGTGAGAGACGGAATCTAAAACAAAAATCCAGAAAATCACATTGTATGATTTTTAAGTAATTAATTTGCATTTTATTGCATGACATAAGTATTTGATACATCAGAAAAGCAGAACTTAATATTTGGTACAGAAACCTTTGTTCGCAATTACAGAGATCATACGTTTCCTGTAGTTCTTGACCAGGTTTGCACACACTGCAGCAGGGATTTTGGCCCACTCCTCCATACAGACCTTCTCCAGATCCTTCAGGTTTCGGGGCTGTCGCTGGGCAATTCGGACATTCAGCTCCCTCCAAAGATTTTCTATTGGGTTCAGGTCTGGAGACTGGCTAGCCCACTCCAGGACCTTGAGATACTTCTTACGGAGCCACTCCTTAGTTTCCCTGGCTGTGTGTCAGGTCGTTGTCATTCTGGAAGACCCAGCCACTTCAATGCTCTTACTGAGGGAAGGAGGTTGTTGGCCAAGATCTCGCGATACATGGCCCCATCCATCCTCCCCTCAATACGGTGCAGTCGTCCTGTCCCCTTTGCAGAAAAGCATCCCCAAAGAATGATATTTCCACCTCCATGCTTCACTGTTGGGATGGTGTTCTTGGGGTTGTACTCATCCTTCTTCTTCCTCCAAACACAGCGACTGGAGTTTAGACCAAAAAGTCTATTTTTGTCTCATCAGACAATATGACCGTCTCCCATTCCTCCTCTGGATCATCCAGATGGTCATTGGCAAACTTCAGACGGGCCTGGACATGCGCTGGCTTGAGCAGGGGGACCTTGCGTGCGCTGCAGGATTTTAATCCATGACGGTGTAGTGTGTTACTAACGGTTTTCTTTGAGACTGTGGTCCCAGCTCTCTTCAGGTCATTGACCAGGTCCTGCCGTGTAGTTCTGGGCTGATCCCTCAACTTCCTCATGATCATTGATGCCCCACAGGTGAGATCTTGCATGGAGCCCCAGACCGAGGGTGATTGACCGTCATCTTGAACTTCTTCCATTTTCTAATAATTGCGGCAACAGTTGTTGCCTTCTCACCAAGCTGCTTGCCTATTGTCCTGTAGCCCATCCCAGCCTTGTGCAGGTCTACAATTTTATCCCTGATGTCCTTACACAGCTCTCTGGTCTTGGCCATTGTGGAGAGGTTGGAGTCTGTTTGATTGAGTGTGTGGACAGATGTCTTATATACAGGTAACGAGTTCAAACAGGTGCAGTTAACACAGGTAATGAGTGGAGAACAGGAGGGCTTCTTAAAGAAAAACTAACAGGTCTGTGAGAGCCGGAATTCTTACTGGTTGGTAGGTGATCAAATACTTATGTCATGCAATAAAATGCAAATTAATTACTTAAAAATCATACAATGTGATTTTCTGGATTTTTGTTTTAGATTCCATCTCTCACAGTTGAAGTATACCTATGATAAACATTACAGACCTCTACATGCTTTGTAAGTAGGAACACCTGCAAAATCAGCAGTGTATCAAATACTTGTTCTCCCCACTGTAAATTGTACATTTAAATCATCACTTGGGAGTATAAAAATCAATTTTGACATACAGTGCTTTGCAACCAACTAGCTGGCCATACTACCGCTGGTTTGGTGCTTGTTCACTGGGACGATTCTAACTGAAACATCCTCCATCGTAAGCAAGCTACGCAAACCAGCCAATAAGATGCCATGTTGAGTAGGTGAAGGCAAGACAAAACTATAACCAAAAACCCATTGGCTTAACAATAAAGTGGCAAGGGGAATCACCAATATAACCCCGTTACAAGTGCAACGCCAGTGTTAGATCTAGAATGATTTTTGAAGGGGTCATTGTGACTCTTCAAATGTGTCATTGGAGAAACCTTTTTTTTTAGAAGTTTAAATCTGTCCAGTCCTGCTCGTTAGTTGGGTACATACCTAGCTGGCCATACTCTGGGCACCCGAACGAGTAGAGGTTTCCTTTGCAGTCCACCACCATGCTGAACTCTGCCCCACACGCCACCTTGACCAAGGGCTGCCCATTGTACTGGATCTGAGAGGGGAAAGGAGAAGCTTTCATAAGCACAGGCTCAGCATGTGGCCATATTAAACCTATAATAAACCAGCCACAATAATTAGGCAGATGAATAATGAGGTTGAAGTTGCTTCCAGTGCATGCATTATAAAATTGGCTGAAATAGTACTCACACACAACTATTTCATGTTTCTAAATTATTACTTTATTCAGATGAAGGGTACTGCTATGGGATCCCCTATGGCTCCAAACTATGCTAATTTGTATGTGGGTTACATGGAGAAACAGTCAATTCTCAATCTTCTCAAAAATGTTTTCTTGCCTAACATAATTATTTGGAAACGGTACATTGATGATATTTTGGTTCTATGGAGGGGTGATGCAAAACAGCTCCAGGCGTTCCATGCTTTTCTTAACTCTCGTTCTGAGCACCTGAGATTTACTATGCAATCTGACACACGTCAAATCAGTTTCCTTGACCTTCTGATTTTGTGTGAGGATAATGTTCTATACACTGATCTTTACAGGTAACCTACTGATCGTAACAGTTTGTTGAGGGCTGGTAGTTGTCACCAGCTTCCATTGAAAAACAGTTTCCCTTCAGCCAATTCTGTCAAATCAAAAGAATTTGCAAAAAACAATCAGATTGACCGAAATATTGCTGAGACGCAAAGAAAATTCAAGGAGAGGGTCAGATTCAAAAATGGTCAGATTAATACTGCCATTGAGAAAATCCTAAATAAAATCGAGACATGATCTCTTTCAAGGACAGCCTCCCAAAAATAAGCATTCTTGTGTTCTTACTACCCGCTATTCAAAGTGCTCTGAGCAAATTAAGGGAATCGTTCACAAACATTGGCACATTCTAAGATCCGATGACAGTATCAGTCATGTGTTTTCCGACCCTCCCTTGGTCGTATTCTCGCGGGGAAGAAATCTCAGAGATCAATTGGTAAACTCTGATTTACCGCCACAAAATATCCCTGCACAAAGTCTATTTGTGCCTCTACCAGATGGAAATGGCTAGTGTAGTGTAGTGGCTGCACTCAATGCAATGGCACTTACAAATGTAGATCCTTCAAACAACCCCAAACAGGGAAACAAATCAAAGGTGTGAATACGTGCTCCACTAAGACAGTTATTTATCTTATCATTTGTCCTTGTGGTAAAAAGTATGTGGGTAAAACGATGTGTGAATTAAAACTACGAAGCATCGTAGCACCGTCAGGTGCAAAAATTCGACGTACCCAGTTGCGGCCCACTTTACGGAAGCGAACCACCCGATTTCGGGCCCTACTTTATATAGGCATCGAACACGTCACCCTCCCTACGAGAGGGTTGACGTCGACAATTTATTGTTAAAACGAGAGGCTGCCTGGATCTTTCATTTAAAAGACCCTTTCTCCCTTCGGTCTCAACGTAGACTTTGATCTGAAGCCATTGTGATTTTGCTATTCATTGTACATGTTTGTAGGCCTATGTAGCCAAATTGAATCTATGATTCTTTATGTTTATATGTTCTACTTATATCTGTAAATGAACCAATAGTATCAAGCCACACCCGGCCATGATTACAGACACTTGTGTGTCCTTTGACACTATATAAACTAGTGACCGCAGTGTTTGTCGTCATACCCTGATGAAGACAGCTTGTCTGTCGAAACGTTGGTTATTAGGTCATTCAATTATTGCATTTGAGCTCCTAGAGTGTGCGGCTCTCCTTTCCTTTTCAAGGTTTATGTTGCTTACCGGGGCTGGACTGAGGACTGCATCTGTTTGGTTGCCCTGGCCCAGCTGGCCCAGTTTGTTCTCTCCAAACGAGTAGGCGGTGCCACCCTCTGTCAATGCCAGGGTGTGGTTGCGACCACAGGCTGCAGCCACCACCACTTCGTCTGCGAGGGCCTCAATCAGTTTTGGGGCCTCCAGGCGTTTGGTGTCCCCGTGACCCAGCTGACCCTTTTCATTTCGACCTGATAGAGGGAGAAAGAAGTCAATATTGATGATTTCTTCTGGACTCAGCTAGAATGATTACATCTATAAGACATATACACTATGTTCAAAAGTTAGTTTTTTAAAGAAAAGCACATTTTTTGTCCATTACATTAACATCAAATTGATCATAAATACAGTGTAGACATTGTTAATGTTGTAAATGACTATTGTAGCTGGAAAAGGCAGATTGTTTATGGAATATCTACATAGGCATACAGATGCCCATTATCAGCAACCATCACTCCTCTGTTCCAATGGCACATTGTGTTAGCTAATCCAGGTTCATCATTTTAAAAGGCTAATTGATCATTATAAAAACCTTTTGCAATTATATTAGCACAGCTGAAAACGGCTTATTTTAAAGAAGCAATAAAACTGTCCTTCTAGTTGAGTATCTGGAGCATCAGCATATGTGTGTTCGATTACAGGCTCAAAATGGCCAGAAACAAAGAACTTTCTTCTGAAACTCGTCAGTCTATTCTTGTTCTGAGAAATTAAAGCTATTCCATGTGAGAAATTGAAAAGAAACTGAAGACCTCGTACAACGCTGTCTCCTACGCCCTTCACAGAAGCAGACACCCGCAAAACACCAGTCTCAAAGTCAACAGTGAAGAGGCAACTCCGGGATACTGGCCTTCTAGGCAGGAACAGTTCCTCTGTCCAGTGCCTGTGTTCTTTTGCCCATCTTAATCTTACATTTTTATTGGCCAGTCTGAGATATGGCTTTTTCTTTGCAATTCTGCCTAGAAGGCCAGCATCCCGGAGTCGCCTCTTCACTGTTGACGTTGCGACTGGTGTTTTGTGGGTACTATTTAATGAAGCTGCCAGTTGAAGACTTGTGAGGCGTCTTTTTTCTCAAACTAGACACTTGTCTTGTACTTGTCTTCTTGCTCAGTTGTGCACCGGGGCCTCCCACTCTTTCTATTCTGGTTAGAGCCAGCTTGCACTGTTCTGTGAAGGACGTAGTACACAGCATTATACGTGATCTTCAGTTTCTTGGCAATTTCTCGCATGGAATAGCCTTCATTTCTCAGAACAAGAATAGACTGACGAGTTTCATAAGAAAGTTTGTTTCTGGCCATTTTGAGCCTGTAATTGAACCCTGATGCTGATTTTTTATTTTACCTTTATTTAACCAGGCAAGTCAGGTAAGAACAAATTCTTATTTTCAATGACGGCCTGGGAACAGTGGGTTAACTGCCTGTTCAGGGGCAGAACGACAGATTCTGATGCTCCAGATACTCAACTAGTCTAAAAAATGATAGTTTTATTGCTTATTAAAACTTGGATTAGCTAACACAACATGCCATTGGAACACAAGAGTGATTGTTGCTGATAATGGGCCTCTGTATGCCGATGTAGATCGTCCATTAAAAATCAGCCGTTTCCAGCTACAATAGTCATTCACAACGTCTACACTGTATTTCTGATCAATTTGAGTTTCTTCTAAATTGACAAAAAAAAGAGCTTTTCTTTCAAAAACAAGGACATTTCTAAGTGACCCCAAACTTTTGAACGGTAGTGTATATGCAAGTACAAACTATGAGCTATTACAGTATAGCATTCCTACCCCAGCTCCAGAGCTTGCCCTCAGTGGTGATTAGGAGGCTGTGGGCAGCACAGGGCCCAGACACCACACTGCTGACCTGCACGTCACTCAGGCTGCCATAGCGGTGAGGACCCCACAAGTTCTGGCCTAGGTTCCTGAAGGCCGCTGCGAGACCACACACACACCACCATTTTAACGTAAAGTCTGCTGCGATTGTAAATGCACTTTAAAGTTTGATTTGATAAGAAACAGGAACAGTTCAATACTGCAGTCAATTATGAGGATTGCTTCAAGATTGTCAGTAGAAAGACAGGAACAACTACTTTCAAAGTTGGTAGCACGAGTGCTATTGAGGAACAACCAAGTAGCGTATTGCATACAGCAATGTACAGGACTGGGCAGGGTTATACCTTGCGCTTTTGGCACCTCTTTCCTTCCGATGAGATCCCAGTTGGTGGCGCCGAAAATGAGCAGTTGACCTTTGACTTTAGGTAAGTCAAGTTTCTATAGAAATGACAATACAGGGATCAGCTTTATCTTAACGTTTCTCCTGATGTTTTGTTCTAGCACTGCATAAGCACCCTTGATTTACAAGTGACTAATAACATGTTGTTACATTCTCCATTCACATTAACCACAATTCTATATAGTCACATCACAAACCCCCTCCCTTGATTACCTGAACAATGTTCGACTTAACCCCATGCAGGTCAGGAGGACTTACTACTTTTTCCTTGATATCGTCAGCGACAGTCACTGCTTGAAGGCCTGACTTGGTGATCTTAGGCTTGTGAGCGGCTGCTCGGCCATGGAAACCCATTTCACGAAGCTCCCGACGAACAGTTCTTGTGCTGACCTTGCTTCCAGAGGCTGTTTGGAACTCAGTTGTGAGTGTTGCAACAGAGGATGGACGATTTGTACGTGCTACATGCTTCAGCACTCGGCGGTCCAGTTCTGTGAGCTTGTGTGGCCTACCACTTCGCGGCTGCGCTGTTGTTGCTCCTAGACGTTTCCACTTCACAATAACAGCACTTACAGTTGACCGGGGCAGCTCTAGCAGGGCAGAAATTTGACGAACTGACTTGTTGGAAAGGTGGCATCCTATGACGGTGCCACGTTGAAAGTCACTGAGCTCTTTAGTACGGACCATTCTACTGCCAATGTTTGTCACTGGAGAAAAGTTGGGGCGAAAACAAAACAGACATGCATTGTGATATCAATACAACCTTAACCAAAGTCTTCTACCTGAACTGCTGACAATGCAATTTGCAATGATCTGGTCCATGTACACAAAAGTTAGAAAGCCACCTATCCTAGCCATGATTAACCATAGCGACTCGCGCTAGTAACGTCATAGCGCTTATAAGAAATCCCGCTTGGCCCGCAGACGAACCATCAAACAAGCAAAGTGTGAATACAGGATTAAAATTGAATCCTACTACACCGGCTCTGACACTCGTCGGATGTTGCAGGGCTTGAAAACTATTACGGACTACAAAGGGAAACCCAGGCGCAAGCTGCCCAGTGATACAAGCCTACCAGACGAGCTAAATGCCTTTTATGCTTGCTTCGGGGGCAAGCAACACTGAAGCATGCATGAGAGCACCAGCTGTTCTGGATGACTGTGTGATAACGCTCTCGGTAGCCAATGTGAGCAAGACCTTAAAACCTGTCAACATTCACAAATCCATGGGTAGACAGATTACCAGGACATGTACTCAAAGCATGCACGGACCAACTGGCAAGTGTCTTCAATGACATTTTCAACTGCTCCCTGACCGAGTCTGTAATAACTCCAAGTTTCAAGCAGACCACCATAGTCCCTGTGCTCAAGGAAGCAAAGGTAACCTGCCTAAATGATTACTGCCCCGTAGCACTCACGTCAGTAGCCATGAAGTGCTTGAAAGGCTGGTCATGGCTCATATCAACAGCATTCTCCCAGATACCCTAGACCCACTCCAATTCGCATACCGCCCCAACAGATGACGCAATCTCAATCACACTCTATACTGCCCTTTCCCACCTGGACAAAAGGAACACCTATGTGAGAATGCTGTTCATTGACTTCAGCTCAGCGTTCAACACTATAGTGCCCACAAACTGTTTCACTAAGCTAAGGACCCTGGGACTAAACCCCTTCCTCTGCAACTGGATCCTGGACTTCCTGACGGGCCGCCCCCAGGTGGCAAGGGTAGGCAACAACACTTCTGCCACGCTGATCCTCAACCCTCAACACTGGGGCCCCTCAGGAGTGTGTACTTAGTCCCCTCCTGTACTCCCTGTTTAGGACAACAACCTCTCCCTCAATGTGAGCAAGACAAAAGGAGCTTATCGTGGACTACAGGAAAAGGCAGGCCGAACAGGCCCCCATTAACATGGACAGGGCTGTAGTGGAGCGGGTCGAGAGTTTCAAGTTCCTTGATGTCCAAATCACCAACAAACTATCATAGTCCAAACACACCAAGACAGTCGTTAAGAGGTCACTACAACACCTTTTCCCGCTCAGGACACTGAAAAGATTTGGCATGGGTCCCCAGATCCTCAAAATGTTCTACAGTTGCACCATCAAGAGTATCCTGACCTGGTTACCTGGTATGGCAACTGCTCGGCATCTGACTGTAAGGCACTACATTACGGACCATCACTGGGGCTAAGCTTCCTGCCATTCATGACCTATATACTAGGCAGTGTCAGAGGAAAGCTCCCAAAAAATGTCAGACTCCAGTCGCTGTTTTCTCTGCTACCGCACGGCAAGCGGTGCCGGAGCGCCAAGTCTAGGACAAAAAGGCTCCTTAACAGCTTCTACCCCAAGCCATAAGACTGCTGAATAATTAATCAAATGGCCACTGGACTATTTACATTGACACCCCCCCATTTGTTTTGTACACTGCTGCGACTCTGTTTATTATCTACGCATAGTCACTTCACACCTACCTACATGTACAAATTGCCTCGACTAACCTGTAACATACATTGACTCGGTACCAGTACCCCCTGTATATGACCTCGTTGTTTTTATTTTATTGTGTTACTTTTTATTTTATTTTTTACTTTAGCTTATTTGGTAAATATTTTCTTAACTATTTCTTGATCTGCACTGTTGGTTAAGGGCATGTAAGTAAGCATTTCACTGTAAGGTCTACACATGTTGTAGTCGGTGCATGTGACAAAACGTTAGATTTGATTTTTATTAGCTAGTAATAGATTCTAGCACTCAGTCTTCTCCGCATTTCTTTATCGTCATGCTAGCATAATCAATGGCTACTACCTATCGGACAACTAACTATTAAACTCCAGAAAAATATGAAAATACCCACACAATGCACAGTTTTTACTACCAGCTACTAACTAAGGCCAGCTAGTGTATGCTATCAATTTCTAAACAAAGACACACATCTTGGGTAAAGTTAGCTAGCTAATTCACAGTTGAAAAACGGTATCTTTCCCCAACTAAAAGTTGAAGGTGAGATGAAAACATTGCTAAATCTCCTGGCTTCAGATTTTCTGTGGATTTTATATGGCAGTTGGCAACCAATTTTAAGGTGCATTACCGCCACCACCTGGACTGGAGTGTGGACCAGAGACAGCGAAGGTCTAAATCCTACCCAAGATTCTCGTCAATCCAAGGAAACTAAATACATAAGGAAATACTACATCCCCTGAAGATTTCCCCCAGCAGTTCAATGAATCCTGGCTCTTCAACCCTATTATTTGTATTTATTTTATTTAACTAGGCAAGTCAGTTAAGAACAAATTCTTATTTACAATGACGGCCTAGGAATAGTGGGTTATCTGCCTTGTTTAGGGGCAGAAAGACAGATTATTTTTTACCTTGTTAGCTCGGGGATTCGATTTCGCAACCTTTCGGTTACTGTCCCAACGCTCTAACCACTAGGCTACCTGCCACCCCAAATTACATCTCAAATCTAATAACAATCACTCCCTTTCCCTCCGATATTTCTGGTACTGAAATAGAACATGTTCCACTGTCTCCATCTCCTCCTGACAATGATCACACCTCCTAGTCAGATGTTTTCCCACCAATTTCAATGTACTATTGAGTCTTTTGTGTCCCAGTCTCAGCCGTGTGATTACACTTCCCTCCCTTCTCTCTTGGCCTGAGGACCTCCCTGCCCCCACCTTTTCCTGGATCTGAAACAGGCGTCTTCCCTTCCTCTCCCTGATCCACAACTCTTGCCATTTGTTTTTAACCACTGCTCTTATTAAACCGCTTGGCTTCTGCTTTACTAATTGACAATTCCATCTCAACATTAGGATGTTTAAGAGCCTGCTTGGTGATAACACCCACCTACCTCCTCCTTTCCCTCTACTCCCACTGGAGCTGGTACCCAAAGGAACATCACAAATACCCCCAACCTGTTTCACCCTATACAAGTACTGGCAAAACCTCATCATTTGCATATCGTAGCACACAGGGTGTATTAAGTTACACTCATCAGTGCTGCACAGGAGTCAGAGCAGAAGACTACTCCTCCTCCACCCACTCTGCAGCCAACAGTATGGCCAACAACTCCATTGTGCAAACAGATAAATGATCCGTTGCTCTTTTTGTCACTGCCACCTTAAACTCAGTAACACTAAAAGCGGCACCTGTCCTCCCATATCTTACCCTCGCAATCAGTAGGAAGAACCACAGAGGGGCTAAACTCCCTCCCAAACAACCCCATCTCTCTCGCCATACCATTGCCTATCCACCCAAATAATTGTATTCAGATTTCGTTAATGTTCTAGTACATTTTCTTGTAGCGTGTGTAACCTTATGTCCTTGTAGATTTACCCAATAGGTAATGTCTTCTTAACTTTAAACAACATCTCTCCCAACTCTACCTGCATCGCTGCCACCGGAAAGGTCTCGAGTGCCCCACAACATATTCTTAGGGCTTGAAGCTGGATTACATCTTAACTTTTTTTAAAGATGTCTGAGCTGCTGATCCATATGCCATACTTCCATAATCCAGTGATGACTTTAACAGCACTATATATAGCATTTGACACCATTCTATCTGCCCCCCCCCCCACTCCATTCCTGACAAGCAACGCATCACACTCAATCTTTTCTTTCCTTTGTCAAGTACTCTGTTAATATGCTCTGCCCATGTCACTCGAGTGTCAAACCAGACCCCCAAGAACCTAAACCATCCCACCCTCTCCAGATTCCTTCCATACAACAGCCAAGTATTTTTACTCCCCAACCTTCCTTCTAGAAAGAAACACAGTCTGTTTTCTCAACTGAAAACTTGAAGCCCTACCTGAGGGACCACTGCTCTATTTCATTAATCACTTGAACTCTTCTGACTGTATGGGTAATATTTCTCCCTCTCTTCGACATCATCCGCAATTAACGACCTTCCAATATCAGGTCTCACCTGGGAGAATGCATCATCAATCATAATAGAGAACAACAAAAGACTAATGACACTTCCCGGAATGTACCATTATCCACCTCATAGCTTTCTGACAGAGCTCCCCACCCTCACTTGTATTGATCGCCCAAAAAGAAAACACATTATCCAGTTAAAAACCCTTCCTCCAAACTAGAGGTTGACCGATTAATCGGAATGGCCGATTAATTAGGGCCGATTTCAAGTTTTTATAACAATCGGGAATCGGTATTTTGGGGCGCCGATTTTATTTTTTTATACCTTTATGTAACTAGGCAAGTCCGTTAAGAACACATTCTTATTTTCAATGACGGCCTAGGAACGGTGGGTTAACTGCCTTGTTCAGGGGCAGAACGACAGATTTCCACCTTGTCAGCTCGGGGGATCCAATCTTGCAACCTTACAGTTAACTAGTCCAACGCAATAACGACCTGCCTCTCTCTCTCGTTGCACTCCACAAGGAGACTGCCTGTTACGCGAATGCAGTAAGCCAAGGTAAGTTGCTAAGTAGCATTAAACTTATCTTATAAAAAACAATCAATCATAATCACTAGTTAACTACACATGGTTGATGATATTACTAGATATTATCTAGCGTGTCCTGCGTTGCATATAATCTGACTGAGCATACAAGTATCTGACTGAGAGGTGGTTAGCAGAAGCAGGCGTGTAAACATTCATTCATACAGCACTTTCATGCGTTTTGCCAGCAGCTCTTCGTTGTGTGTCAAGCATTGCGCTGTTTATGACTTCAAGCCTATCAACTCCCGAGATGAGGCTCGTGTAACCGAAGTGAAATGGCTAGCTAGTTAGCACGCGCTAATTGTCGTTGTGTTGCTGGTTCGAGCCCAGGGAGGAGTGAGGAGAGGGACGGAAGCTATACTGTTAGACTGGCAATACTAAAGTGCCTATAAGAACATCCAATAGTTAAAGGTTAATGAAATACAAATGATATAGAGGGAACTAGTCCTATAATTCCTACAATAACTACAACCTAAAACTTCTTACCTGAGAATATTGAAGACTCATGATAAAAGAAACCACCAGCTTTCATATGTTCTCATGTTCTGAGCAAGGAACTGAAGTGTTAGCTTTCTTACATAGCACATATTGCACTTCTACATTCTTCTCCAACACTTTGTTTTTGCATCATTTAAACCAAATTGAACATGTTTCATTATTTACTTGAGGCTAAATTGATTTTATTGATGTATTATATTAAGTTAAAATAAGTGTTCATTCATTATTGTTGTAATTGTCATTATAAGAAATAAATAAAAAAATTGTCTGATTAATCGGTATCGGCTTTTTTGGTCCTCCAATAATCGGTATCGCCATTGAAAAATCATAATCGGTCGACCTCTACTCCAAACCCCATGTTATCCAGCTTGATGAGTAGGCCTTCATTCCACATCATAAGCCTTTTCTACATCAAAGACAACGGCTACCACCACCTCCTTATTGCCTGTGCCTTCCGTATGACTGACTCAAGGCACAGTACAGGATCCTGCCTTTCCTGAACCCACTTTGATCTGGTGACATTAGTCTTCTACACTCCAGAAAGTAAGTCAGCATTTCCCATTTCCATAAGTTTAAATACATGAGATGTTAATACTATCGGCCTACAGCTTATTAAAAGGGCTAGTTGGGTCTTTCCTTGGTTTCCGTAGCGGCACCACTACAGCCTGCTTACAACTTCCAGGCAGTTTCTCCTCCTGCCACACCTTATTGTAAAGGCCCAATACTTTCTTCATTGCAGTGTCGTGGAGATGAGCCATCATGATGTAACACATCTCATCCTTCCCAGGAGATGTTACCCCAGCTTTAGCTAAAGCTCTCTTCATCCCAGCCAACGGAAAAGGGCCATTCAATGCATACCCCCCACCACCATCTCTCTCTGATCCAGGACCGCAGGATGTTCTCCTCCGACGCTGCTGTCAGATTATTTTAGCAATGCACCTTAAAATGCCTGGGCTAACATATCTGCCTTCTCCATATCTCCCCACAGCACAGGGAGATCCCAATCCCATCTGACCCCACTCATCCCCCATAGGAGTGGTCCTGCCTATGTATCCACAGAACCCAGCGCCAACACTCCCTCTTAGCTGTCCTAATGATCCTCCTTACTACTGTTTGTGCTTGTTTATACTGAATCAGGTGCTGGTGATTATGGGACCATTTCAACATTCTGAAAGCCCTGTTCCTACTCTTCACTGCTTCTCTACACTCCTCAGTCCACCAGGGGACTGCGTTACTCTTTCTCCCCACTGTACCCATAGGAATCGCCTGCCTTGTCGCTCCTAATGCTACTCCTCTTACTGCATCATTAACTCTTTCTGTATCTGAATTGAGATCGACCTTAGACAGCGCCTGTTTACTCAACTCCTGAAACTAAGCCCACTCTGCTTTCCCAAATATCCATCCCCTCAATCCATTTCCTACTGAATCTCTCACCCTCAAGCCTACAGCGCACGACAGGATAGTGATCCGTACCCCCTGTAGATTCCTCCAAAAAACCTCCCAATTACATCTGCCTGCCATTGAACTTGAGATCAAGGTAAGATCCAGAGCAGATTCCTTTCCAGTTACTGGGTCAATCCTGATTCCCCGGCCAGCATTAAGACTCACAAGATCTTTCTCATCCAGTAGTTCCTCCAACACTTGTCCATTTACATCAGTCCGTAACCCTCCCCAGAGTGTACTATGAGCACTAACATCCCCACACCACATTACCAGTCTCCTATCTTGACCTTCTACATTCCCAAGGGCCATCAACTCTAGTCACTTACACGGGTTGTAAAAGTTCACTATTTCCATACCCCCCCCTGCCAACCACACCTCTAACACTACATATTCCTGTTCAACTCCCACACACCTATATGGGATCCCTCGCTTTATAAAGGAAACACACCCTCCCCTGCCACCCTATCTCTACAGACTGCAACACAACACACCTTGTAATACAAAATTGAGACTAGGTTTAAGCCAGGTCCCCTGGAGACATATCACGTCAGGTTCGGCTGGTAACTCCTCAAGACACCATTAGCCATCAAACTTCTGGCATTCCATTGAGGGATTAACACCATTATGATAATTAACCAATACATGATTCCTGGCTGGACTGATAATCTTATGGAGGTCATCCTGTACATTTTCCCATGTCAGTCCTGTGATCCCAAGTTACACTACATAACCAAAGGTATGTGGACACCTGTTCGTCAAACATCTCATTCCAAAATCATGGGCATTAATATGGAGTTGGTCCCCTCTTTGCTGCTATAACAGCCTCCACTCTTCTTCTGGGAAGGCTTTCCACTAGATGTTGGAACATTACTGTGGGGACTTGCTTCCATTCAGCCACAAGAGCATTAGTGGCACTGATGTTGGGAGATTAGGCCTGGCTCACAGTCGGTGTTCCAATTCACACCAAAGGTGCTCGATGGAGTTGATGTCAGGGCTCTGTGCTGGCCAGTCAAGTTCTTCCACAACAATCTCGACAAACCATTTCTGTATGGACCTCGCTTTGTGCATGGGGGCATTATCATGCTGAAACAGGAAAGGGCCTTCCCCAAACTGTTGCCACATAGTTGGAAGCCCAAAATCGTCTAGAATGCAATTGTATACTGTAGCATTAAGACTTCTCTTCACTAGAACTAAGGGGCCTAGACCGAACCATGAAAAACAGCACCAGACCATTATTCCTCCTCCACTAAACTTTACAGTTGGTAGTGGCACTATGCAGTCGGGCAGGTAGCGTTCTCCTGGCATCCGCCAAACATAGCTTCGTCCGTCGGACTGACATAAGCATAATTCATTACGCCAGAAAAAGCGTTTCCACTGCTCCAGAGTCCAATTGCAGCGAGTTTTACACCACTCCAGCCGACACTTGGCATTGTGCACGATGAGCTTAGGCTTGTGTGCGGCTGCTCGGCCGTGGAAACCCATTTTATGAAGCTCCCGACGATCTGTTATTGTGCTGACATTGCTTCCAGAGGCAGTTTGGAACTCGGTAGTGAGTGTTGCAAACGAGGACAGGTGATTTTTTACCAGCACTTTAACTGGACCCCATCTCCACATGCATGTTCTCCCCCACACATCTCCTTTTGCCTTTACACACCGCCGCAACGTGCCCAAACCGTTGACAGTTATAGCAACGCAATGGTTTCAGCATGGTCGCACATAGTAACTCATAAACCCAATCTTAGTAGCACTGACAAGCTATCCACCTTCTTCCCATTTTGTGTCACCTGCAGGCACTTTGCCTCAATAAGAGAGCCTCCCTTCAAGTGGTCTTTTATTTCTTTCACGTTCATTTATGGAACTCCTGTAATAAGTCCCTTCACCCACTGCCGTCCAGCTTGATCCGGCATGCTACTATCAACCACACGTTTACATACCTGCTTGAGTTTGAGCTCCTTCTCATACTGTTTAACATTGAAACACAGCACCACCAAACTTCCATCACGAAGAGCTTCGGCAGACACATCCTCTCCTACTTTACTCTCCAAATCCCAAGTCAAAGTGATTGTACAGACCGCCGTGACTCCACCTCATCAACGGGGCGCCACTGTGTACGACGATCAATAACTTCAAATTCCTCGGCGTAACCATCTGAGAGAATCTGAAATGGTCTAAACACACGGTCACCGTAGTGAAGAAGGCACGACAGCGACTATTTAACCTAAGGATGCTGATGCTCACAGTGTTCTACAGGAGCACCATCGAGAGCACACTGTCGGGCTGCATCACAGCCCGGTACGGCAACTCCACCGCTGCAGACCGCAAGGCTCTTCAGAAGATGTTAAAACGTGCAGCCGAACGCACCACTGGGAGCACACTCCCTGCCCTACAGGACACCTACACCACCAGGTGTCGCAGGAAGGCAAAGAAGATCATCAGGGACCCCAGCGACCCAAGCCATGCCCTGTTCTACCTGCTTCAAATCACTCAGACGCAGGTAGAACAGGAGCATCATGGCAAAAACTATTGTCCAGTCCTTCAGTTTATACCCTCAGGATGCTAAATAGCCACCACTAGTCAGCTACCTGCTCCCCTGCTACTGCCCGTATGGACCTTCACCCGCTACCAGCTACCCCCTCTCCCCATAATGACATTCATCACTGTTGCAGTTGTTAATATGTATATTATTACTTTTTTGTTTTTATTTCACTCAATGATCATACTGCTGTCCCCCTATGGTCATTCCACCCCACCCCCTCAATAGTCTTTACTCTGCCTCCACCCCAATAGAAATGTATTTATTCATCACTGCCCACCTTTGTTATTATGCATATTGTTTATTTGACCATTTTCATTATTTTATTTCCCTAGTCCTGCATTTTGGAGCTCAAAGCCTAAGATTTCCACTGTGCCCTGTAATCACACCTGCAACCTGTACATGCGACCATTAAACCATCTGAATATGGTCCTTAAATTTCACCAACACCTTGAACGCCAATACAACACTGCAAACCGAACCTCCGTCATCACTACTCTCCCCCCACAAGACCTGCAAAGGCTCCTCAGGCGTCCTCTTCTTCTTAACCTTTACTACTCTACCTCCACCTTTTCCACTCCATCCGGTCCTCCTCAACTCCTAACCCGCCTACCTTTCCATCCATCTCTGTTCCAGTCACAGCCCAGTGTTGCTCAACCACCTCCACCGGATTTATTCACGTTTCGTCAATACAAAAACCGATTCGAAATTATATCTTGATAGTAAAAAATGAAAATTAACTAAGCTTGTGTCAGCTGTTCGTCGTTACAAATGCACACCCACTCCCCCGAATCTGTTCAGATTCCTGTGTAACAAGCTCATTGAACTATATAGGAACCAGTCTTCCGATTATCTTCAATCTAATTCTGTGACTAATTAATTAACGTCTGCAGAGGGGTTTCCTTATTCTCTCGTACCTGTCCGTCTTCCTAGTTTTTAAAATCTTTTTTTTAAACAAAAGAATCTGCAGTCTCCGGCTCGATGAAACCACATGGGTACTGCCTCTGTTTATAATTAACTACAGTCATAAAATGCAAAAAGCCATAACTCGTAAAATACGTACAACTTTCCCTTATGTATATTAACGTTACAGCGTGTGACGCAAGTTGTAACACATATGTTTTTATGTTTACCTGGGATTCGTTTGCTGTGGATGTCTGGCCTATAAATCTTTTGATTGATGGTCTGCTTTATCGCTATGATCCCTCCCCCTTTGTCGTCTGTCTTTTTTGTTAAAATGTAAATATGTGCAGAGACGTGACATGCCTGCCCGGTTGGTACTACAAAATAGAATGGGACTTGGAAAATGTAAAGAAAACTACAACCCATGAAGCGACCAAAGTATCATGTCGCCCTCTTGTGACGGGGATGTGCATACCATCCAAGAGTAGATTTTTATTTATTTTTAACAAATGCAAATTCGAGATTATTTAGGCTAGAGCCAAAAATGAAAGGGGAAATCTTATACTAGAGCTCATTGCCAGATGTCAGTGAATTACATACTTTGAAAGTGTTAATTTCAACAGCCTGACCCTGCCACTTTGTTTACTAAGCTACTAAATTTAGGATGAGGTTTAGGTAACCACTATAAAATTCAGAATGCCTGAAGGTCAATTAGACTGACATGATCGTTGGAAACATATTTGGAGCTATACATTGTACATAATGTATACAAAAAAATGGGGCAAAAAAACTATAGATTTGTATGATAGGTTAAGGTAAAACAATAAACAATACAAATATTTTTCAAGAATCAGTGGGTTTCATCAAGTAATTGACCATTGAACAGTGGGAAATCTTAATGTGACTTCAATAGTATAATGAGTTGATACATTGTGCCAGCGTTACTTAGTAAAGGCCTATAGGTGCCAGTCTTGCCTCTGACAATGCTCTCCTCCTTATCCCAGCCCACGTTTTGAGAATGAGGTCCCAGGATTCACACAAAGCTGTGATTGGTGGAAATGCTGAACCTATGCTCCTGATTGGCTGATGGGGTGTTGTGAGTATTTGTACCTCAGTAGTGTAGGTTCTGCGCCTGTTAATGCTCTGCAGGGAGAGAGGGAAACGGAGGGAGAGCGCTAAACCATAGAGAGAGGATCGCTCAGGGCTAACCCTGTTGTGTGAGAGTGGACCGTACAGAGGACATCTTACAGCCCTCCCTGGATGCTGTGACTGTCCATTACTCTCTGTATCATCGTATTGCAACAAAGCCTGGACCCCACTAGGGAGGATGGGAAGGTGTGTATGGTGGTGGGGGTGACCTCCATATTTCAGGAAAGTGACTGGATAGGCTTACAGAGCAAGCCTTAGTAAGTCAAGTCTTGGTCCCCAGGTTCAAAACAACATTCTTTGTGTGCTGCAAGAATGCACATTTGGGTTCGTTATCAACACAACTTTTGGGTGAATAAAAAAAAAACGAAATTGTATATATTGTTTTTACTTTCTTGCTGCAGTGGGGCAATGTTGTTTACGACCTACATCCCAGAAACCAGGAGAGGTTTTGATTGAGTAACGTCCTTGGTATGGGAGTATAGAGCCAGCCACTGACTGGGATTCCCTTCGGCCAAACAATCCATGCACTGTTCTGACTGACCGTAGATCACGTAGGCTTCTCTCTGCTGGGGTCTAATCATAAGACCACTCCATCTATGGCCGTCCTTCTCCCAAAAGCCTTGTGAATTATTCCTAACAACTGCATTCCAAATTGCACCATATTCCCTACATAGCGCACTACTTTTGGCCTGAGCTCAGGAATGACCCTCATTGGAGTTTTGAGAGCTAAAAGTGTAATATGACCCCTCAAACAGCACACTGGTACCACGTTCACTTACCAGAACGTTTGCATTCTGCTACAGCCGTTTTGTTGCTAAGCGTTCTTGAGATAAAGACCTGACCACAGGATACTCTGGGCATGTCTTTAAGAAATAAAAAGTCCACCTTGTTGGGAGCCATTTTGCTTAAGAGTATTAGTTGTCATGATTTTTCATGCGTGAGAGGATAGGAATCCTGTGTTGTGTGTTTGAGGTCCCTGCCTGCCTGTGGAATCAGTCTGTACTGCATATCTGGATCTGCCACACACCCCTGAAGAATGTAACACACTCAGGTAGCATATGGCAGAAGAGTCAATGGCGAGAATGCAAGGAACAGTTCCCTAATGTATGTAGTGTGGCGACTTCTTCCTACCCCTGTGACATGGTCCCTACTAGACTACTAAAAGAGGTTTATGTATACTGTTTAATGAGGTCCAACCTCATTAAAAATCCCAATCCAGATCCCACCTCACATAATTATAGACCTATCTCTAAGCTTCCAAAGCAAAAACAGGTTCAGAAAGTTTAGCAAATGTATATATATTTTTTTTTAGAAATACCCGATATTTACATAAATATTCACTATTTGCAATGAGACTCAAAATTGAACTCAGGTGCATCCTGTTTCCATTGATCGTCGTTGAGATGATTCAACAACTTGGTCCACCTGTGGTAAATTCAATTGATTGGACATGATTTGGAAAGGCACACACGTTTAAGGTCGACCATGCACGTCAGAGCAAAAACCAAGCCATGAGGTTGAAGGAATTGTCCGTAGAGCTCTGAGACAGGATTGTGTCGAGGCACAGATCTGGAGAAAGGTACCAAAAAAAGTCTGCAGCATTGAAGGTCCCCAAGAACTCTGTGGTCTCCATTCTTAAATGGAAGAAGTTTGGAACCACCAAGACTCTTCCTAGAGCTGATGGCCCAGCCAAACTGAGCAATCGGGAAAAGGGCCTTGGTCAGGTAGGTGACCAAGAACCCGATGGCGACTCTGACAGAGCTCCAGAGTTGCTCTGTGGAGATGGGAGAACCTTCCAGAAGGACAACCATCTCTGAAGCACTCTACCAATCAGGCCTTTATGGTAGAGCGGCCAGACTGAAGCCACTCCTCAGTAAAAGGCACATGACAGCCCACTCGGGAGTTTGCCAAAAGGCACCTAAAGGACTCTCAGACCATGAAAACAAGATTCTCTGGTCTGATGGAACCAAGATTGAACTCTTTGGCCTGAATGCCAAGCGTCACGTTTAGAGGAAACCTCGCACCATCCCTACAGTGAAGAATGGTTGTGGCAGACTAGACAGATCAAGGGAAAGATGAACGTAGCAAAGTAGAGATCCTTGATGAAAACCTGCTCTAAAGCCCTCAGGACCTCCGACTGGGGTGAAGGTTTCCTTCCAACAGAAGAACGACCCTAAGCACACAGCCAAGACAACGCAGGAGTGGCTTTGGGACAAGTCTCAATGTCCTTGAGTGGCCCAGCCAGAGCCCAGACTTGAACCCGATCGAACATCTCTGGATACCTGAAAATAGCTGTGCAGTGACGCTCCCCATCCAACCTGAAAGAGCATGAGGATCTGCAGAGAAGAATGGGAGAAACTCCCCAAATACAGGTGTGCCAAGCTTGTGGCGTCATTCCCAAGAAGACTCGAGGCTGTAATTGCTGCCAAAGGTGCTTCAACAAAGTACTCGGTAAAGGATCTGAATACTTTTAAATAATAAAACGTGCAATAATGTCAACCTGCATTTGCCTTGTCATTATGTGCATGTAGATTGCAAAGCGGGCGGGGTCATTTGAATACAAATTTACCAAAATGTGGAAAAAGGGGTCTTAATACTTTCTGAATGCACTGTACAACAATGCTTTTTTTTTTGCTCACACCTAGATTACTGTAATTGAGAGATCTACAGACAAATTAAATAAAAATCTGCATTTTCCTACCAGTGGTGTTTCCACTAGTTAATGGGGAAAGAAAGCAAGGCTTTCTGAAGGCATCTGCGCTATCACCAAATTGTGCCAGAAAAACAGAATATTACTCAGAGCTTCATTTTCTGTACACAATTCAAATTAGGGCAGCATAAATAGTAGCATTTGATTCAGATTTTTTCTCCTCCACTGTTTTCATCAAAACTCCATGGCACAGCAGTAAGTTGTTGGCTTTAGTAGCCAATACATCATGCCCCCCCCAAATACAACAATCTATGGGATTATTTAGGATGCTCAACACAGAAGTTTATGAAAAAGAATTTTAACAGCAGTGCAGAAAGTGTAGTTTCACACTAAAACAGAGGAACACAACAAGTCCTCCCAAAATCACATTCATGCTGGTTTTCATTCCCAAGACTGCAGTGTCCACAGCTGGTTTCCCAGGCTAAAAAGGAGTCACTGCGAAAAAAGGGGAAAAAAACATCAGGAATGACAACAAGCAGACACTGGCCTTTGAGGGACAGTTGCGCATCCTCAACGCCAACATTTAATCATACAAGTGAAGAGAAACCAAGGAATGAAACAAGTCAATGGCTGGAGAGCATCAACTTGGTGGCACAAATGTCCCAGATGCCCATTGTGTTTTGACAATGCATACAGATCGACCTGACAAAGAGTAATACTGCCACGGACTTCATGAACAAATTAAACTAAATTCCGCAATTGGTCTTTGGGAACAAACACATTTACTCCATACCCCCAAACGACAATTTCAAAAGGCATGAAGTGTTGGTCTTGAAGTGATCCCTCACTTCCCTCACCTCTGCCCAATGAAGGACTGATGTAGCACCTGTTATGGTGAGGGAGAGGACATTGATCAGTTCAACAGAAGGATAATAACAGCAAAAAAAAGACTTCATGAAAATATAGTGAACGCTTCAGTGGAGTTGCATGGATTTTGGGGTAGGAGTAGAACCCAGAGAGGAATAATGTGCTTGGGAGAGTTGAGTGGTAGAGTTCCTCTATCCAGCTGTAGAAATCTGACAGGCGTTGTGAGCAGGATGTATTCTGTCCAGAGTAGATTTCTTTCAGTCTTAGTTGTGGCACATTTTTGTTCATTTAACCTCTGAATCTATGGCCTAGACCCGACTTGTTTTTCAAAGTGTATGCATACATATTCATGGGAGCCCACCCTACCCAGCCATCCATCATGACTTACAAAGGTGACCTAAAGGGCGGGTGCATTCTGGAGAGAATCAGTTGTCTCTGGAGTAAAAAAAAAAAAGTGAGGCAGCTGGATGGTGCCCTATCAGAGCGTGCGTGGGTTGTACTCTGGCAGCTTCTTGAGCTTGTCTTGTTCCTGTGGAGTATCCTGTCTAGCGATGACCAGGCAGTGTGCGTATCCCATCACCACCTGCAACCACAAACAACAAAAAGTTTCAGAGTGAACATGCACCTAAATGCAGTTCCCATCTTCAGAATACATAAGTGGGAATTCAAATTCATCACTGTTTTCATTCTCGGTTGCTGCTCCACACCTGTTCAGTGTAAACTCCATCCAGGGTCTTCACCTCCTGAGCAGTAGTGGAGGACTTGGCCTTGTTGTCTCCGTATCCCTGTAACAAAACACAAAACCCATGTCATAAGTGGTGAAGCCGGAACAGGTGTGCCAATTCAGCAGTCTCTTGAGCACACAAGTACATTTCTATAATGCTACAGCACTTTGGGTGCGAGAAGTCTGCTTTATAAATACACCAATTAAAACTTACCAGTTCTCCAAAGGTGGGGGAGGGTCCCCAGCTGATGGTGCTGTCGTCTGCAGCAATAACTATACTGCTTTTCCCGCACGCCAGACTGCGGACCTTCCAGCCACACAGGTCCTGCACAGCCTTGGGGTACATGGTAGACTCCCGTGAGGTATTGGTGACCCCCCAGAAAAACAGCCCTCCTGCACACAAAATGTTAATATTGTAGCTTCCTTATCAAAAAACACCAGCAAAATTTGTCCAACTCTTTGGCATAATGGCTATATTGTTTAGACTGACAGATGTAAGGTTCAAAATCAGTTGGCACACCCCTTGAAAATCACTACAATATACACTCAGTGTACAAAACATTAAGAACACCTTCCTAATATTGACCTGCACCACCTTTTGCCCTCAGAACAGCCTCAATTCATTGGGGCATGGACTCTAAAAGGTATTGAAAGCGTTCCATGTTGACTCCAATGCTTCCCACAGTTGTGTCAAGTTGGCTAGATGTCCATTGGGTAGTGGACCATTCTTGACACACACGAGAAACAGTTGAGCGTGAAAAACCCAGCAGCATTGCAGTTCTTGACACACTCAAACCGATGCGCCTGGTACCTACTACCATACCGTTCCAACGGCACTTTTTTTCTCGCCCATTCACCCTCTGCATGGCACACATACACAATCCGCATCTCTATTTTCTCAAGGCTTAAAAATCCTTATTTAACCAGACCTCCCCATCATCTACACTGGTTAAAGTGGATTTAACAGGTGACATCAATAAGAGATAGCAGCTTTCACCTGGTCAGTCTGTCATGGAAAGAGACATGTTTTGTACAGAGTGTATATCAGGTAGAGCAACAGACGTGGGGAAGTAACGGTAGTATTCTTGGTTTAAAGTGGTATAAATTGATAATAGGGGTAATAAATAAAATAATTCTAAAAAGATTTACTCATCAGTGCGACATTCAACGGGTTAAGCATTGTGTCCCATACCCATTTCATTTATAGCGAAGGAGCACTGATAGCCAGTGTAGATTTGGGATGCCCCGCGCCCGGGGAAGTCGAAGAGCTTCACCAGTCTGGGCACCATCTCGTCCTTCTGCTCCGTGTGACCAAGCCGTCCATAACCACCAAAGCCCCAGGAAAACACCCGCTTCTGGGAGTCCAATATCAGCTGGAAACACACACACCTCGCGCTAACATCACTAATATACACAAACACTATTGCGAGACATAAAGCTCTATATCATTGCTTGATTTCTATTTCTAAAATGCACATTTCTGTCTCAAGGGGTATTTGTGACAATAGGGATCAGAGCCTGTATTTATAAAGTGTCTCAGAGTAGGAGTGCTGATCTAGAATCAGGTCCACCACGTACATGTAATTTTATTCATTATGATCTAAAAAAGGCCAAACTGATCGTTCTCCAAGACTGAATACGCGTCCTGGTCCTCCCTCCTCACCGTGTGATTGCCTCCGCAGGCGACGTCTCTGACCACCACGTTAGGTACAGGTGTCACCTGGCCGTCCTTACTCTTCTCGATGAAGATGGCCACGCGGCGTGCAATGGTCTCACAGTCAAACTCGATGCGCTGGGCACGGGCAATGAACTTGCCGTCAGAGTTGTGTCCTGTGACCCAAAACAAAAATAAGTGCAATGCCAGTGTTTGATCTAGACAGATTTTTGAAGGGGTCATTATGAATCTTAAAAATGTGTCATTAAGAAAAACATTTTTACATTTTAAATCTGTCCAGTCCTGCTCGTTAGTTGCGTACATACCTAGCTGGCCATACTCTGGGCACCCGAACGAGTAGAGGTTTCCTTTGCAGTCCACCACCATGCTGAACTCTGCCCCACACGCCACCTTGACCAAGGGCTGCCCATTGTACTGGATCTGAGAGGGGAAAGGAGAAGCTTTCATAAGCACAGGCTCAGCATGTGGCCATATTAAACCTATAATAAATCAGCCACAAAAATTAGGCTGATGAATAATGAGGTTGATGTTGCTTACCAGGGCTGGACTGAGGACTGCATCTGTTTGGTTGCCCTGGCCCAGCTGGCCCAGTTTGTTCTCTCCAAACGAGTAGGCGGTGCCACCCTCTGTCAATGCCAGGGTGTGGTTGCGTCCACAGGCTGCAGCCACCACCACTTCGTCTGCGAGGGTCTCAATCAGCTTTGGGGCCTCCAGGCGCTTGGTGTCTCCGTGACCCAGCTGACCCTTTTCATTTCGACCTGACAAAGGGAGAAAGAAGTCAATATTGATCCTTTCTCCTGGACTCAAACAAGCTAGAATGATTACATCTATGAAACATATACATACAAGTACAAACTATGAGCTATTACAGTATAGCATTCCTACCCCAGCTCCAGAGCTTGCCCTCAGTGGTGATTAGGAGGCTGTGGGCAGCACAGGGCCCAGACACCACACTGCTGACCTGCACGTCACTCATGCTGCCGTAGCGGTGAGGACCCCACAAGTTCTGGCCTAGGTTCCTGAAGGCCGCTGCGAGACCACACACACCACCATTTTAACGTAAAGTCTGCTGCGATTGTAAATGCACTTTAAAGTTTGATTTGATAAGAAACAGGAACAGTTCAATACTGCAGTCAATTATGAGGATTGCTTCAAGATTGTCAGTAGAAAGACAGGAACAACTACTTTCAAAGTTGGTAGCACGAGTGCTATTGAGGAACAACCAAGTGGAGTATTGCATACAGCAATGTACAGGACTGGGCAGGGTTATACCTTGTGCTTTTGGCACCTCTTTCCTTCCGATGAGATCCCAGTTGGTGGCGCCGAAAATGAGCAGTTGACCTTTGACTTTAGGTAAGTCAAGTTTCTATAGAAATGACAATACAGGGATCAGCTTTATCTTAACGTTTCTCTTGATGTTTTGTTCTAGCACTGCATAAGCACCCTTGATTTACAAGTGACTAATAACATGTTGTTACATTCTCCATTCACATTAACCACAATTCTATATAGTCACATCACAAACCCCCTCCCTTGATTATCTGAACAATGTTCGACAACCTCATGCAGGTCAGGAGGACTTACTATTTTTTCCTTGATATCGTCCGCGACAGTGACTGGTTGAAGGCCTGACTTTGTAGCAGGCTTGCCAGGTTTCTTTGTGTTCTCCTGCTCTTCATAATCGTCAAACTCATCATCACTGCTGAACTCCCGTTCCTTCTTTTTGCCTCCTGCCCTCTTCCTCTTGATCCCACCATTCCCTGAGACTTCTGTTACCTTCTTGCGTGGCATGTTTGTCAAAATATCTGTATTAAAGTGGGGGTGAAAACACAGACATGCATTTAGATATCAATACAACCGAAACCAAACTATTATTGCTGAATTGCTGACAACGCAATGCTCTTGAGAGGAAAGACATGTCAACAGTCAAAGGAAAACTATGCGTAAATGGCTTGTCATTTACACGTTAAATTCAAGTCCAAGTACACACAAGTTAGAAAGCCACCTATCTTAGGCACGATTAACATAGCAAGTCGCGCTAGTAATGAATTCTAGCACTCAGTTGCCCGCATTTCTTTGTCTTTGTGCGAACATAATCTGAGGCTACTGAACAACAGACAACTATTAAACTACGGGAAAATACGAAAATAGCCACACAGGGCACGGTTTCACTGGATAAAAAAATATGAATTAGTTAGCTAGCTAATTTAGCTAGCCAGCTAACGTCACTAACTAAGGCCAGCTAGTGTGAGCTATCGATATCTCAACAAAGACACAAACCTTGGGTAACGTTAACTAACGTTAGCTAGCTAATACACCGATGAAAAACTTTCGCTTTCTCCAACTAAAAGTTGCTAAACCTCTTGAGTTCCGATTATTTGACTTCTAATTCGGTGACTAATTAACGTCTGCAGAAGGATTTCCTGATTCTCTAGTGTCTGTCCGTCTTCCTCGTTTTTTTGATGGATTTTTTTGAACAAAAGAATCTGCAGTCTCCGGCTCGATGAAACCACGTGAGTACTGCCTACATTTATAATTAACTACAGTTGGATAATGCAAAAAGCCATAACTCTCCCTTATGTATACGTTACAGCTTGTGATAAAAGTTGTAACATATACACTGAGCGAAAATATAAACGCAACATGTAAAGTGTTGGGTCCATGTTTCATGAGCTGAAATAAAATACCCCAGACATGGCACAAACTTGTTTACATCCCTGTTAGTGAACATTTCTCTTTTGCCAAAATAATACATCCACCTAACAGGCGTGGCATATCAAGAAGCTGGTTAAACAGCATGATCATTACATAGGTGCACCTTGTACTGGGGACAATAATAGGCCACTCTAAAATATGCCGTTTTGTCACACAATACAATGCCACAGATGTCTCAAGTTTTGTGTGAGCATGCAAAATCATGCTGACTGCAAGAATGTCCACCAGAGCTGTTTCCAGAAAATGTCATGTTTATTTCTCTACCATAAGCCGCCTCCAAAATCACAACCACACACCATGTGTATGGCGTCGTGTGGGTGAGCGGTTTGCTGGTGTCAACGTTGTGAACAGAGTGCCCCATGGTGGTGGTGGGGTTATGGTATGGGCAGGCGTAAACTACGGACAACGAACACAATTGCATTTTATTGATGGCAATTTGAATGCACAGAGGTATCGTGACGAGATCCTGAGGCCCATTGTCGTGCCATTCATCCGCCGCCATCACCTCATGTTTCAGCATAATGCATGGCCCCATTTCGCAAGGATCTGTACACAATTACTGGAAACTGAAAATGTCCCAGTTCTTCCACGGCCTGCATACTCACCAGACATCACCACCCATTGAGCAAGTTTGGGATGCTCTGGATCGAGGTGTAGGACAGCGTGTTCCAGTTCCCGCCAATATCCAGCAACTTGGCACAGACATTGAAGAGGACTGGGACAACATTTCACAGCCCACAATCAACAGCCTTATCAACTCTATGCGAAGGAGATGTGTAGCATGCACTGCATGCATGAGGCAAATGGTGGTCACACCAGATACTGACTGCTTTTCTGATCCACACCGCTAACTTTTTTTTTTAAAGGTATCTGTGACCAACAGATGCATATCTGTATTCCCAGTCATGTGAAATCCATAGATTAGGGCCTAATGAATTTATGAACTGTAACTCACTCAAATATTTGAAATTGTTGCATGTTGCGTTTATATTTTTGTTCAGTATATGTTTCAATGTTTACCTGGGATTCGTTTGCTGTGGATGTTTGGCCTATAAGTCTTTTGTTTGAAGGCCTGCTTTATCGCTATGAGCCCTCCCCCTTTGTCGTCTGTCTTTTTTGTTAAAATGTGAATATGTGCCGAGACGTGACATGCCGGCCTGGCGGGTACTACAAAATAGAAATACATGGGACTTGGAAAATGTCAAGAAAACTACAACCCATGAAGAGACCAAAATATCATGTCGCCCTCTTGTGACGGGGATGTGCATACCATCCAAAAGCATATTTTTGTATTATCTAGGCTAGAGCTACAGATGAAAGAGGAAATCTTTGACTGGAGCTCATTGCTAAATGTCAGTGAATTACATACTTGAAAGTGTTCATTTCAACAGCCTGACCCTTCCACTTTGTTTGCTAAGCTAGTACGCTTAGGGATGGGGCTTAGGTAACCACTCTGAAATTCAGAATGCCTGAAGGTCAAATAGACTGACATGATCTTTGGAAACATATTTGGAGCTATACATTGTAGACCATGTAAAAACAAAATGGGGGGCAAAACAGCCTTAGATTTGTATGATAGGGTAAGCTGAGTTGCTCTAAGTTCATGAAGCTAAAACTGTCTTTACCGAGAACAAGGTGGTGAGACCTCATTGTCTGTGTCTGTCCATTACACTCTGCATCATCACATTGCAATAGAGCCTGGACCCCCACTAGTGAGTGGAGGGGAGAACGGCTCATAATAATGGCTGGAATGGTGTGAATGGAATGGCATCAAACACATGATAACCATTCCCATGAGCCTGTTCTGCCCAATTAAAGTGCCACCAACCTCCTGTGGTGTGTTGGGGGGTGACCTCCAGATTTCAGGAGAGTGACCTGATGCATTTGATAGGCTTACAGAGCAACCAATTGCGATGAGATGTGCATTCTGAAATGGATGTAGATAACAAAGAGGAAAAACATAATTCTGCAATACTGCAGAGGGTCTTCAAATGCCTGAAGTTAACTCCCTTTGACTGTTCAGAGAGAAAGAGAGAGCCCTTCACAAATCAGACACGTGGTTGTCAGACGTGTGTGAAGTTTCATATGTACATTTCACCTGCATCTGGTGTCCCATCTAGGGACCAACCAGGACCTACCCTGTTTAGCTTCAGAGGCAAACCAGCAGTGGGATACAGGGTACTATGTTGTTGGAATGTGCCAAAACTTGCAACTGGAAAGAAAAGGCAGCAAAAGCAAAGGCCAGGGTAACATAACCAAAGACGTTTTATTTCATTGCGTTATCATACAAAAGAAATCACTGGACACTATATTTGGGGCATCCATATACATTAATTTGTTCTCACATTTTGAAAGAAACTCCTTGCAATATTTCGTTTTGCTATCAATACCTTTGGGTTTATGTTTTGCCTTCAATATCATCATTTTTGTTTGCAATACTAAGAATTTCTTTCTCAACTTTGCTTGATATTAACAGCACAAACGTAACTCACTCACTAGAGGATTGTACCACATAATAACACTATGACTCTATTAAAGGTGTTTAAAGCAGCAATCCTTAACTGAAACATTAACAAAATGTCCTCCCCGCCACAGTTTCAGTAAAAAGCTGAGGGATGGGGCTTGAGAAATGCAACCACTCTCGAATCCATCCACCACGCTATGAGTGCAAGGGCTGACCATCCATGATATCAATAGTTTTTATCATGTTTTTAGGTTGTTTACATTTAGTTTGTTTACAAACATTGGAGTCAATAAAACAAGTTATATTTTGAGTTTTGATGGGGTACGACAGCTGAACTATGCACATGAGGCATTTACACGGTATATTCTTCAAGAATCAATGGGTACATATCATTCATTTATAAGTCCAAAAATTGATGTAGCAACTAAGGGTTGCCCTTTTAACAGGCAGTGACCTTCATACAGCAGAACTATGTCACCATTTGAACGTGATCCATTAACCTGCCCCAAAAATGTATTCTGTCTCCTGTTCCGCGAATGTCCCTCAGAATCTTTCCCTTGTCCTGCATTTGGGCATTTTAGATGTGGTCACCCTAATTCCACCGGTGGAATCATTGCTGCTGCCTCACCATGTAGTCTTGTTTTTGACATTCACACGTGATTGAGAGGGTTCACAAGTCAATTGTCTGTTGTCAGTGAGAAAGCCCTACTAGACCGGACCTGGTGATGTAGGCTAGCTCAAGGCCCTAGTTAGTAAGTCAAACTGTAGGTGTGTCTTTAGAATGAAAAGGTCCACCGTGTTGGGAGCCATTTTGATTGTAAGAGTATATATGATATTTTATGCCTGAGCGGCTAGTCATCCTGTGTTATTTGTGTTTAAGGTCTCTGCCTGCCTTGCCCATCTCACGATGGTGTTGACTCAGTCTGTACTGCATGTCTGGATCTGCCATATACTTCTGAGGAATGTAACACACTCAGGTATCTTATGGCAGAACAGTCAACTGCAAGGATGCAATGAACTCTTGTGTTCAAGCAATTGGTGGCAAATTTGAGTAATGAAAAAACGTATTTGAAAAATTCCAGTCGGGCTTCCCCACACTTCACAGCACGGAAACTGCTTTCTTGAAAGTCATTAATGACCTTCTGTTGGCTACCGATTCATTCTCTATTTTAGTTGCCGCGTTCGTCACAATTGATCATAACATCCTTGTTGACCAGCTGGAGAGGTGGTTGGGAATCTCCAGTGTTTCTCTAAACTGGTTCAGGTCATGTATATGTGCCAGATGTTTTTCAGTGAGCGTGGGTGGTTCAGTATCGTCCCCAGCACCTATTCACTATCGTGTCCCTCAGGGGTAAATTCTGGGTCCCATCTTTTTTCCCCTGTACAGTTGAAGTCAGAAGTTTACATACACTTAGGTTGGAGTCATTAAAACTAGTTTTTCAACCACTCCACAAATGTCTTGTTAACAAACTATAGTTTTGGCAAGTCGGTTAGGACATCTACATTCTGCATGACACAAGTAATTTTTCCAACAATTGTTTACAGACAGATTATTTCACTTATAATTCACTGTATCACAATTTCATGGGTAGTTTACATACACTAAATTGACTGTGCCTTTAAACAGCTTGGAAAATTCCAGAAAATGATGTCTTGGGTTTAGAAGCTTCTGATAGGATAATTGACATAATTTGAGTCAATTGGATGTATGTATGGTTGTATTTCAAGGCCTACCTTCAAACTCAGTGCCTCTTTTCTTGACATCATGGGAAAAAAAAAAAATCAGCCTAGACCTCAGAAAATAAATTGTATACCTCCACATGTCTGGTTCATCCTTGGGAGCAATTTCCAAATGCCTGAAGGTACCACGTTCATCTGTACAAACAATAGTACGCAAGTATAAACACCATGGGACCACGCAGCCATCATACCGCTCAGGAAGGAGATGCGTTCTGTCTCCTAGAAATTAACGTACTTTGATGCGAAAAGTGCAAATCAGTCCCAGAACAACAGCAAAGGACCCTGTGAAGATGCTGGAGGAAACCACAGTAAAATGAGTCCTATATCGACATAACCTGAAATGCCGCTCAGCAAGGAAGAAGCCACTGCTCCAAAACCATAAAAAAGCCAGACTACAGAATCCAGAATATTCTAAAATATGCATAAAGAAAATATGTGCATTTTCCCACCATTGGTGTGTTTCCACTAGTGATGTGAACCTGAGGATTTCTGAAGGCTTCGGGGCTTTCACCAAATTGTGCTGGAAAATGGTTCATTACTCAGAGCTTCATTATCTGTACACAATTCACATTAGTGACATTTGCTGGTCAGCAATAAATAGTAGGTTGTGATTATCAGATATATACATTTTTTTTCTCCACTGTTTTCATCAAAACTCCATTGCGCAGCGGTAAATCGTTGGCAATAGTAGCCTATAATCAGTTGGAATACCAGGTTTACATCATTCTTCACTTTTTTGCTTTCAAGTTTACTACACTGCTGAAAAAAATAAAGGGAACACTTAAACAACACAATGTAACTCCAAGTCAATCACACTTCTGTGAAATCAAACTGTCCACTTAGGAAGCAACACTGAATGACAATACATTTCACATGATGTTGTGCAAATGGAATAGACAACAGGTGGAAATTATAGGCAATTAGCAAGACACCCCCAATAAAGGAGTGGTTCTGCAGGTGGTGACCACAGACCACTTCTCAGTTCCTATGCTTCCTGGCTGATGTTTTGGTCACTTTTGAATGCTGGCGGTGCTTTCACTCTAGTGGTAGCATGAGACGGAGTCTACAACCCACACAAGTGGATCAGGTAGTGCAGCTCATCCAGGATGGCACATCAATGTGAGCTGTGGCAAGAAGGTTTGCTGTGTCTGTCAGCGTAGTGTCCAGAGCATGTACATCAGGAAACGTGGAGGAGGCCGTAGGAGGACAACAACCCAGCAGCAGGACCGCTACCTCCGCCTTTGTGCAAGTAGGAGCAGGAGGAGCACTGCCAGAGCCCTGCAAAATGACCTCCAGCAGGCCACAAATGTCCATGTGTCTGCTCAAACGGTCAGAAACAGACTCCATGAGGGTGGTATGAGGGCCCGACGTCCACAGGTGGGGGTTGTGCTTACAGCCCAACACCGTGCAGGACGTTTGGCATTTGCCAGAGAACATCAAGATTGGCAAATTCGCCACTGGCTCCCTGTGCTCTTCACAGATGAAAGCAGGTTCACACTGAGCACATGTGACAGACGTGACAGAGTCTGGAGACGCCGTGGAGAATGCTCTGCTGCCTGCAACATCCTCCAGCATGACCGGTTTGGCGGTGGGTCAGTCATGGTGTGGGGTGGCGTGCTCGCCAGAGGTAGCCTGACTGCCATTAGGTACCGAGATGAGATCCTCAGATCCCTTGTGAGACCATATGCTGGTGCGGTTGGCCCTGGGTTCCTCCTAATGCAAGACAATGCTAGACCTCATGTGGCTGGAGTGTGTCAGCAGTTCTTGCAAGAGGAAGGCATTGATACTATGGACTGGCCTGCCCGTTCCCCAGACCTGAATCCAATTGAGCACATCTGGGACATCATGTCTCGCTCCATGCACCACAGACTGTCCAGGAGTTAGCGGATGCTTTAGTCCAGGTCTGGGAGGAGATCCCTCAGGAGACCATCCCCCACCTCAGCAGGAGCATGCCCAGGCATTGTAGGGAGGTCATACAGGCACGTGGAGGCCACACACACACTACTGAGCCTCATTTTGACTTGTTTTAAGGACATTACATCAAAGTTGGATCAGCCTGTAGTGTGGTTTTCCACCTTAATTTTGAGTGTGACTCCAAATCCAGACCGCCATGGGTTGATAAATTTGATTTCCATTGATAATTTTTGTGTGATTTTGTTGTCAGCACATTCAACTATGTAAAGAAAAAAGTATTTAATAAGAATATTTCATTCAATCAGATCTAGGATGTGTTTGTTGTCCATAGCTTAGGCCTGCCCATACCATAACCCCACTGCCACCATGGGGCATCAGCAAACCGCTCGCCCACACAATACCATACACGTGGTCTGCGGTTGTGAGGCCAGTTGGACGTACTGCCAAATTCTCTAAAATGAGAAGCGGCTTATGGTAGAGAAATTAACGTTAGTTGAGTATCTGGAGAATCAGCATTTGTGGGTTCGATTACAGGATAAAAATGGCCAGAAACAAAGTACTTTCTTCTGAAACTCATCAGTCTATTCTTGTTCTGAGAAATGAAGGCTATGCCATGAAAGAAATTGCCAAGAAACTGAAGATCTTGTACAACGCTGTTTTAATTTTTTTATTTAACCTTTATTTAACCAGGTAGGCAAGTTGAGAACAAGTTCTCATTTACAATTTCTGTGTACTACTCCCTTCACAGAACAGCACAAACTGGCTCTAACCAGAAAAGAAAGAGGAGTGGGAGGCCCCGGTGCACAACTGAGCAAGAGGACAAGTACATTAGAGTGTCTAGTTTGAGAAACAGATGCCTCACAAGTCCTCAACTGGCAGCTTCATTAAATTGTACCCGCAAAACACCAGTCTCAACGTCAACAGTGAAGAGGCGACTCAGGGATGCTGGCTTTCTAGACAGAGTTGCAAAGAAAAAGCCACATCTCAGTCTGGCCAATAAAAATAAAAGATTAAGATGGGCAAAAGAACACAGGCACTGGACAGAGGAAGATTGGAAAAAAGTGTATAGACAGACAAAGTGTTTGGATCACAAAGAAGAGCATTTGTGAGACACAGAAAAAATGAAAAGATGCTGGAGGAGTGCTTGACGCCATCTGTCAAGCATGGTGGAGGCAATGTGATGGTTTTAGGGTGATTTGGTGGTGGTAAAGTGGAAGATTTGTACAGGGTAAAAGGGATCTTGAAGAAGGAAGGCTATCACTCCATTTTGCAATGCCATGCCATATCCTGTGGACAATGCTTAATTGGAGCCAATTTCCTCCTACAACAGGACAATGACACAAAGCTCAGCTCCTAACTATGCAAGAACTATTTAGGGAAGAAGCAGTCAGCTGGTATTCTGTCTATAATGGAGTGGCCAGCACAGTCACCGGATCTCAACCCTATTGAGCTGTTGTGGGAGCAGCTTGACCGTATGGTACGTAAGAAGTGCCCATCAAGCCAATCCAACTTGTGGGAGGTGCTTCAGGAAGCGTCAGGTGAAATCTCTTCAGATTACCTACTAGAATGCCAAAGGTCTGCCAGGCTGTAATTGCTGCAAATTGAGGATTCTTTGACGAAAGCAAAGTTTGAAGGACACAATTATTATTTAAATAAAAAATGATTCTTTATAACCGTGTCAACATCTTGACTATATTTCCTATTCATTTTGCAACTCATTTTACGTATGTTTTCATGGAAAACAAGGACATTTCTAAGTGACCCCAAACTTTTGAACGGTAGTGTATATCATGAGGCCTTATTTTGAGGCCTAGTTTTACGCTAATACAGTGGCCTGAAACTCTTTGTTTACATGCCACATCAGGCCTGCAAGACACATTATGCTGGCTTACAAAGTGATGTGTAATTCCTGTTGAGTTAGGATAGCCAACAGTTGGAATTTTCAGTCACCTGCAAGCTGCATTCAGAATGACTGTCAGGGTTATAAACATTGATAAAGGAGACTACTAGTGATATTACATTTGATACTGGAGCTCCGAGGAATGTGTTTCAATCGCTAAGCAGCTAACTTTGAAGCAGTGTGTCATCAATGACGTCCAAAGCTTTGTTTGATCACATTGTTATGTTTACCCAATATCTAGCCTTGTGTCTGTCAATGCCATATCCTGTAGGTTCTGTGAATGAGTGCTAGTACACCTCTGTCTTAAAAAAGGCTGACCGCATAGACACTCAGACAGGTTCGTGACCATCTTCCAGCAGGGCTGTGGTGTCACACATTGGGCACTCCCCTACTTTTACAATCATACAGATTTACAAGCAGCACAATCACGAATATAGCACGACATCAGCACTGCCTGGGACACCAGCCCAGAATTACACTGAACAAATCAAACCAGGACTAATCAGATCCTTATCAAACGAATGGAAATGGATGCCTTATCAATCAAATGCAGACAAATCAAAGCTGTATCAATTAAGTACAGACAAATCATTGTACTAAAACAGGAAACATCTATTTAAATATAATAGTACATGACAGGCTACAAGTCCCATTTAGAACACAGCGGGGTCTCTCTCTCAGCCGTGCGTGTGCATCAGCGGAACCTGCCGAGGGGAGGATGGCTCATAATGTCTGGAATGGAGTCAATGGAATGGTATCAAACACATGTAAACCACGTCTTTGATGTTGTTGATACCACTCCATTGACTCCATTCCAGATATTATTATGAGCCGTCCTCCCCTCAGCAGCCTCCACTGGTGTGCATGTCAATGAGAATCTCAGTTACACGTGTGATCTCAGTCATGTGGGAGTGTGTGCGTGCATGCATGCGAGCGAAGTGTATGAGATATCCCAGTTGCGTGCGTGTGAGCTCAGTGGTGTGTTTCCTCACAGCAGCGTGTGCATTATTTGTTCAGTTCAAGCACCGTACAGAGCCACCTCAGCCAAGGAGTGATTCAGTGTGGTGTCAGAACTCACTCTGCGACTGCATAAACGTTTACTAAACCCCAGACTAGTCTAGCCGCCCTACATGATCCACAGTCCTGAGCTCCTCTAGTATAAGCCACCTGTCTCTGTCACTATCATCTCAACCTCAATCCTACACAGTGTAGCAAAATCATACCCAATGTCGGCCTTGCCAAATTCATTTAGAAAATAATTGACCATTGTTATTGTTAAGTAACTTTGTGAAATTGGGAATTAACAATAGTCTTTCTTGGTGGGTAAAGTAGCCAACCTCATTATTTTCACGCCTCAGGATATAACCCAGAAGCAGACACAGGAGGCGGATAGTACAATTCTCAGATTTTTTATTGTAAACACAGGACAGGCAAAGGGCAGGTTGAGGACAGGCAGGGGTTTGTGATTAGATCAGAGTCAAACAGGTACAGGACGGCAGGCAGGCTCGGGGTCAGGGCAGGCAGAATAGTCAGAACCGAGGAAACAGAACTTGACAAAAAGGAAGACGGGAAAGCCCCTGGTAAGACCTGACAATACAAAACAAACTGGCAACAGACAAACAGAGAACACAGGTATAAATACACAGGGGATAATGGGAAGATGGGCAACACCTGGAGGGGGGTGGAGACAAGCACAAAGACAGGTGAAACAGATCAGGGTGTGACAATTATTAGATATTTGACATATTACACCCCTTTGCAAATGGAATACTCCCTGATATAGATTAAAAACATGCAAGTACTATAGAGCTACAGATGTAGGATCTTAATTTGAGCCAGTGTGCTACAATAGGAAAAATAATTCAGCAGCAACAGGAAATGCAAATTATTCAGTGGATTATAATTGATGGATATTTTTGTTGGGGTGATACATTTTTCGTTAGGGCAAATCAAGTCTGAATTTTCAGTGGAAATTACAAACTTTAGAAGCCTTTTTAAAACTCAAATGCACTACAAGTTTGCATTTCCTGCAGTACAGGATCATTCTCAGCAACAAAAGAGTGATCAAATTATGATCCTACATATGGAGAGATACAACTTGATTTCCTATAGGGGCAAGAGACAGCTGTCACCTTCACCTTTGTAATAGGAGTGCATTTATTGACCATGCTATATTGACCAGGACATGAACCCTATTCTTCAGCGATAGGGCAGACTTTTCCACATGGAAACAGGCTTTCTCTCAAACCTGAGGGGCCCAAAGCTAATTCTTCAGCGATAGGGCAGACTTTTCCACATGGAAACAGGCTTTCTCTCAAACCTGAGGGGCCCAAAGCTAATTCGCTCCACACTAGTCAGGGCTGTAGGGATAGTTTTGATTTTCAGTCTCCTGTCTGTAAGTGCTCTTGATGCTGGGTAGAAATTCCCACGATACCCATTGCAGCGGAAAATCCAGTGGGATTGTACACCAGATTGACCTTGCATTGGTAATCTTGTAGTAACCTTGAAAGTCCTCTCTTGACCTGTAACCCACAATTTGTATCTGTTTACTTAGCTAGTCACTATTTTTACTTAGCTAATCACCCATGGCTAAAAACCCTGGGGAGTGGTAGTAGTGTAGCATGCTCTAACTTAGGGGTAGGCAACTAGATTCAGCCGGGGGACGATTTCTGTCGGAGCAGATGGTCTGGAGGCTGGAAGATAATTCTGATCATTTATACACTGCAAATTGACAACAACTGAGCCCGAAAGGAGATTGATTGTATTGAAAATAACAATAATTTCATACCTTCGTCTCTTTTATTTGTGGGAATGGTGAACAGATTTCTTAAATTAAACTACGTTTTACCTGAATTTCTGATAATTGTAGTCTTTGCTTTACCAAAAACTAAAATCACCAAAATGTAACAACTTTTTGACAATGGCCCAAAAGAACGCCTGTTGCTGACCCCTGATCTGAATGCCTTCAAACCAATTAACTAAGGTTGGAATGATGCACTGCTCTCTTGCAGGGAAACCTCCCCCACGCTTGATGTAGGAGGTCCAGGTGATGCAGTAAGTTCTGAAAATGAAAACGTGTCTAGTCCGGAGGGCCTGCAAAGTCCAGATGGTATGGCCTGCACAGACGGCCCACCTGGCCCCACTGGCCCCGATGACGTCATCACAACCAATCCGACCAGCCGCTATGACATCCTGAATAGCCCGACCTGCCCTACATGACCAGTCCAGACGTCATTTTCAGGACCAGTCGTCCAGAGGTAAACTATGATGACGTGCCCTGTGAGAGCCTCCTCTCTCCTGTGGAAGGTGGGGACTCATACAGTGGTGCTTGCGTGTGCATATGTGTGTGTGTAAGTGCACGCATGTGTGCATACATGTGTGTGTGTACGTGTGCATCTGCAGATGCATGTGTGCGAGAAAATAATGTATGTGATTAATGTCTCCCCAGTTGTGTGTAAGATTGCATCTATGAAAACGTTCAGAGGCAAGTGGACCATCATGGCACCAACAACAGATGGAGCGGCAGTGAGTTTGAGAGCTATGATGAGCAGTCAGACAGCGGGACCAAAGGCAAGACCCTGCATGGCCCACAGCAGTAGTAAGATAAGGAGGGCTCTTATTTTGTATATTCAGCTGCTTTTGCAATCTCTATATTTTTTTGTATGTGTTATTCAGACCTTGATACTATACATAACTTGGTGCTACAATTATTTAATGACACCCAAGGATGTCTGTTGCATCAATGTAAGCATTGTTGTTTGTTGAATGGAGATGTATTGAGGACTCTAGTGCCCAAAAGCCTGTTTTAGCATGGGCAGCGCCATTGAGGACTTTCACCATTTTGAAGTAGTCAACTGGGTAGAACTTCCTATGGGTTAAGGAAGGATCACATAATTCCACCCGGGTCATCAGGATGGATCAACCAATTAATTATACTCGTGAGCAAACATTCCATAACTGCAGGTGGCAGTAAATCGCCAATCTTGGCTTTATACCTGTTCAAACAACACACTACAGGTGGCAGTACGTACCCTTTCAGCTAACTACTTCAAAATGGTACTGCTTGTGCGCTCGCACACAACATAATGGGACAGTTACAATATTGCAATCTCTGTACATCTCTATCAGTGGAGGCTGCTGAGGGGAGGACGGCTCATAATAATGGTTGGAATGGAGTGTAATGGCTGGAATGGAGTGTTTGATACCGTTCCATTCTCTCCATTCCGGACAATATTATGAGTCGTCCTCCCTCTCAGCAGCCTCCACTGGTCTCTATGGTATGTTGCTATGTCTTTTTCAAAATATAGCAGTACTATGTAGGCCCAAATATCATATGAAAAGCATATTATGAAGTCAAATGCACATCACTTTTCAATCCCAAATTGTAACCAATAAAGGTTTTGGTTGTAGTAGCATTTTAGTATGCATGTCCAACTTTACTAGTAGCCCTATGGTGTAATATGCTAACACTTGACTCTACAAACCACAGGAGGTTGGTGGCACCTTAACTGGGGAGGACTGGCACGTGGTAATGGCTGGAGCGGAATAGGTGGAAAGCTATCAACAACATCAAACACATGGTTTCCCTTCCAGCCATTATTATGAGGCGTCCTCCCTTCAGCAGCCTCCACTGAAAAGGTATGAGTGTTTAATTCAACTACAGTTGGGTTAATAAACACACACTCATCCTATACTGAGGAGCATATGTACACAGGTAGTTTAAATGCACTGCCTTGCTGTGTGTTTAGTAGTTAGTGGTTTTGTCAGCAGTCTCTCTTGGTTCCTCTTCTTCTTCTCTGGGACTTTATAGTAGTCCCTCATGGTTCCTCTTCTTCTTCTCTGGGACTTTATAGCAGTCTCTCATGGTTCCTCTTCTTCTTCTCTGGGACTTTATAGCAGTCTCTCTTGGTTCCTCTTCTTCTCTGGGACTTCATAGCAGTCTCTCTTGGTTCCTCTCCTTCTTCTCTGGGACTTTATAGCAGTCTCTCTTGGTTCCTCTTCTTCTTCTCTGGGACTTTATAGCAGTCTCTCTTGGTTCCACTTCTTCTCTGTGACTTTATAGCAGTCTCTCTTGGTTCCTCTTCTTCTCTGTGACTTTATAGCAGTCTCTCTTGGTTCCTCTTCTTCTCTGTGACTTTATAGCAGTCTCTCTTGGTTCCTCTTCTTCTTCTCTGGGACTTTATCTACACATTGCTGCTCCTCCTACTGCTGCTGCTAAAGTTTATTTCTCCTCTGAGTCTGAGTTGGTTATGATCAGGCAGGAGTATGGTTTCTATAATATGAGGTATCGATGATATGCATGTTTTAAACTGATTTTTTTTTAAATTTGAGTTTTGAAACTATATATATATACTGTATATTTATTTTTTGTGTGTTAGGCTTAGGAGCAAGGGGAAATTGTCTATTGTAAAGGAGGGCAACACAAATGACTTGTCTTTGCTTGCTGAAGGAAAGACAATTCAAAATATATATTTTCCTGAATACCATGGAACCAAAGTAGGACCAATGTCTTTATATAATGACTATCTAAGGAGAACGATAAGAAGGTGTACATTTAAGCTGCTCTGCACTTTCTAAAACAAATCAACCTCCAATTGACATAATTTCGTCAACCCTGTTTGCATTTCTTGCTTCTGCCCTGACTCTATCCTACTCTTTCCTCTCTCTTTCCTTCAAGCTATTCTGCCCGCTCACCTGTTCTTCCAACTTGCATGTGGGATCGTGAGTCATTGTTATGGCTATGACTTTAGCTTTCTCAGAACTTGCGGTGACTGAGGAGCGCTGTGCCAAGACCAAGCAGGATCTGTCCATGTGCAGCTGTGACTTTAAGGCACCGCATCATCGTAGAGTACAGAAAGACAGCAGCTGTGTCCCATTTTTCCTAATTGGTTCCTTTACCGTATCTTACCTGCCTTGACCACTGATATGTGAAAAGACTAGTATGCTGTTTATACACTGGCAACCCATCATTGGTAGACCTGTTTTGAGCTCCACATTTTTAGCAAAAATAAATAAAAAATAATATACACTATTGGTCAAAAGGTTGCGGTCACCTAGAAATGTCTTTGTTTTTGAAAGAATAAAAACAAAGTCCATTAAAATAACATCAAATTGATCAGAAATACTGTGTAGACATTGTTAATGTTGTAAATGACTATTGTAGCTAGAAACGGCAGATTTTTTCAAATGGAATCTCTACATAGACGTACAGATGTCCATTATCAGCAACCATCACTCCTGTGTTCCAATGGCACGTTGTTAGCTAATCCAAGTTTATAATTTTAAAAGGTTAATTGATCATTAGAAAACCCTTTTGCAAGTATGAAAATTGTTGTTCTGATAAAGAGGCAATAAAACTGGCCTTGTTTAGACTAGTTGAGTATCTGGAGCATCAGCATTTGTGGGTTCGATTACAGGCTCCAAATGGCCAGAAACAAAGTACTTTCTTCTGAAACTCATCTATTCTTGATCTGAGAAATGAAGGCTATTCCATGCAAGAAATTGCCAAGAAACTGAAGATCTTGTACAATGCTGTGTACTACTCCCTTCACATAACAGCACAAACTGGCCCTAACCAGAATAGAAAGATGAGTGGGAGGCCATGGTGCACAACTGAGCAAGAGGGATGCTGCCTAGAAGGCCAGCATCCCGGATCGCCTCTTCACTGTTGACGTTGAGACTGGTGTTTTGCAGGTACTATTTAATGAAGCTGCCAGTTGAGGACTTGTGAGGCTTCTGTCTCTCAAACTAGACACTCTAATGTACTTGTCCTCTTGCTCAGTTGTGCACCGGGGCCTCCCACTCCTCTTTCTATTATGGTTAGAGCCAGTTTGAGCTGTTATGGAAGCTTGTTGTGTGCAACAGGCAGTGGCAATTGAATACAAAAAATTATAAAACATTTCTAGCCTGTCTATCTATGGGTAACAAGGTTGACATGTTATGCTTGACCCGCTCAGTTTTCCACCAGAAAATGGCCAAAAAGAGTAGAACCAGTTCACCTGCATTTACTCTATCATTTAACTATTAGCTGTACAATGTTTATTTTGAAAAATATTTTAGTTTCACCATATTAAAACGAGAGTTCAGTTCACATAACAGGATTGACCTTACAATTAGGGATAGACGTAATGAAGTAAATAATATTCTTCAGAAATGACTTTGACAAAGCAACAAAATAACTAGGCTTTACAATGATGGTGAAACTTGGAGAAATGATGGTAATAAGTGGGTTAAAATCTTCTTAGAAGTGACACAGGGTTGAAGGAGAATGTTGACACTTCAGAAACATTTTGATTGATTTATGTGGTCTATATTAACGGACTATTTATTTAATATAATAGGCTTTCAATATTGGTGCACAATTTCTACTTAAAATTTCAAAGGGACGCAAGAGGCACTCATTTTGGGTTACTTTGAAAATGCAACCCCCTCCACCCCTTCCTTCCATGTATCCTTCCACTGATTTTATAGTACATGACTGGATTTTGAATCCATTTTTCTCCACAGTTTTCCAGGTCAATAGTACAAGACGTGTACAGCAATTGTGTCAACAACTTCACTTAATGCTCTCATGAAGAAAGCCTGCATTTCCAAGACAGCTTTCCTGGAGTTTCTGTAGGTGGGCTACGCTTTCCTATTTGATCAGTCTGTTTACAATGAATTAGTCTTCTTTCCTCTCCCAAGGCTGTAGACATGTTTGCTGATACAGTATATCTATTCGCATTCATAGCTCATTATCTATTTGCATTCCTCGTTTTATAGTAGCTTTTGGTGAAACAGTCAGTCAGATTGTCGCCAGCCATACAAGGTTCATCCTGCATTTTAATTTGTGTTCGGCAACGCCAGACTGCCATATATAGCATGCTCTATTGACTGCGATCTGATGTAATGGACTCTGTTGAGCCAGGCCCTGTGGTTGTTACCCTACATAAGACGCAAGCATTCAGTCCTGAGAGAATCATGCTTAATGGCTTTATGGTTAAACCAATCCAGCGCTTCCCTCAGTTTATCCTGCTGCTAAAGGTTAGTTCCAAGATGCTCATGATTTTTACAATGTTTTACAATGCATTGTAACAGCATAATAATGCATACCGCCTGCAGGCTTTAAAGAAAGTGTTACCAACTTAAAGATAATACATGTATAATGCCTGCTGTTCATGATTTATATACTGTATACATCTAGATTGTTTTTACATGCAAAATATTCAGTAATAAGCAACAATAAACAGATCATGTGAGAGAATAGGAACACATAAATAAAAAAGCTATAGAGCTTCTCAAAACATGTATTTGGAAACCCAATTGTCATACTTGAGTAAAAGTAAAGAATTCTTAATAGAAAATGACTCACGTAAAAGTGCAAGTCACGCAGTAAAATACTACTTGAGTAAAAGACTAAAAGTATTTGGTTTTAAATATACTTAACTATCAAAAGTAAAAGTATAAATCATTTCAAATAGCTTATATTAAGCAAACCAGACGGCACCATTTTCTTGTTATTTTAATGTACAGATAGCCAGTGGCACACTCCACCATGCAGACATTTACAAACAAAGCATTTGTGTTTAGTGAGTCCACCAGATCAGAGGTAGTAGGGATGACCAGGGATGTTCTCTTGATAAGTGTGTGAATTGGACCATTGTCCTTTCCTGCTAAGCATTCAAAATATGAGTGCTTTTAGGGGTCAGGGAAATGTATGGAATAAAAAGTACATTATTTTCATTACGAATGTAGTGAAGTAAAAGTTATAAAACTTAAGTAAAAGTAAAGTTAAGTAAAAAGTTAAATAGTAAAAGTTATATAAAATGTGATATAAATAGTGAAGTAAAGTACAGATACCCCCAAAAACCACTTAAGTAGTACTTTAAAGTATTTTACTTAAGTACTTTCCACCACTGCATATAACGGCCATAGTATACAGTAGCTTACTTTGTTAAGCATGTCAGGTGGAAACCCAGATCTCTTGGGGGAATCCTTTGTGTTAATAACAGGTTTAATGTCCCCTGACGCCCCCCTTTTCTCTCTCTCACTTACTCTTTTTGTTCCTCTCTCTATCTCCTCCTCTCCCCCTACCCCCCCCAGGACATCAAGGACATGTTGAAGAACACTCCCTGGGCCCACCCTGACTGTATGCCCCTGCAGTTGGCCCTCACTGAGCTGGAGACGTTAGCCGAGAGGCTAAACGAGCAGAAACGAGTAGCAGACCAGGTCGCTGAAATCCATCAACTGGCACGCAGAGTTGGTGACCGCCAACTGAGCAAGGTCTGTGCATCTGTCCGTTTTTCTCAAAATATATTTTAAGGTCAATAAGAAAAACATTAGATTTTTTTGTTATTTCTACTTTGTGTAAGAGTAAATGAGTGAGTGTTTTGTTTTGTTGTGTTGTGTGTCGACAGCGTGTAATGTTGTGTGATATTTGTGTCCCTTCTACAGCTCTTTAACTCAGACTAGAGGCAGCTGATACTGTGCGAGGTGCTGCTTGAGATGATGTACGTAAGGACAGGTCTTACGTACATAAGGACAGGTCTTCAAGTCCAAGGAGCGCAAATGTCTTCCTCAGTAACGACACCCTCATCTGTGCAAACATCAGTGTCAAGTGAGTCAGCACTACCAGGATGCAACCATAGAAATAGATTCTCTATGGATGAGGCATACTGTCAAATATCATGTTGAAAGAATGTCAGCCACACTGCATATTCATGTGAACCAATGTTTTTTTTCTCTGTCCTCTCCAAATCAAATGAAATCAAATGTTATTGGTCACATACACATGTATGCAGATGTAATTGCAAATGTAGCGAAATGCTTGTGTTTCTAGCTCCAACAGTGCAGTAATATGTAACAAGTAATGCCTAACAATTTTACAACAATACACACAGATCTAAAGTAAAGGGACGGAATTAAGAATATATAAATATTTGGATAATGTCATTAACGAAGAGAGGTCAAGTTTCCCCCAAGTTTCACCCAACATCACATCTTAAAATCTTCCGTTTTGATCAGTGAACCTCACAAATTATTCATTGCACCCAACTTGATTCAGCTCATGCCTCATGCCAACTTTGCCCTTAACTTGTGAAAGGGATCGCAATGTTTCACAATGCTTCCCATGCATGATTATGGGGAATATATGAATAATAATGTGACCCAAAAATCAGTAGGGGGTCCGCTGTTTGGAGAGATATTCAACTGATCAGAAGGACTGTAATTACAATGTATTCCTGACCCCCTTTCATATTGTTGATTCAAAGAGCCCTGACACATTTGGATGATTTTTCAATTGCTGAATGCATTATCTTACATAGAGGGCTCTATTTTTGGCTGGCGTTATGCCAGCGCAATTGTAACACGCACGCTCGTTTGCAATATCAACCTGCGCTGGGCTATTTTCAAATACTTGCTCAAGGGTTGGTAATTTACCTGTCTTATATGAGCTCGCTTGCGCTGAGAAGGGAGGGTGGCAATATCTGAAGTGTGTCCTTAGGGTTAGGGTTAGGAGCAAGGAGTCATCAGGCCAGGTCATCAGACCAGGTAGTCCTGAGGCATGGCCCCAGGGCCCAGGTCCTCCGGGAGAGGAGGGAGAGAGAGAGAATTAGAGGGCACATACTTAAATTCACACAGGACACCAGATAAGACAGGAGAAATACTCCAGATATAACAGACTGACCCTAGCCCCCCGACACATAAACTATTGCAGCATAGATACTGGAGGCTGAGACAGGAGGGGTCAGGAGACACTGTGGCCCCGTCCGACGATACCCCCGGACAAGGCCAACCAGGCAGGATATAACCCCACCCACTTTGCCAAAGCACAGCCACCACACCACTAGAGGAATATCTTCAAACCACCAACTTACTACCCTGAGACAAGGCTGAGTATAGCCCACTAATATCTCCTCCACCGCACAAGCCCGAGGTGGTGGAAAACCGGACAGGAAGATCAAGTCTGTGACTCAACCTACTCAAGTGACACACCCCTCCAAGGGACGGCATGGAAGAGCACTAGTAAGCAAGTGACTAAGCCCCCGTAATAGGGTCAGAGGCAATCGCTCATTACACAATTTATTTATTAATCAAAACGCCAGCTCCACCGCCAGCTATTGTGCTCATGATTCCCGCAGTGAAAATAGCAAAGATATTTCTGACACACCCCAAGACATATAGTGTTAATTCAAGCGCTAAGATTTGCCATTGTGTTAGGTTTGTTAAAATAGAGCCCTCAATGTTTGTCCAGCATCTTGTTCAGGCCCATAGAGATGGAAAAGAGAGGGCACTATCTTTGCAATGATGGCTTCCTAGGACAGCATGGGAAATACTATTAAAAATAGGCCCTGGGGCATGTGCACCTCTATCCGTCTCTATCTTCAGGCCATTGAAATGTGTTGCTGTTTCTTCAACTAAGGGTAACACTGATATCAGCAGCCTAGTTCCTATTGGTCCTAAATACACAGTGAAGTGGAGCGCCCCCTTGCTGCAGACGCAGGTAGTAGAGGTGGGACAGGAGAGCTTTCAGCGCAAAGATACAGGGAAACGGGCAAACGTTGCTTATGTTCCAGGTAAAAACACATTCAATTCATCCAATTCAAATTAAATGCATTGTACACCTTCACCTTCACATTCAAGACAAAATACCCATTGTAAGCTATGAAAAAGCAAGCCTTCTCACTCTATCTCCAAGCACTTGTTCCAACTAATACTAGCCTGTCAGTGATCTGGGTATGAGCTCAGCAAGTGTGTCTCTACCGCTACCTGCTTGGGGAGAACTGACTCGTTTTTAAATCTCTAAAGGCTTTATTGCCCTAATTGAGTGATATTAGAGGCTACATGTAACCCTCTGGGAGTATGTCAGATGTTCTCCGTAGAGTCTCACATGTCTGAGATAAACATCCCTGTATTATTTTGAGGTTCAGTCTCATTTGGAGTTAACTTACTGTTGATGTGTGGAAGTGTTTTGGTGGAGAAACCCAGCAGGATATTTACTAATTCTTGAAATGCCAGAGAATGATGGTGACAGGGACAGTTACACTGATGTTTTGTCTATCTTATCCGCAAAGAGCAGGTGTAGGTGTAGTCTTTTGCTCCAGCCGCCCGATTCCGCTGATCAACTAATCACAGTCCACTCCTCAAGAAAGACTTAAAACTAGTTGAATCAGATGTATTACTGTACCTCTTTGGCTTGAGAAAGCCTTCACCCACAACAGCCCTTTGTGCATTTTGATATTGATTACTGCATTGTTGGTTTTGGAGCTTGCGAGAAAGGCATTTCACTGTACTTGTGCACGTGACATTGAAACTTGCTTTAGGAGGAGTAAGAGGAGATGGATGATAGTGATGATGACAATGAAGGTGGTGGTGATGATGATAATGATGATGACACCGATGATAAAGATATGACTGTGTGTGCCAGGTAAAGTGTTCCTGGTCCCTCCCTGACTGTACCAGGAGCTGGAGTAGCTTCAATACGACCTGTCTGTTGTTGAACAGGTCACCCTGCTAGTCAGGACATTACAAGGCACCTACCAGGTTAGACACACATGGACACACATTAATGTTTACTTTTCAACACTGCTTCCTGGACAGACAGTGTCACCTTGACAGTTATTATGTTTTTTATGTGATACCATTCCTCTACCACCATTTCCTCCTGGGGTGGCAGGGTAGCCTAGTGGTTAGAGCATTGGACTAGTAACCGGAAGGTTGCAAGTTCAAACCCCCGAGCTGACAAGGTAAAAATCTGTTGTTCTGCCCCTGAACAGGCAGTTAACCCAGTTAACCCCATGTTCTTAACTGACTTGCCTAGTTAAATAAAGGTTAAAATTCTCTGAACACAACAGTAGGGCAGGACGTGCCTAGCAATGCAGAGGCTCATCCGCACCAAAGAGGATGAGATCCAGTGTGCCAACAAGTACCACCTGCGGCTGGAAGTTAAAAAGGGGTACACAGAAGTGACGAAAGATGACGCTAGAATGCATAGCCACCATTTTATGGACTCCTGACCAATTCTGCTATTTGTGTGTTTTTTTGTTGCTCTGATCTTAACTTTTTTCTACATAATGTTTATGCCATCGTTTCCTATGACCAAAAAGCTTCTGGACATCAGAATACACTCACCTCAATCTGGACGAAGACTTCTACTTCAATGAGTCTTCGGCACAGAACATATTGCTCACCTTAGATCAGGCTCTAATCCTGACACTCAGAAGAGGAAAAAAACGACTGCACATTGATGACACTATGGCGACGAGTGAATCAACTGCCCCTACCCTCTTTTCTATTGGCGAATGTGCAATTGTTGGAGAACAAACGGAACGAGCTCCATTCGAGACTATTCTATCAACAGGACATTAAGAACTTTAATATACTATGCTATTTGGAGTCATGGCTGGGACTCTAACCCGGAAGCTTATAAGAAATCCTGCTATGCCCTCCGACAAACCATCAAACAGGCAACATCAAACAGGCAACATGTTAATACAGGGCTAAGATTGAATCGTACTACACCGGCTCTGATGCTCGTCTTATGTGGCAGGGCTTGCAAACTATTACAGACTACAAAGGGAAGCACAGCCGCGAGCTTCCCAGTGACACAAGCCTACCAAACGAGCTAAATCACTTCTATGCTCGCTTCGAGGCAAGCAACAATGAGGCATGCATGAGAGCATCAGCTGTTCCGGACGACTGTGTGGTCAAGCTCTCCGTAAGCAGATGGATTAACAGGACATGTGCTCCGGGCATCTGCTGACCAACTGGCAGAGCTTCAAGTTCCTTGGTGTCCACATTTTCAACATGTCCCTGATTGAGTCTGTAATGCCAACATGTTTCAAGCAGACCACCATAGTCCCTGTGCCCAAGAACACTAAGGCAACCTGCCTAAATAACTACAGACCCGTAGCACTCACGTCCGTAGCCATGAAGTGCTTTGAAAGGCTGGTAATGGCTCATATCAACACAATTATCCCAGATACCCTAGACCCACTCCAATTTGCATACTGCCCAAACAGATCCACAGATAATGCAATCTCTATTGCACTCCACACTGCCCTTTCCCACCTGGACAAAAGGAACACCTACGTGAAAATGCTATTCATTGACTACAGCTCAGCGTTCAACACCATAGTACCCTCAAAGCTCATCACTAAGCTAAGGATCCTGGGACTATACACCTCCCTCTGCAACTGGATCCTGGACTTCCTGATGGGCTGCCCCCAGGTGGTGAAGGTAGGTAGCAACATATCCGCCACGCTGATCCTCAACACTGGAGCCCCTCAGGGGTGCGTGATCAGTCCCAGCCTGTACTCCCTGTTCACCCACGACTGCGTAGCCAGGCACGACTCCAACTCCATCATTACGTTTGCAGACAACACAACAGTGGTAGGCCAGATCACCGACAACGACGAGACAGCCTATAGGGAGGTCAGAGACCTGGCCGGGTGGTGTCAGAATAACAACCTATCCCTCAAAATAATCAAGACAAAGGAGATGATTGTGTACCTCAGGAAAAGGAGGATCAAGCACACCCCCATTCTCATCGACGGGGCTGTAGTGGAACAGGCTGAGAGCTTCAAGTTCCTTGGTGTCCACATCACCAACAAACTAGAATGGTCCAAACACACCAGGACAGTCGTGAAGAGCACACGACAAAGCCTATATATTAGGAAACTAAAAAGATTTGGCATGGGTCCTCAGATCCTCGAATGGTTCTACAGCGGCAACATCCAGAGCATCCTGAAACTAAAAAGATTTGGCATGGGTCCTCAGATCCTCGAAAGGTTCTACAGCGGCAACATCCAGAGCATCCTGAAACTAAAAAGATTTGGCATGGGTCCTCAGATCCTCGAAAGGTTCTACAGCGGCAACATCCAGAGCATCCTGACTGGTTGCCTCACTGCCTGGTACAGCAACTGCTCGGCCTCCGACCGCAAGGCACTACAGAGGGCAGGCTAAGCTACCTGCCATCCAGGGCCTCTACACCAGGTTGTGTGAGAGGAAGGCCCTAAATATTGTCAAAGACCCGAGCCACCCCAGTCATAGAATGTTCTCTCTACTACCGCATGGCAAGCGGTTCCGGAGCACCAAGTCTAGGACCAAAAGGCTTCTCATCAGTTTTTACCCCCAAGCCATAAGACTCCTGAACAAGTAATCAAATGGCTACCCAGATTATTTACATTGTCCCCCCCAACCCATATTTTACGCTATTGCTGCTCTCTGTTTATCAAAAATGCATAGTCACTTTAACCATACCTACATGAACATACTACCTCAATTAGCCCGACTAACTGGTGCCTGTATATAGCCTCGCTACTGTATAGTAGCCTCGCTACTGTTATTTTTCTATGTCTTTTTACTATTTATTTCTTTACTTATCTATTGATCACCTAATAGCTATTTTTTACTTAAAAATTGCAGTTGGTTAGGGCCTGTAAGTAAGTATTTCACTGTAAGGTCGGCACCTGTTGTATTCGGCGCACGTGACAAATAAACTTTGATTTGATTTGAGCTAAAGGCTAGATATGCCGCTTTTAAGGAGCGAGACACTAATCCGGACGCTTAGGAGAAATCCAGCTACGCCCTCAGACAAACCATCAAACAGGCAAAATGTCAATAAAGGACAAAGATCGAATCCTACTACGCCGGCTCTGACGCTCGTCGGATGTGGCAGGGCTTGCAAACTATCACGGATTACAAAGGGAAACCCAGATGAGAGCTTCCCACTGACGCGAGCCTACTAGACAAGCTAAATGCCTTCTATGCAAGTAACACTGATACATGCATGAGAGCATCAGCTGTTCTGGACGACTGTGTGATCACACTCTCCGTATCCGAGAGAGTAAGACCTTTAAAAAGGTTAACATTCACAAGGCCATAGGGCCAGACGGATTACCAGGACGCATACTCAGAGCATGTGCTGACCAGCTAGCAAGTGTATTCTCTGACATTTTCAACCTTTCCCTGACCCAGTCTGTAATACCTACATGTTTCAACCCTGTGCCCAAGAACACCAAAGTAACTTGTCTAAATGACTACCGCCCCATAGTGCTCACATCTGTAACTATGAAATTCTTTGAAAGGTTGGTCATGGCTCACAACAACACCAACAAGCCCACTCCAATTTGCATACTGCCCATGTAAATCCACAGATGACGCAATCTCTATTGCACTCCACACTACCCTTTCCCACCTGGACAAAAGGAGCACCTACATGAGAATGCTGTTCATTGCCTACAGCTCAGCGTACATAACACCATAGTGCTCTCCAAGCACATGAATGAGCAAAGGTCCCTGGGACTGAACACCTCCCTTTACAATTGGATCCTGGACTTCCTGACGGGCCACCCCCAGGTGGTGAAGGTAAGCAACAACATATCTTCCATTCTGATCCTCAACACGGGGATCTCAGGGGTGCGTGCTAAGTCTGTTCCTGTACTCCCTGTTCACCCACGACAGCGTGACCTCGCACGACTCCAACACCATCATCAAGTTTGACACAACGGTGGTGGGCCTGATCACCAATAACAATGAGACACCCTTTAGGGACAAGGTCAGAGACCTGGCAGTGTGGTGCCAGCACAACAACCTCTCCCTCAACTTGGGCAAGACAAAGGAGCTTAACGTGGACTACAGGAAATGGAGGGCCAAACACGCCCCCATTCACATTGACAGGGCTGTAGTGGACCTTCAAGTTCCTCTGTGTCCACATCGCTAAGGACCTATCTTGATCCAAACATACCAACACAGTCCTGAAGATGGTACAACAATGCCTCTTCCCCCTCAAGAGGCTGAAAATATTTGGCATGGGCTCTCAGATCCACAAAAGGTTATACAGCTGTACCATTGAGAGCATCTTGACTGGCTACATCACCACTTGGTATGGCAACTGCTTGACATTCGACCGCAAGACGCTGCAGAGGTTAGTGCATATAACCCAGTACATCACTGGGGCCGAACTCCCTGCCATCCAGGACCTCTATACCAGCCGGTGTCAGAGGAAGTCAAAAATGTACTGTTCTCTCTACTACTGCAAAGCAAGTGGTACCGGAGCGCCAAGTCTGCAATCAAAAGGCTTCTACTCCCAAACCATAAGACTGCTAAATAGCTAACTAAATAGCTATCAGGACTATCTGATATCTAACTCTTTTTGACTCTATGCACACCCACTGGACTCTACCCACACTACACACTCACACATACTTACACTGACACGCCAACACATACACACGCACACACACACACACACACACACACACACACACACACACACACTCACTCACACATAACACGTACACACAGGCACACATTCGCCACACACACACTTTCACACTCATCATATACGCTGCTGCTACTGTCTATTATCTATCCTGTTGCCTAGTCACTTTACCCCTACCTATATGTACATATGTACCTCAATTTCCTTGTATCCCTGAACATCGTACTGTTACCCCATGTATGTAGCCAAGCTAGCGTTACTCATTGTGTATTTATTTCTTGTGTTACTATGTGTGTGTGCGTGGGTGGTTGGTCTTTGGGACCTCCCTTGGTTAGGTGGGTAGCAGATGGCAGGGCAGCTTGGAGTGGGTGGCATGGACTGGCACATTCTTAGTCTCCTGCCAAGCTGTGGCTAGTCTATTCCTGTGTGGTTTGTTATTGGAATATTGGTGCCCTTTACAACTACAGCCAGTCATTTAAATGCCAAATAGGCAGTTAGTGCTTTTTTTCATGTTTCTGATGGAAACTCATTCTCTACTAAAGCAATCCAAGGTCCAGCATTAGCAACATGATCCACTAGCTCATAGCCCTAGAATGCAGGGTCAGGGCTAGGTCAGGGAGACCTGGAGTGTAGTCTGGATGTTCACAAAGCCCCTCTCCATTCCCATCTGCACCATTATTGCTTGTGATTGTCTGTTTATGTCTGTTTGCAGACACATGTGAGCCTGTATGCCTATATGTCAATGCATTTATTTTATTGTCCCTCGGATCTGGACGGCCGGTCAGTTTAATGGTTTTCCAACAGCGCCAGTCCCCTCAGCAAGATCTCCTGGGTGAATCTTTAACAGTATAGCTAGCCTACGAGCTTAGCTAGCCCACTCCTAATACAGACCTAATACATATTTAAGCTTTGTCGCATATTGGTCATCGTATATGTTTTGCCCACTGATGGATGTTGTAGAGGTGTACAGCTAAACGTATCTCTTTTGACCAAGGGGAAGAGAACACGCCGGGCTGGGTATGTGCGGAGGATTATGTGAAGACTAGACCTCCATTCTGGTGTCCTTTTCTAGCCTGACTACTCCCCATCTTTTCCCCCAAAACTCAAGACCTAGAGGTAAGCAGCTATAGCTGTGAGGAAGCTCAGTGGTGGAGTGGACAGCAAAATGATGCCATTTAAGAGAGTAGGAAAGCGATCGTAGACAACAGAAAGATATGTTTTATGGTTTTATGAAGAAAACAATTAGGGTCAGATGACACCGTAATAAAGTCAAGTGAGAAATGAAGTTTGAGTTCCTCTGAAGGTATCTGGTACATTGGTGGATTTGCGCTTGAACAGAGAGCAGAAAAAATAGAATAATTGGCAATTAGAGTAGTGTGACTGGGATTCCTTTGTGTGTCGCAGGCTATGATTAGCAGGTTACATCTCGTTCAGTCAGTGTTGAAATCTCTAACATTTCCTGGCAGCTGAGCTGGACAAGTCAGCCAAATTGACTGATAAGATTGTGGAAGCTGTTTGATAAAGAAAATGGAATCCTTCACTCACACGAGGAGAATAGCAGTCCTTGCTCATCTAAGAGACCACTAAATTACCAGAGGAACATTTTTTACTTGGCCATTTCCTGTAATTTAGCAAACGCTCTTATTCAGAGCAACTTGCAGCTGCAAATGGAATGGCATTAAACACCTGGAAACCATGTGTATGATGTATTTGATACCATTCCACTAATTCCACTCCAGTCATTACCACGAGCACATTCTTCCCAATTAAGGTGCCACCAACCTCCTGAGATACAGTATATATATATATATATATAAAAACAACACCCTTTGTTATTTCTTGCATTTTATATATATATATATAACACTGCATTCGGAAAGTATTCAAACCCCTTGACTTTTTCCACATTTTGTTACGTTACAGCCTTATTCTAAAATTACTTCAATTGTATTTTTCCCTCATCAATCTACACACAATACCCCATAATGACAAAGCAAAAACAGTTTTTTCGAAATCTTTGCAAATGTATTACAAATAAAAAAACTCACATTTACATAAGTATTCAGACCCTATACTGAGTACTTTGTTTAAGCACCTTTGTCAACATTACAGACTCAATTATTCTTGGGTATGACATTACAAGCTTGGCACACCTGTATTTGGGGAGTTTCTCCCATTCTTCTCTGCAGATCCTCTCAAGCTCTGTCAGGTTGGATGGGGAGCGTCGCTGCACAGCTATTTTTAGGTCTCAAAGATTTTAGATTGGGTTCAAGTCCGGGCTCTGGCTGGGCCACTCAAGAACATTCAGAAACGTATCCCAAAGCCACTCCTGCATTGTCTTGGCTGTGTGCTTAGGGTCATTGTCCTGTTGGAAGGTGAACCTTCACCCAAGTCTGAAGTCCTGAGCGCTCAGGAGCAGGATTTCATCAAGGAACTCTATTTTGCTACGTTCATCTTTCCCTCAATCTGACTAGTCTCCCAGTCTGCCATTCCATGCTTCACTGTAGGGATGGTGCCAGGTTTCCTCCAGAAGTGATGCTTGGCATTCAGGCCAAAGGGTTCAATCTTGGTTTCATCAGACCAGAGAATCTTGTTTATCATGGCCTGAGAGTCCTTTAGGTGCCTTTTTGTCAAACTCCAAGCGAACTGTTGTGCCTTTTACTGATGTGCCTTTTACTGAGGAGTGGCTTCCGTCTGGCCACTACCATAAAGACCTGATTGGTAGAGTGCTGCAGAGATGGTTGTACTTCTGGATGGTTCTCCCATCTCCACAGAGGAACTCTGGAGCTCTGTCAGAGTGACCATAGGGTTGTTGGTCACCGCCATGGACAAGGCCCATCTCCCCTTATTGCTCAGTTTGACCTGGTGGCCAGCTCTAGGAAGACCCTTCTTCCATTTAAGAATGATGGAGGCCACTGTATTCTTCAATGCTCCAGAAATGTTATGGTACACATCCCCAGATCTGTGCCCCGACAGAATCCTGTCTCGGAGCTCTAGGGACAATTCCTTCGACCTCAAGGCTTGCTTTTTGCTCTGACCTGTACTGTCAACTGTGGGACCTCATATAGACAGGTGTGTACCTTTTCAAAATCATGTCCAATCAACTGAATTGACAACAGGTGGACTGCAATCAAGTTGTAGAAACATCTCAAGGATTATCAATGGAAACAGGATGCACCTGAGCTGAATTTTGAGTCTCATAGCAAAGGCTCTGACTACTTATGTAAATAAGGTATTTCTGTTTTTATTTTTAAGAAATTTGCACCAAAAAAAATCTAAAAACTTGTTTTTGCTTTGTCACAATGGTGTATAGTGTGTTGATGTGTTGATTGATGATTTTTATTTTTTTTATTTTTCAGAATAAGGCTGTAAAGTAACACATTGTGGAAAAAGTCAAGGGGTCTGAATACTTTCCAAATTCACTGTATATGAATATATGTATATATATATATTTGTATTTAAAAAAAAATCCCTTACGTTGAGGACTTTTTACAAATCCAATCAGTTTCCCATGTTGGAAACAACATTGTGTCAACCAGTTTTTGCCCAGTGGGTTTATTATAATTCAACATTTGTTGAGTTGAGTTCATTTATAACATCATTGGTATAATGATATGCGACCTTGGTCTTATCTACATATATCCCCGAGGGGCAAAAAATAGCACTATAACCTAAAGCAGTATTTCAAGCTGTTACAAAATAGCTCTGTACCGAGTAAAAGGCAGGTATGTTAAGATGAAAGATATTATGTGCTCTTCCAGTTATTATGCCGCGCTAACACATAGTTTGCCTGGCAGGGTTAAAGTAACAAAGGATGTTGAAGAGGATATCAAATATGCACTGTTGGCTCTGTGAATGTGCAAAACTAACTCATTATAATAGAATAATGCAGTTAAGATGAAAGGAAACCTTCTGTAAAGTGAAAGTAAGCCTGTGTGTGTGCCCTCATGCATTCATGCATGCTTACGTGTGTCCTGTAGAGGAGATGGGATGCTATCATTATTCTCTCTCATTGTTTGAGCAAAGTGAAATCCCCCACAGCCTCGGAAGTCCCACAAAATGAATGACATGGCTTGTTTCAATCTGGAGTCATGTCATTTGTCAGATGTAATGATAATCTGTGTGTCCCCCCTTTCAACACATATACTGCCGATACCGTATCAACACACTCTCTCTCAGTTTCCCCTCTTTCGCAGTCTCTGTGTCTAGGGATAGAGGAGAGATCAAAGGGTAAGCACCTTATTTCTGGTGACTCGGCTGAGGCCATTGAGTCCTGACGATAATCCATAAAGCGAGGCAAATGCTGGATGGTATTCAAATTAATCTTTCCAAATTGAGATTGAAAGACTGATGGCCCATGTCCCACAAATATTCCTGCATACATATTCCTGCATACATTACAAGTAAACAGTAAATCACAGAGCAGCCTGTGTCCAAAATGTCACCGTATTCCCGTATAGTGCGCTGGCTCTGGTCAAATGTAGTGCACTATATTGGGAATAGGATGCTATTTTGGATGCAGCCCAGTGTTCTTTCCATCTCCCTCCGCTCCTCCGATCTCTTACATACTGGACACCACTATTCCCTTCATCTTAACTATTTGAAATTCAGATGCCTCTGTCTTTGAAAGGAGAAATTGTGTGCGATGGATGGCAAGCTGAAAGGAAAATACATTTACACAATTTGTATGGAAATGCAGAAGCAGTGGCAGAGGCCAGTTACCTGGAGACTGCGAACCACTGCAGGGTGCTTGGAGATGATGAACTTGTCCCTGTGTTTGATCTACAATGTTCCAATTTTCATCCATATGTAGCTTAGTTAATGTGACCAAACTCTTTATGTCTTCATTCTTACTGATACCCAGAGTGTGTGAGTGTGTGTAATCATATTGCAGCTCAACCCCACTATGTCTGTTTTGTTATCCCTGTTCGTCTAATACCATCGGCCTCGTCCCATCAAACCTCATCGGAAATCTCATTTGTCTTTATCTGCAAATATAAATGCATGTTTCAATACTAGTATTCAACAAAACAATCTGCCACCCAGAGTGTAGGTTCGTTCCACGAAATGAGTCCCTTTTGCATCCCTTTGATAGATATTGTGCAGCAATATTAGATTTTTTAAAAGCCTGTTATATTAAATAAAGTGCCCTTTTAATATAGACCACATGGAAAAAGTCAATAAATCTGCTAAAGTGCTAAAAATCCAACATTTTGACATGTCCCTCTGTGTGCTCTCTATGACCTTTCGGAAAACTTTAACCCAAGTAGCCCTTTCCTGCAGTCAACTGACCTACTGGCCTCATGGGTGGAATGTTATTAATATTTTTCACGATTAGTATTATTTATTTTTTTACCCCGAAAGTCTAGTGTTTCTACGTCAAACAGTTTTGTTATATTTCAGTCTTCTGTGATGTAATAGTGGGATGCAAACTCAACATCCATATCTGACATGGTACAGGTGTCTTCTTTTTTTGTAGCTGTAATATGCAATATATTGCCTATAATGTAGAATACCGCCTTTATCCATATAACCAGAGACACTTACTACGCATTTCCAATCCTCTTTGCTATAACTGAGTAGTGATTACTGTAGGTCTGTGGGTAAAACTGAGCATTTGTTGTGTTGTCTGCAGCTGAAGACGGCCCTTCACCACCCGGTCCGTTGTGCCCTGCTGGGCTTCTCTGCAGCCAGCACATCTCTACCGCAGGGCTATCTCTGGGTAAACACTGCAAACTGTAAATAGATTCCAGGACTGAACTGAGCTGCGGAGAGGAGGAGGTTAGGTTAGTGGTAGGAAGTGTAATGAAGGTGGTTCAATGAGCTATGTTGGTTCATGTGATAAAGTAACCTAGGCCTTAGCTTTAGCTCTTTAGCTCAGAGGGTCTAGTGTCACGAATAAGACCTGTGATCAATCGCTGGTCGGCCCATTAACAGTCTCTATCTGTAATGACCAGGTGGCCAGTGGAGGTCAAGTGGAAATCTTCTCTCTGAACCTGTCCACGCCACACACGGTCAAGCCCATCCAGCTGGGGTTCCCAGTCCTGTTTCTGGACCACATGATGGAGCCCCTGTCCCACCCAAGAGGAAGAGGATTCAGACGCTCCTGCAAAGAACACAGCCAGCTCTGGCAACACCATCTGTGTAGGCCTACAGGATGGTAAGTGAGTCATCATGTACACTGTAGTACAAACAAAAATGGCAGTATTTCTTATGCTGCACCTTATGCATTTGTTTATCCACTATTCCCCATCAAGGAACCAACAAATCAGAAAAAAAGTGTCAAACTTAACATTAAGCATTCAGCTCATTGTGGCATGTATTGTCACACACAACTCTATCAGTAGAATTCATGTTTGCTCATGTTATTGTCATGTACCTAATATTTAAATGCCCTTGAGGTCACCCTATTTCTCATGAACTCCATTTCCCAGGATCCATGTGTATTTTAGTGTGGAAACGGCCACCCAGTGCCTTCTGACCTTCTCCCACCCAGACAGTTGTCCAGTTCTGTGCCTGAAACACTCTGCCTCTTTCCTGTTCGCTGGGCTGGGGAATGGAAAAGTTGCCGTTTAAGCTCAAAAGAGTGGAGGTGAGACGGCGAACCAACTGTATCATACAGTCATATCTTACATCACAGCTATTTTCTCATATAATCAAGTTAATAAAAATTAACAGGATGGGTCTATTGCAATGAGCATTGGCCAGCGTACTAACACAAGGTAATCTCTCGTTATATAACAAATTCTTATTTACAATGACGCCCTAGCAGACAAAACACACATCACGACAAGACAGACAGCACAACACTACATAGAGAATAAAGACAGACCTAAGACAACAACATAGCATTGTAGCAACACAACATGACAACAACATGGTAGCAGCACAAAACATGGTACAAATATTATTGGGCACAGACAACAGTACAAAGGGCAAGAAGGTAGAGACAACAATACATCACGTGAAGCAGCCCCAACTGTCAGTAAGAGTGTCCATGATTGAGTCTTTGAATGAAGAGATGGAGATAAATATCTAACAGTTTGAGTGTTTTTTGCAGCTCGTTCCAGTCGCTAGCTGCGGCGAACTGAAAAAAGGAGCGACCCAGGGATGTGGGTGCTAAAGGTGATCTCAATTGTAACCATCAATTTCCACGATTTAGCACTCCCTAAAGCAGATGTGACTGTGTGCAGTGGCCCCATCCGCACCCTCCTAATCCTGGAGAACACTTTGTGAGCCAGTTGTGCCAACTTCGTCACCGTCATCCAGGGCTCCAGCTTCCACCTCCAGGTGGGCAAAACACATCCTTCTATACACCCTCATTTACACAGGGCTGAAGGAAAGGGAGGGAGAGGGAGGGAAGGATAGGAAAAGAATAGAGACTATGGCCTTTTCTCAATTAGATTTGCTAAATTCCTTCGTCCTCTCTCCTCTGTCCTCTCGCCTCCTTTTGAAGAAGGTCAAAGGTAATCAAGGAGAGGCGGCAAGGAGAGTGAACGTGGACGAAAATGCGCTTGTATGAAATGAGAAGCTTCTTCTCCACTCGCGTCATCAGGCATATTACGTTTACAGGGGTGGATCCCAAAATAAATGTGTAAAGTGATGAAAACGAATTAGGTTAGTTGTGCAAGACATTTCATAGATAAAAGGACAAGTAATATGTTTTTTTTGTGGAGGACCATCTTTCGTTTGCCTACTAACGAATTGACACACTCCTCGACCACTTATCGGTTTCCGGATCACAGAGGACAGAGGACGGAGAAGAGAGGATGGAGGACAGACTTTTGCCCAAATGTGAAAAGGTCTATATGACACTGGAAAGGATAGGTTTTAATACTGTATGATACTGTAGCTAGTATGAAGAGGACACATGCATTGACAACCTCACACAACCACTCCTCTCCGTCTCTCAATCAGAACACCTCTCTTTCTCAAGCACTCACTCTGTCTTACTCATTCACCCCCCTCTCTCTGAGGTTCGAGGCGTACCTAGAGCACCTACATGAGATCACCAGCACGAGATCAACACGCTCCATATTCCTCAGCCCAGGCAAGTACAGTATAGAAGGTCACAGGTCACCGACTGCTTTTTTCACTTACATTATTCAAATCAACCCCCTAGACACTTGTGTAGGTCTAAAATAATTGTATACAGGTATGAACAATCTGGTAATAGGTTCACATTGCCCTATGTAAGGCTATGTGTATTTCTTCCCCCCTATTAATCATATGTATTCATAGAGGCTAAGGTTGGATGTGGGAGTGGGAAGCTGCAATGTTGACATGAACAGAAGGAAGTGACAGAATGGTGGTTGTGTCTCTCTTCCAGGTCAGCAGTGCAGCGTCCGGGTCACTAGCCTACTCATCTGCCAGGGGCTGCTGTGGGTGGGCACCGCCCAGGGTATCAGGTCTTCCCGTTGCGTTGGTGTGACTGGCTGTATTGAGTTATAACTTTCCAATAAAACCAATCAATCAACCAAATCAAATTTTAAAAAATCTAATTTTATTGGTCACATACACATGTTTAGCAGATGTTATTGCGGGTGTAGCGAAATGCTTGTGCTTCTAGTTCCGACAGTGCAGCAACAAGTAATATCTAACAATTTCACAACATATACCAAATACACACAAATCCAAGTAAAGGAATGGAATTAAGAATATATAAATATAGGAACGAGCAATGTCAGAGCGGCATAGACTAAGATACAGTAAAATAGTATAGAATACAGCATATACATATGAGATGAGCAATGCAACAAATGTAAACATTATTAAAGTGGCATTATTAAAGTGACAAGTGTTCCATTTGTTAAAGTGGCCAATGATTTCAAGTCTGTGTATTTAGGCGGCAGCCTCTCTGTGCTAGTGATGGCTATTTAGCAGTCTGGTGGCTTTGAGATAGAAGCTGTTTTTCAGTCTCTCGGTTCCAGCTTTGATGCACCTGTAATGACTTCGCCTTCTGGATGATAGCGGGGTGAACAGGCAGTGGCTTGGGTGGTTGTTGTCCTTGATGATCTTTTAGGCCTTCCTGTGACATCGGGTGCTGTAGGTGTCCTGGAGGGCAGGTAGTTTTTCCCCGGTGATGCATTGCGCGGTTGCACCATCCTCTGGAGAACCTTGCGGTTGTGGGTGGTGCAGTTGCCGTACCAGGCGGTGATCAGCCCGACCGGATGCTCTCAATTGTGGGTGACAGGTAAGATGGAGGTGATATGATCCTTGATCCTTGACTAGTCTCTCAAAGCACTTCATAATGACAGAGGTGAGTGCAACGGGACAATAGTCATTTAGTTCAGTTACCTTTGCATACTTATGTACATGAACAATGGTGGCCATCTTGAAGCATGTGGGGACAACAGACTGGGAGAGGGCGAGATAGAATATGTCCGTAAACACTCCTGCCAGCTGGTCTGCGCATGCTCTGAGGACACGGCTAGGGATGCCATCTGAGCTGGTAGCCTTGCGAGGGTTAACATGTTTAAATGTCTTACTCACAACGGCCACGGAGAAGGAGAGCGGGCCGCGATGGCACTGTGTTATCCTCAAAGCGGGCAAAGAACGTATTAAGCTTGTCCGGAAGCAAGGCGTCGGTGTCCGCAACGTGGCTGGTTTTCCTTTTGCAGTCCATGATTGTCTGTAGACCCTGCCACATACGTCTCATGTCTGAGCCATTGCAGTGTGACATTTTGTCTCTATACTGATGTTTTGCCTGTTTGATTGCCTTACGGAGGGAATGACTACTCTGTACTCTTCCATATTCCCAGTCACCTATCCATGTTTAAATGCGGGGGTTCGCGCTTTCAGTTTTGCACGAATGCTGCCATCTATCCACGGTTTCTGGTTAGGGTAGGTTTTATTAGTCACAGTGGGTACAACAGTGGGTACAATTTCCTATACACTTCCTGATAAACTAAGTTACTGTTTCAGTGAATTTGTCAATATTATTCTCTGAAGCTACCAGGAACATATCCCAGTCCGCGTGATTAAAACAATTTTGAAGCGTGGATTCCGATTGGTCAGACCAGCGTTGAATAGTTCTTAGCACGGGTACTTCCTGTTTGAGTTTCTGCCTATAGGAAGGGAGGAGCAAAATAGAGTCGTGGTCAGATTTGCCGAAAGGAGGGCGGTGGAGGGCCTTGTATTATCCCGGATAAAGTTGGAGTAACAGTGGTCTAGTGTTTTAGCAGAGTACTACAGTCGATATGCTGATAGAATTTAGGCAGTCTTTTCCTCAAATTTGATTCGTTAAAATCCCCAGCTACAATAACTGAAGCCTCAGGATAAATGGTTTCCATGTTGGAATAAAGTCCAGTAAAGTTCCTTGAGGGCCGTCGTGGTATCGGCTTGAGGGGGGCTGTACACGGCCGTGACTATAATCAAAGTAAATTCCCTTGGGAGATAATATGGTTTGCATTTGATTGTGAGGTGTTCTAGGTCGGGTGAACAAATGGACTTGAGTTTCTGTATGTTATCACAATTACACCATGAGTCATTAATCATGAAACATACACCCCCGCCCTTCTTCTTCCCGGAGAGATGTTTATTCCTGTTGTCTCGATGAACAGAGAATCCAGATGGCTGGACTGACTGCGACAGTATATCCAGAGAGACATGTTTCTGTGAAACAGAGTATGTTACAATCCCTGATGTCTCTGGAAAGAAACCCTTGCCCTTTGTTATCCAGGGACTGAACATTAGCGAGTAATATACTCGGAAGCGGTGGGTGGTGTGCGCACCTCCTAAGTCGGCGTTGTTTTGGGTCGGCCTCTGGAATCAGTTCAATTGCCCTGGGTGGTGCGAACAAAGGATCCGCTTTGGGAAAGTCGTATTCCTGGTTGCAATGCTGGTAGTGCTGGTGAGTTACTGCCACTCTGATATCCAATAGTTCTTCCCAGCTGTATGTAATAAGACATAACATTTTCTGGGCTAACAATGAAAGAAATAATACATTAAAAAAAACATCTGCAAAGTTTCCTAAGAACTATAAGCGAGGCAGCCCTCTCTGTCGGCGCCATCTTGACTGTGTCCAACCAACCAACCCACCCACCAATCAACCAATCAACCTGTGTTTTCTAACCGAGGCCTTGTGTGCTCCTCCCCTCAGGACGGCTCCAACTACGACCATCTAAGACCCTGACGTGTGGGTGCGGGGGCAGCCCCCAGCCAGGGAGGAGAGCGGGAAAGTCAAGGTGACCTCGGCTGCCACAGGTTGTCCCGTAGGCTTAGGGAGTGGACTGCAGCAGCCAATGGGGTCCCAGATGAAAGTACGCTCATGATTTGGCAACGCCCACTAGCAGTGAGCCCATGAGGATAAAAAGTCTGATTGGATGTTGTGAGAGCTGGCTCCTCTCACTCACCTGATGTATTGCGTTATCTAGTAAGAAGAGACACTATTAAGCAAAATATTTCAGGATGGTAGACTAGACTGATTCAGGAAGGGCTATACACTATGGTACATTCCTCTACTACCATGGTGGTTGGATCTCTGGGTGGAGTCTAGTGGTGTGCTGCTGCTTCAAACTCTGACATGTTTCAGGCCCTGGGGCAACGTTATAGTCCCATCTGAGGGAACTCTAAACTCTTAACATGCACTCTTCCAACCAGATGCTGCTTCAGTCTGGCAGATCTAGACCCGGGGATCTTGTCAAATGTGATTTGAGGAGGCTCACCCAATATGACTTTGCATACATTTTAAGCGTGTTCTTAGAAAAAGGGTAATTGACAATTAATTGAAAAGTGACAGTTATGAACATAAGATTGGATTTGCTTGTTGTCTTTCTATTTCACTCATTTTGCCAGTGGATCATGTGTTTTGCTAACACAGAACATGACAGCTAGTATTGTATAGGCAGGGTGTATGGAGGCATGTGTATAAATGACTTATAAAACAGTTACAACCCCTTAACTAAATCATTGTGATTCTTGCTAGTCTTAAACAAATCTATTTTGAAAAAAAGTATATACCTCACACACACATTTATGGGCTTAAAAAAAGAAGACACCTGTACCATGTCAGATATAGAGTTGACATGTTCGGGCAGCATTTGGCGGTCGACGTCACTGGCTTTCTAGCTACTGCCGATCCACTTTTCATTTTCCATTCGTTTTGTCTTTGTTTCACACACCTGTTGTCAATCCCACAATCACTTGTTCCTCATTTAACCCTCTGTTCCCCACATGTTTTTTGTGAGTGATTGTTTATTTGTAATTTCGGTCCGTCTGTGTGTGCTCAAGATGTTACTTTGTATGTTTGTCTTTTTTGAGTAAAGCACGTTTATTTACTCGTATCTGCTGTCCTGCGCCTGACTCCCTCACCAGCTACACACAGGACTCATTACAAATTTTGAGTTTGCATCCTAATATTACACTTTGTATACATCACAGAAGACTGAAATATAACAAAACTGTTTGACATAGAAAGATCGGTTTTGTCAGTTTTTTTTTCTACAATTAGCTTTATTAATTATGAAATTATGAGAAATATTAATACAATTCCACCCATGAGGCCAAAGAGGGCACTTTTGGTGATTGACTGCAGGACAGGGCTACAGTGTACATTAATGGAATGTGTTACCAGTGAACTTAATGTAAAATATAGGTACAGCACACCACTGATATGTATCCCACTTTTGGGAGAAAGGGAATTCTACATATACAATTTGTCATAAATCAACTTGATGGTCAACATACTCTGTGTAATAATGTCCTGTACTTTTATTCTGCGAGAATTGTTTTAAATGTCCTGGTTTCCATTTCAATAAACACACTGTTTATTGAAGGAACTTATTTGAAGATACTTATTGGACAGTTCGTTTTACAGTGTCATGTTATTGGAATAAATAGTTAATGGTCTTCAAGCTCTTCATTTTTGCTAATTTGGGATTTTTGCAAACTCAGTGAATGACTTTGGGGAGGCAGTTGAGGTACAAGCTAAGATACTGTTATCTTGGACACAGTGCGGGCTACATGCTTTTTCCCCCTCATCGTATGTCCCTATTTTATACTGTAGCCAACGTTTTATTTAATTGCATGCAAATAAATAATCTAAACGAATAATGAGCTATTTTGCCTATATATTTCATAGCACTAACATGAGGCAACTGTCTGTGTCCTGATAGGATTTGGCGCGCCTATCTGTTCTTGTGTGCGCGCTCTTATTAAGCGTGTGGCGTGTGTTGAGAGTTCATTCAAATCTGTTCCTTTTTTTAATCCTCTGACTATTCAGGAGTTAATAACGGGAAGAGGACATATTTTTCTCACTGCTCGCTTGATAGAAACAGAAAAGTAGGTCTGCGTTCCGGTGCAGAATGAAGCGTTCCGAAAGGGCACCCGACCCCGTGCCGCAGACACGGTGGATGACACATTATCGGTGATTTTTCGCCTAAAAGTAGATGGAATGTAAACTTGACCTCACACACTAACGGGGAAGATGAGTTGTGCATTTTCTCAATGTCTCATCGTATATATTTTGGATTTAGCAGTTGGTAAGTCTGTTTTTTATACTATAAGGAGCATTTTGTTCTTATTAGCTAAAACGTTTTTATTTTATTTCTAAAGCTCAATGCGGTAGACTATTTCACCTAAATATATATACTCACATACAGTACATATGTAGATACACATACATATATATACTCTGAACAAAAATATAAAACGCAACATGTAATGTGCTGGTGGCATGTTTCATTAACTGAAATAAAAAATCCCAGAAATGTTCCATACACAGAAAAAGCTTTATTTCTCTCAAATGTTGTGCACAAATTTGTTTACATCCCTGTTAGTGAGCATTTCTCCCTTTGTCAAGATAATCCATCCACCTGACAGATGTGGCATATCAAGAAGCTGATTAAACAGCAAGCTCATTACAATTGTGCTGTCGACAATAAAAGGCCACTTTAAATTGGGCAGTTTTGTCACACAACACAATGCCACAGATGTCTTAAGTTGAGGGAGCCTGGTGACTGCAGGAATGTCCACCAGAGCTGTTGCCAGAGAATGTAATGTTAATTTTCTGTATCATAAGCTGCCTCTAACGTTGTTTTAGAGAATTTGGCATTACTTCCAACCAGCCTCACAACCACAGACCACATGTAACCACGCCAGCTTAGGTCTCCACATCCGGTTTCCTATCTGAAGGGGGGTCTGGCGGGGGTGCTGAGGAGTATTTCTTTCTGTAATAAAGCCCCTCTGTTGTCAATTTTTTGTTGTTGATTGGCTGGGCCTGGCTGCCAGGTGGGTGGGCCTATACCCTCCAAAACCCACCCATGGCTGCACCCCTGCCCAGTCATGTGAAATCTTTGAAATTGTTGCATGTTGCATTTATATTTTTGTTCAGTATATATATATATATATATATATATATATATATATATATATATATATATATATATATATATACATACACACACACACACATATGCAGGACAGACACATACTTATGTGATAGGCTATAGCTCTCAACCCTGCAGAATTAACTTTCCAATGATTATAGGGTGTAGATGTTCTTTGATTACATGTTTGAAACTCATTACACAGTAGCCTAGATTGACTGCAAACAGTGTCAAGGCATTGACAGCCATCCAAAAGGATTAGTTGAAGATCTTTGTCTTTGAGGAGATTTGCTTCAGTGTCTGTACATTGAGTGCTCATATTAATACATGTTTGATGTAAACAAACGTTGCCTGCTGCCAGTGAGGCTATGATGTCACAATCCTAGTTACTCAATCTAGATTTTTTGATTGATTATCTGAGGGATAAAGGCTGTTTGTTTGGCTGACCCATTTTACAGGTAATCTGTCCTCTAAAATGATTAAATTCCACTGCCCCAAGGCTCTAGGCCCTAACACAATGCCAGCAACAAAAACACCACTGAGGAAATGTACTATTTCAAGCATCTTTGTGTGTGTGTGTGTGTGTGTGTCTGGGACTGGGTCTTTAGTCTTGCTTGCCAGACGAATGGCACTCCACCTCCAGCGGCTCGTGAGATCAACTTGGTCTGTGAGTGGGAGAGAGAAAGAGAGAGATAGTCATCTCTTTGCTGCCTTTCTGTCTGTTCTTTATTCACCCCTCCCTTCCCATTGCCAGTAGCTGAGTTAATGCTTGTTGGGTTCAACCACATTATGCCTTGAGTGAGCCCATTTTCAGAAGAATCAAGACTCACAACAACGCCAGGCTCTAATTCTCCGATCACCATATAATCGAACACGACCCTGATTTGGATTGTAGATTCTTAGTGGAATGGCCGCTTTAGGAAATGTCGACGGACATCATGAAAACACCTGAGTTAAAAAAATATTTGCCTTCACCTACAGGACTCACGCTTACAGAGTTGAGTGTCAGCTCTCTTTGCTCCAAGGAGCAGCTGTTTATTTTTAATGTTTTTAATGTGAGTATGTAGCACAAGACCCTCCAGCCCTCTCCTCCCATCCATGTAGTATCTGGAGCAGGACAGCAGAGCGATGTGCCGAATGGCTGGGTCTGTAGATGAAAAGCTGGGGGATTAGCGGGAAAAACATGGTGAAAAATAATCCACCATGATGTCAGGGTGTAGAGGCCAAGGTGGGAGGGAGGGGCTGGAATGCTACACTGGCATTATTATATAACACCGTGGCTAAGTTTACACAGGCAGCACCAATTCTGATATTTTTTTCACTAATTAGACTTTTGACCAACCAGATCAGTTTTGAAAAATATCTGATGTGAAAGGACCAATTAGTGGGATTTAAAAAACAAATCTGAATTGGGCTCCCTGTATCAAAGCAGCCTATTTGGTCTTTTGACCAATCACATCAGATCTTTTCACATCAGCTCTTTTTTCAGAGATGATCTGATTGGTCAAAAGACCAATTAGTGAAAAAAAGTATCAGAATTGTGCTGCCTGTCTAAACGCAGCCTACAACGCTCACAATATTTACTTAATGTAAAGCTAGTTGTGATTCTTTCTGCCACAGAATGCGCTTATGAAAGTGCAAATGAAAACATATCATTCATTACAGTGTATATATTCTCAGAGAATGAGGTCGCTACTAGGTTTCTGTGGCCTCAGATGCCTGTGCAGGGTAGAGATAGAGATTAGTGCTTCTAAGCACTATATCCTCTCTTGACTTGTTTAGGAGACAGGTTGGCTTTTAATTCATCATTCTGACCTTTTTACCCCGACAGAGCCACAGCACTTAGCACACACTAAGACCACACCAATGGGAGAAAAAAAGAGTACCATCAACATGCACTAGTGGTGCCACTGGTTTTAACATGCATCCTTTGTCCTGCTCTTGTCCACATTCTGATTGTGCCAACATTTTTAGACAGGTGTAGATGATTAAGAGACACATTATGATCTTATTGTGATTAGATCTTCCTGACCACCTCTGGATATCTTACAAGTGTAGACAGATCTGGACAGTGAAACCATTTAACTCATCATTATCCCACCCTATAAAATCATTGACAGGTGTTACCATTGAATTATGCCAATATGTCTTCAAATAAATCATATTTTGAAAGAATAGCTGTGAAATCATTTGCATACAGGGAGGGACCATGAAATGTGGTCACAATGCAGACACAGTGGACAGATAAGATAAACATTTTAATACCATGTGAAGACACATTTCTGAAAATGTGTGTAAAATCAGCACTGCAATTAATGAATGAACAAGCCAATAATGAATCATTAAAGTAAAGGGTGGAAAAGGGTGCACATTATATTGCTATCCCAACCTGTAATTGCCCTCATGAGACAAAACAGATTATGCTTTGGCCACATAACCTTGATAATGCACTATTAATAATCCATTACAGCTGGCCGGTAAGGTTTGATTCCCAATGTTACAGAGAGAGGGAGCTAAGGTCATTTGAGAAGTATAGTAACAATCTTTGATTTTGCCATCAGGAATCATAAAGTTGTTCTATTCTATGTCTAATGAATGCCTATAGCATGTTTTGCGCTGGTCTATGCTATGGGTTTCATAGAAGGGAGTGGACTACACACTGTGGGGAGAAATGTGTGTAACAGATATTTTACTTGTCGTTTTTGAACCACAGGCTATTTAACGGTCACTCTGGAGTCCCTCCCTCCCATTGTCATTGGGGACACGGTGACACTCAAGTGCAATTTCAGGACAGATGGCAACCTGCGAGAGATTGTGTGGTTTCGGGTGAGTAGGGTTGCCTCGATGTCCCCGAATGAACCGTATGGTTGTTTGCAACAGCACATATCGTGTGTTTACTTACATGAGGCTTTTGACTAGACCGACAATGTTATCTACCGTTTTCCATTGACAATTCAATTAAAAACGCTGACACATGCGTCAAAGCTTTGTTCAGAAGAGACAGAGCATTAGATACAGTACATAGCAAGCTATCTGACTTCTGAAGAGCTACTAGGTTTGATAAGGTTTGTTAAATTATTATTATAAGCTCCTTGTGAAAATTCACTTCAAATTCCCATTAACTCCACACTGTGAAATTCACATCTTGTAACAACTAACTAAACTGATAAAAGAAGAGGCTTCAAAGCTCTCTGGGCTTCATGAATGGGAAAATAATAACTGTGTGCATTGATAGTTTTGTATAGAAAGCTTGTTTATTATTGACATGCCCAGGGTGTGTGATGTATTCTTTCACTTTCTAGGTGACAGAGGGTGGCAGTGCCAAGCAGAAGATCTTCACCTACGATGCCATGTACAACAGCAACTTCTCCCATATGGAGGACTTCCGCAGACGAGAAGACCTGGTCTACCAATCAACTGTCCGGTAAGCTTGACCAATAGTCTGCAGCCTCAAGAAAAAGAGCATTGGTCAGTGTTTTCACTTGCAAGTGTAGGCTTATCTTGCCTTTTTTATTTGATCTTATAAAGGCTTTGAGTGTATGGAAAAGTGCTGTAAAACCCCTATCTTGTAATTGTGTTATCTTCCTGGGTTTGCTGTTGTGTTGCCAGGCTTCCTGAGGTGCAGATGGAAGATGATGGACCATATGAGTGCCATGTGGGGATCTACGACAAGGCCTCTAGAGACAGGGTGGTCTTAGCCTCAGGCACCATTGTGCTCACTGTCATGGGTACAATTCAAGAGAATTTGTGTTATATAGATATGATCATGTGGTATTGGATAGGATTTTGTGGATGGAAGGTTTTGTAGCCTTTCTCCTGCATCCACGATTCTTTTGTTTTAGCCGTTTTCATTACCACCACTAGCAGCATTTTTATCACCTGCCTCCCTCTACTGTTGAGATATAGGAAATGCACATAAGACGACTTTCTGTCATCAAGTACAGACATGAAAAACATGTTTTGGTTTAGCTTTAAAAAAAGTTGCCCTTCGGGAAAAAACTGGGGGGTGGTATCTGAAAATACTAGACAAACTTTGCCTATTTGTGGATGGTTTTTGTCGTTTTAGTCCCAGGCTCCTTCTTTTCCTCCATAGTGCCTCCTAAATCCATCTCTGTAGTGGCAGCAGACTGCCCGGCCCCCTTCAATCGCTACGAGGCCCAGAACTTCACTCTAATCTGCATCGTCATGGGAGGAAAGCCAGCCCCTATGGTGAGTTTGGCCACATGCTAGCTGAGGAACGCTCACCTACATTCTCTTCTTATATCGAGGCGGTGTTGAGTTTTGATAACTGGTACCGCGATTTGCTAGCAACAACATTGAGCCACCATCAGTCAATTCTTGTAAAAATGTAAATTCTGAAAACAGTTACCTGTACCTATTGTAATGAAACAGCTGGGAGCACCTTCTAGCCCGAAGCCCAGCGCGCTCTCGACTGTGCCACAAAAACATGCTCAAGTGGCAGAGTCGATATGCGCTCTTATAAATCCAGGGTCGTTACACTATGTTTGTCCCTTACAAAATGTCTAGCCAAGGAACAATTTTAGGGTTCTCACACAAAGTTTATAAATGTAGCCTGCAGTTGCTAAACTCAATAAATATATATAGCCATACAGTGTAGCTATTTCGAATAAGTTGAATAAATCAAGTCATTTAAATAATTTTATGATTTCCAACGAACAAGTTAGCTACTATAGTTATCGAAAAGTTTCAGCTAGCAGCATGGAGTCAGGACATAACCAAACTGTCGCTGAGATAATGGATGCTGCGACTTTCAAGGAGAAAAAGGCATTGCTAAAACTCATTCTTATGGTTGTAGTGTAGAAAAGGGGGGTGAATGTGATTCATACACGAATACAACAAACAAGGAGCAACTTCCAAAGAGGCAGAGAAGTGAACCATCAATGAGCCAGCTACAGGACATTATCGTCTGCATCCTCACGGCTAACATCAAATAGAATGCAGATGACATCATGGACTTTGTGAAAAAGAACACTGTCATCATCGTTAACCTGAAGAAAGCGATTGATTACCATGCTGAGGAAGTAAATACTCTAAAGCAGCAGTACGCAACACTGAAAACAGGTTGCAAAGCAGGAGAAGAAATTCGCAGAAATAAAGTCAAAGGTTAACGAGACTGACCGGTACAGTCAGAGATGGAATCTTCAAATTTATGGAATCGCAAAAAGAGAACATCAAAGCAAAGGTGAAGGACATTTGCAGACCAACAGTCCCGGAGGCCGAGCGGAAGGTTGTTGCAGCTTTGCAACTTGCGTTTTCAGTGTTGTGTAACTGCTGCTTCAGAGTATTTACTTCCCCAGATGGCGCCGGAGAATAAGGCAGACGTTTTACGTGCCCCCGGCAAATTGTGTTTTTTTGTTAGTTTGTTTGCGTTGTTTGTAACATTTCTTAAAACTGATTTTGTTCAGAATGTTGCCGCTACCGTCTCTTATGACCGAAAATAACTCTAGACATCAGGACTGCGATTACTCACCAAGGACATTTTTTTCCTTTCATGACTCTGACGAGCCCGACGCAAAGGATATACTGCTTCCTCTGGAACAGGCCCCGATTCCTGTGATCTGCGTGAAGAGAAGGTGGAGAAAGAGAGATCAAAGGTCGGGCTGTCTTCTGACAATTCGTAGGTGATCGAATAAAACCCCACTTCCCTCCATTATGCTAGCAAACGTGCAATCTTTGGAGAATAAAATTGATGAGTTACTCAGAAGATTAAACTACCAACGGGATATTAAACCAAATAACATCTTATGCTTCACCGGAGTCATGGCTGAACGACAACAATATCAAAATACAGCTGGATGGTTATACAATGTACCGGCAGGATAGAACAGCGGCGTCTGGTAAGACAAGGGGCGACAGTCTATGTACTTATGTAAACAACAGCTGGTGCATGATATCTAAGGAGGTCTAGAGCTATTGCTCGCCTGGGGTAGAGTATCTCATGATAAGCTGTAGACCACACTACCTACCAAGAGAGTTTTTCTGTATTCTTCATAGCTGTTTAAATACCACCACAGTCAGAGGCTGGCACTAAGACAACGTTGAATGAGCTGTATTCCGCCATAAGCAAACAAGAAAACACTCACCCAGATGCAGCACTCCTAGTAGCCGGGGACTTTCTTGCAGGGAAACTTAATTCTGTTTTACCAAATTTCTATCAACATGTTAAATGTGCAACCAGAGGAAAAATAACTCTGGCCCACCTATACTCCGCACACAGAGACGCATACAAGCCCTCCCTAGCATTCCATTTGGCAAATCTGACCATTATTCTATCTGCCTGACTCCTGCTTACAAAAATTAAAGCAGGAAGCACCAGTGACCCGATCAATAAAAAGTGGTCAGAAGCAGATGCTGAGCTACAGGACTGTTTTGCTAGCACAGACTAGAATATGTTCCGGGATTCCTCCGATGGCATTGAGAAGTACGCAACATCAGTCATTGGCTTCATCAACAAGTGTATCAATGACGTTGTCCCCACAGTGACTGTAGGTACATACCCCAACCAGAAGCCATTGATTACAGGCAGCATCCGCACTGAGCTAAAGGCTAGAGCTGCCGCTTTCAAGGAGCGGGACTCTAACCCGGAAGCTTATAAGGAATCCCGCTATGCCCTCCAACGAACCATCAAACAGGCAAAGCGTCAATACAGGATTAAGATCAAGTCGTACTACACCGGCTCTGACGCTCGTTGGATGTGGCAGAGTTTGCAAACCATTACCCAGTACAAAAGGAAGCACAGCCGAGAGCTGCCCAGTGACACGAGCCTACCAAGCGAGCTAAACTACTTATATGCTCACTTCGCGACAAATAACACTGAAACATGAATGAGAATACCAGCTGTTCCAGAAGACTGTGTGATCACCCTCTCCGCAGCCAATGTGAGTAAGACCTTTAAAACTTCTTATGGCTGGGGAGTAGTATTGAGTAGCTTGGATGAATAAGGTGCCTAAAGTAAATGGCCTGCTCCTCAGTCTCAGTTGCTAGAAAACACTCTAAAGTTTCTAAAACTGTTTGAATGATGTCTGTGAGTATAACAGAACTCATAAGGCAGGCAAAACCCTGAGTTGAAATCAAAACAGGAAATGAAAAATCTGAGCTTTGTATGTATTCACCAGAGTCCCCAATGAAATCCCCTTGAGATATTAATGATGTTGCACCGCCGAGGGGTTCCACTAGATGTCAACCATCAATAGAAATTATAATGAGACTTCTATGGTGTTGTGGGAGTGAATGATAGCAGAATCAGTCAGGTGTCTGGTAGTCAGCCATTTTCTGATCATGCTTATTCCTCATGGTAGTCACTTGCGTTCCATTGTTCACGAAGGAGTACTCCGGTTGGAACTTTATTGAAGCTATATGTTAAAAACACCCTAATGATTGATTCTGTACTTAGTTTGAAATGTTTCTTCGACCGGTAATATAACTTTTTGAAGTTTTTGTCTGATATAACGCTGACCAGTATGAGCGTTTGGATATGTATACCAAACACGCTAACAAAAGAATGTATTTGGACATAAATAACGGACATTTTCAAACAAAACAAACATTGTGGACCTGTGGATTCCTGGAGTGCTTTCTGATGTAGATCATCAAAGGTAAGGGAATATTTATCATGTAATTTCTTGTTTATGTTGACGTCAACATGGCAGCTATTGCGACAAATGTTTCTGGGCGCCATCTCAGATTATTGCATGGCTGGCTTATTCCGTAAAGTTTTTTTGAAATCTGACACAGCGGTTGCATTAAGGAGAGGTATAGCTATAATTCCATGTGTATAACTTGTATTATCATCTACATTTATGACGAGTATTTCTGTTGAATGATGTGGCTATGCAAAATCACTGGATGTTTTTGGAACTAGTGAATGTAACGTGCCAATGTAAACTCATTTTGATAAATATGAACTTTATCAAACAAAACATACATGTATTGTGTAACATGAAGTCCTATTAGTGTCATCTGATGAAGATCATCAAAAGTTAGTGATTAATTTTAACTCTTCTGCTTTTTGAAACTCCTCTCTTTCGCTGAAAAAAATGGCTGTGTTTTTCTGTGGCTATGTGGTGACCTAACATAATCGTTTGTGGTGCTTTTGCTGTAAAGCATATTTGAAATCAGACACTGTGGTGGGATTAACAACGGGAATAGCTTTAAAATGGTATGAGATACATGTATGTTTGAGGAATGTTAAATGTGAGATTTTTGATGTTTTGAAAATGGCACCCTACACTTTGACTGGCTATTGTCAAATCGCTCCCGTAACGGGATTGCAGCCATAAGAAGTTTAAACAGGTCAATATTCACAAGGCCGCGGGGCCAGACGGATTACCAGGACGTGTACTACGAGCATGTGCAAACCAACTGGCAAGTGTCTTCACTGACATTTTCAAACTCTCCCTGTCCGAGTCTGTAATACCAACATGTTTCAAGCAGATCACCATAGTCCCTGTGCCCAAGAACACTAAGGTAACCTGCCTAAATGACTACCGACCCATAGCACTCACGTCTGTAGCCATGAAGTGCTTTGAAAGGCTGGTCATGGCTCACATCAACACCATCATCCCAGAAACTCTAGACCCACTCCAATTTGCATGCTGCCCCAACAGATCCACAGATGATGCAATCTCTATTGCACTCCACACTGCCCTTTCCCACTAAGGACCCTGGGACTAAACGCCTCCCTCTGCAACTGGATCCTGGACTTCCTGATGGGTCTCCCCTAGGTGGTAAGGGTAGGTAACAACACATCTGCCACGCTGATCCTCAACACGGGGGTCCCTCAGGTGTGCGAGCTCAGTCCCCTCCTGTACTCCCTGTTCACTCATGACTGCATGGCCAGGCACGACTCCAACGCCATCATTAAATTTGCAGATGACACAGTGTTAGGCCTGATCACCGACAATGATGAGACAGCATATAGGGAGGAGGTCAGAGACCTGGCCCGTGTGGTGCCAGGACAACAACCTCACCTTCAATGTGATCAAGACAAAGGAGATGATTGTGGACTACAGGAAAATGAGGACCGAGCACTCCCCCATTCTCCTTGACGGGGCTGCAGTGAAGCAGGTTGAGAGCTTAATATTCCTTGGTGTCCACATCACCAACAAACTAACATGGTCCAAGCACACCAAGACAGTCATGAAGAGGGCAGTACAATACCGATTCCCCCTCAGGAGACTGAAAATATTTGTCATGGGTCCTCAGATCACTGCTTGGTATGGCAACTTCTCGGCCTCCGACCGCAAGGCACTACAGAGGGTAGTGCGAACAGCCCAGTACATCACTGGGGCCAAGCTTCCTGCCAGCCAGGACCTCTATACCAGGCGGTGTCAGAGGAAGGCCCTATAATTGTCAAAGACTCCAGCAATCCTAGTCATAGACTGTTCTCTCTGCTACCGCACGGCAAGCGGTACCGGAGCGCCAAGTGTAGGTCCAAGAAGCTTCTAAACAGCTTCTACCCCCAAGCCATAAGACTCCTGAACATCTAGTCAAATGGCTACCCAGACTATTTGCAGTGCTCCACCCACTCTCACCCCATCTTTACACCACTGCTACTCTCTGTTGTCATCTATGCGTAGTGACTTTAATAACTCTACCTACATGTACATACTACCTCAACTAACCTGTACCCCCGCACACTGACTCGGTATCGGTACTCCCCTGTATATAGTCTCACTATTGCTATTTTACTGCTGCTCTTTAATTACTTGTTACTTTTATCTCTTATTCTTATCTGTATTTTTTTGAAACTGCATTGTTCGTTGGGGGCTCGTAAGTAAGCATTTCTACTACACCTGTTGTATTGGGCGCATGTGACCAATACAATTTTATTTGATAAATATTAGAACCGTGCGTGTGTTATGAATACGTTTGGAAGTTACTGGGAACTGATGAAATTTGATAAGGGTTTTGGCTTTTTCAATGGGGAAAGAAATTACTTGTGACGAGAGAGAAAGAATATAACATCAAGGGAATAATGGATTATACATCAACAACAAAAATGATCTAACTAATCAGGAATTACTGGAGCTATCATCACTGCAAATGCAGTTACTGTATCTACAAGGAAAAGGCCCAGGGGGGGTTTGTAAGATCAAGACAAAAATGGATGGAAGAGGGAGAGAAATGCAAAATATTGAATTAATTTTGAAAAATGGCAGGCGAAATGTCTTCCGTATGTAAATGAATGATCAATAATTCTCCCAATGAAAATCCAAAAGAAATCTCTGTTTGTTGCCAAGTTTTATCAGAATATTTATACATCAGCCCAGTCAACTTCCAATATGGATTCTTTCTTAGACAATGTAGCAAACACTGCTCAGAAGATAGATCATGATTTCAGGGATATTTGTGATGAGTTATAAAAATTTGGATAATATTGAATTTTAAAGCCTTAAGGACAATAGATCCCCTGAAAAGTATAGTTTAACAAGCAAGTTCTATAAAACATTCAATGATTGATTGATTGATTTCATTCGTGCTATGTTCCAAGAAAAAGGGGAGTGACCGGCTTCCTTAAAGCACAGTGTAATTAGTTTGATTCCCAAACCTAATAAGTATTAGCCTGTTGAATAATGGAAAGTTATTTGCCAATGTATTTGCTAAGAGGTTGAAACAAGGCTTACATCATATAATTGATGAAGAACAATATGGTTTTATGCATGGCTGACACATTAGAAGTAACCTCAGTTTGATCTTAGATATGATTGACTTATGACCTCATTCTTGATAGTTTTCATATGTTTGTTGATTTTTATAAAGCTTTTGACACTGTAGCATATGAGTTTATGTTCAAAGCAATTTTTTTATTGTGTTTGGTTTAGTGACTTTAAAAAAAATAAGTAGTCCAAACTTTATATAGTAGTTGTACTAGATCTGTGAAATTAGCTCACTGGACATCCCAAAGATTTGATATTGGGCGTGGCATTAGGCAGGGCTGGCCAATTAGTCCATTTGTATTTTTATTGGTTACTCAAATTATGGCTCTTCATATCAAGAAAGGGAGTTTAAGTTTAAATTCCTGCTGAAATACCTATGTCAAGTGGATGATATCACCATATTTTTGAGAGACCGGAATGAGTTTTCTAAAGCAGTTTCCTGTATTGAAGAGTTGTTATTGGTTTCAGACTTGAAAATATATATCAGTTAGTCAGTCTTATTTCCACTCAAAGACTGTGTTTTACAGGAAGTATATGGTATCCCAGTTAAAGATAAGGTAACTTATCTTGGAATTGTTATATGCAATGATGAAAAACAAAGGAGTAATGTAAAGGAGTAATTTAAACTTTAACCCAATTATTGAGGAAACAAGAGAAATTGAAACTCTGGTTACTGAGAGATATTTCATAATATGGTCAGGTTTTATTGTCCAAAGCTGATGGTTATCCAGGTCGGTTTATGTCTCTCTATCACTTGACTTACCCCCTAAAATTGTAAAGGACTTAGATAAGATTCTTTATCATCTTATTTGGAGGAACAAGCCTACGGAAAGATATTCTCAGTTATACCCAAGAACAAGGAGGACTGATTTCAATATTCTAACTACAGTTGAATTCGGACGTTTACATACACTTAGGTTGGAGTCATTAAAACAACTTGTTTTTCTACCACTCCACAGATTTCCAACTAAGTTTTGCCTAGTCGGTTAGGACAAATACTGTGTGCATGACACAAGTCATTTTTCCAACAATTGTTTACAGACAGATTATTTCACTTATTATTCACTGCATCACAATTCCAGTGGGTCAGAAGTTTACATACACTAAGTTGACTGTGCCTTTAAACAGCTTGGAAAATTCCAGAAAATGATGTCATGGCTTTAGAAGCTTCCGATAGGCTTATTGAAATAATTTGAGTCCTATATCGACATAACCTGAAAGGCCGATCAGCAAGGAAGAAGCCACTGCTCCAAAACCGCCATAAAAAAGCCAGACTACGGTTTGCAACTGCACATGGGGACAAAGACCGTATTTTTTGGAGAAATGTCCCCTGGTCTGATGAAACAAAAATATAATTGTTTGGCCATAATGACCATTGTTATGTTTGGAGGAAAAAGGGGGAGGCTTGCAAGCCGAAGAACAACATCCCAACCGTGAAGCACGGGCGTGGCAGCATCATGTTGTGGGGGTGCTTTGCTGCAGGAGGGACTGGTGCACTTCACAAAATAGATGCCATCATTAGGTAGGAAAATTGTGGATATATTGAAGCAACATCTCAAGACATCAGTCAGGAAGTTAAAGCTTGGTTGCAAATCAGCCGGACTAACCGGTGTCTGTATGTAACCTCGCTACTTTTATAGCCTCGCTACTGTATATAGCCTGTCTTTTTACTGTTGTTTTATTTCTTTACCTACCTATTGTTCACCTAATACTTTTTTTTGCACTATTGGTTAGAGCTTGTAAGTAAGCATTTCACTGTAAGGTTGCATTCAGCGCACGTGACAAATAAACTTTGATTTGATTTGAAATGGGTCTTCCAAATGGACAATGATCCCAAGCATACTTCCAAAGTTGTGGCAAAATGGCTTAAGGACAACAAAGTCAAGGTATTGGAGTGGCCATCACAAATCCTGACCTCAATTCTGTAGAAAATATGTGGGCAGAACTGAAAAGGTGTGTGCGAGCAAGGAGGTCTACAAACCTGACTCAGTTACTCCAGCTCTGTCAGGAGGAATGTGCCAAAATTCACCCAACTTATTGTGGGAAGCTTGTGGAAGACTACCTGAAACGTTTGACCCAAGTTAAATAATTTAAAGGCAATGCTACCAAATACTAATTGAGTGTATGTACACTTCTGACCCACTGGGAATGTGATGAAAGAAATAAAAGCTGAAATAAATAATTCTGAAAAACGGAGTTTAAATGTATTTGGCTAAGGTGTATGTAAACTTCCGACTTCAACTGTAGCACTTTCAATATACTTCAAAATTCTATTTATTTTAAGAACCAGAACAGTATTTGGAATGTCTTCCCTAAGTAGTTATCAATAACCATAACCTTACCTAACCATAACCTAAACTCTTACCTTAACCACATAAATGTCAACTTCAATGGGGTAGGGACTTTCCAAGGATACTGGATAGCACAAGTCTATTTGAATCTCAGTTTATGTAGTACGAGCAATGAGGAAAAAGTTGATGGTTGTATTTGCTAAATGTTTTTATTAAAAGTATGAATTTCAGGACCCCGCGAAAGGACTGCAGTTTTAAAGGACGAACATAGGTACAGGTAAGCGTTTTCAGAATTTACATTTTTACAAGAATCAACTGATGGCCTCGATATAAAAGAAGAGTTGAGTTCCTCGGTTACCCACATGCAAACTACTCAAAAGTACTCCCACTAGAATATATTTTGAAGTAAGAACACTCACTGCACTGTTGAAATGATTAGTGTTCTTGGTTGTTACGGGCTCTTACGATGTTGTTCCCCTCTCAGGTGTACTTCAAGCGTGACAGTGAGCTGATCGACGTGTTCCCCTCTATTATGGAGGGTGGTGGTGGCCAGTCCCAGGGAAGGGGCCTGGCAGGTCTACGGGGCTCTAGGCCCCTGATCAGCAGAGATCTGGATGACACCAAGCTGAAGAAGTCCCTCTCCCTGCTGGACCAGGACCAGGGGAAGCCCCCACATCTGGACCATGACACCCCTGGGACCAGAGGGACAGGGAAGACAGGAGGGGCCGGGGAGGGACCAGGGGCCCTGGGAGAGCCTGGCGGTGTGGAGGGGCCTGAGCCCAGCCCCACTACCACGGAGGTGATCCCAGAGACGGTGGTAAGCCGGGAGTTTCCCCGCTGGGTACAGAGCACAGACCCACTCTACTACTTCCAGCACAGGCGGCAGGTCTCCAGCGATGGCACCATGGAGGTCAGAGCCATGCTCACCTGGAGCCTCAACCCCCAACTGGACAACGACGCCCTGTTCAGCTGCGAGGTCAAGCATCCAGCTCTGTCCATGCCCATGCAGGCTGAGGTCACTCTGTGTGGGTACCAGACCAGAGCATGCCCTTCCACCTTCCTCAGATACCAGGCTCCCAAACTGGTTTGACCATGAAAATCAGCTGGATACCAAATACTAATGTCTCCTTGAAAACAGAAACATTATGTACAGTCGTGGCCAAAAGTTGAGAATGACACAAATATTAATTTTCACAAAGTTTGCTGCTTCAGTGTCTTTAGATATTTTTGTCAGATGCTACTATGAAATACTGAAGTATAATTACAAGCATTTCATAAGTGTCAAAGGCTTTTATTGACAATTACATGAAATTGATGAAAAGAGTCCATATTTGCAGTGTTGACCCTTCTTTTTCAAGACCTCTGCAATCCGCCCTGGCATGCTGTCAATTAACTTCTGGGCCGCATCCTGACTGATGGCAGCCCTTTCTTGCATAAACAATGCTTGGAGTTTGTCCGAATTTGTGGGGTTTTGTTTGTCCACCCGCCTCTTGAGGATTGACCACAAGTTCTCAATGGGATTAAGGTCTGGGGAGTTTCCTAGCCATGGACCCAAAATATTGATGTTTTGTTCCCCGAGCCACTTAGTTATCACGCTTGCCTTATGGCAAGGTGCTCCATCATTCTGGAAAAGGCATTGTTCGTCACCAAACTATTCCTGGATGGTTGGGAGAAGTTGCTTTCGGAGGATGTGTTGGTACCATTCTTTATTCATGACTGTGTTCTTAGGCTAAATTGTGAGTGAGCTGAGAAACAACCCCACACATGAATGGCCTCAGGATGCTTTACTGTTGGCATGACACAGGACTGATGGTAGCGCTCACCTTGTCTTCTCCGGACAAGCTTTTTTCCCCAGATGCCCCAAACAATCGGAAAAGGGATTCATCAGAGAAAATGACTTTACCCCAGTCCTCAGCAGTCCAATCCCCGTACCTTTTGCAGAATATCAGTCTGTCCCTGATGTGGCTTCTTTGCTGCCATTCTTGACACCAGGCCATCCTCCAAAAGTCTTTGCCTCACTGTCCGTGCAGATGCACTCACACCTGCCTGCTGCCATTCCTGAGCAAGCTCTGTACTGGTGGTGCCCCGATCCCGCAGCTGAATCAACTTTAGGAGATGGTCCTGGCGCTTGCTGGACTTTCTTGGGCACCCTGAAGCCTTCTTCACAATAATTGAACCGCTCTCCTTGAAGTTCCTGATGATCTGATAAATGGTTGATTTAGGTGCAATCTTACTGGCAGCAATATCCTTGCCTGTGAAGCCCTTTCTGTGCAAAGCAATGATGACGGCACGTGTTTCCTTGCAGGTAACCATGGTTAACAGAGGAAGAACAATGATACCAAGCACCACCCTCCATTTGAAGCTTCCAGTCTGTTATCAAACTCAATCAGCATGAGAGTGATCTCCAGCCTTGTTTTTGTCAACACTCACACCTGTGTTAACGAGACAATCACAGACATGTCAGCTGGTCCTTTTGTGGCAGAGCTGAAATGCAGTGGAAATGTTTTTAGGGGATTCAGTTCATTTGCATGGCAAAGAGAGACTTTGCAATTAATTGCAATTCATCTGATCGCTCTTCATAACATTCTGGAGTATATGCAAATTGCCATCATACAAACTGAGGCAGTAGACTGTGAAAATTAATATTTGTGTCATTCTCAAAACTTTTGGCCAAGACTGTAGACTGACCTTGCACGGAGTTGCATTATTTTACAGAGAACACATAGAGCCCAGAGTTGATTATCCCTTATATACCATGGCTATAATTTAATAAATTTGCAGCTAGAATGTGTTCATTTTCCGGTAGAACTGTGTTCAACATCCACTGAAGTAGCTAGCGTTACACGTTTACTAGACAGCTACAGTAGTTGCCGTGGTAACCAAACAGACTTGAGAGTTTAACAAATCAAACCATCAGTCCTAGCTTGCCATTATTGTTACGGTTTTCTAGTGGTGATGAAGGAGAGTCGGACCAAACTGCAGCGTGTCGATTGCGATCCATATTTATTAAACAAAACGTAAACGCGACTAAACACTAAACACTACAAAACAATAAACGTAATGAAAACCGAAAACAGCCTATCTAGTGCAAACTAACAGAGAGTACAAGTAAGACACTAAGGACAATCACCCACGACAAACTCAAAGAATATGGCTGCCTAAATATGGTTCCCAATCAGAGACAACGATAAGCATCTGCCTCTGATTGAGAACCACTCCAGACAGCCATAGACTTTGCTAGATAACCCACTAAGCTACAATCCCAATACCACCACCAAAACCCCAAGACAAACACACCACAATTACAAAAACCCCATGCCACACCCTGGCCTGACCAAATACATAAAGATAAACACAAAATACTTTGACCAGGGTGTGACAGAACCCCCCTAAGGTGCGGACTCCCGAACGCACAACCTAAACCTGTAGGGGAGGGTCTGGGTGGGCATCTGTCCGCGGTGGCGGCTCTGGTGCTGGACGTGGACCCCACTCCATAATTGTCTTAGTCCACCTCCTTAGTGTCCCTTGAGTGGCGACCCTCGCCGCTAACCTTGGCCTAGGAAACCTAACAACGGGCCCCACTGGACTGAGGTAGCTCGGGACCGAGGGGAAGCTCGGGACCGAGGGGAAGCTCGGGAGTGAGAGGAAGCTCAGGAGTGAGAGGAAGCTCAGGAGTGAGAGGAAGCTCGGGCAGGTTGATGGATCTACCAGATCCTGGCTGGCTGGTGGTTCCGGCAGATCCTGGCTGACTGGCACTTCTGGCGGATCCTGGCTGACTGGTGGATCCTGGCAGACTGGCGGATCCTGGCAGACTGGCGGATCCTGGCAGACTGGCGGATCCTGGCTGAATGGCGCATCTAACTGATCCTGGCAGACTGGCGGATCCTGGCTGACTGGCAGATCCTGGCCGACTGGCAGATCCTGGCCGACTGGCACTTCTGGCGGATCCTGGCTGACTCCTGGCTGACTGGCGGATCCTGGCAGACTGGCGGATCCTGGCAGACTGGCGGATCCTGGCTGAATGGCGGATCTAACTGATCCTGGCAGACTGGCGGATCCTGGCCGACTGGCAGATCCTGGCCGACTGGCAGATCCTGGCTGACTGGCAGATCCAGGTCGACTGGCGGATCCTGGTTGACTGGCAGTTCTGGCAGATCCCGGCTGACTGGCGGATCTGGAAGAGTCTGATTGACTGGCAGATCTGGAAGAGTCTGGTTGACTGGCAGATTTGGAAGAGTCTGGTTGACTGGCAGATCTGGCGGCGCTGGGCAGACTGGCGGCGCTGGGCAGACTGGCGGCGCTGGGCAGACTGGCGGCGCTGGGCAGACTGGCGATGCTGGGCAAACTGGCGGCGCTGGGCAGACTGGCGGTGCTGGGCAGACTGGCGGTGCTGGGCAGACTGGTGGTGCTGGGCAGACTGGTGGCGCTGGGCAGACTGACGACACTAGCTGCTCCATATAGGCTGACAGCTCTGGCGGCTTCTTACAGACTGACCGCTCTGGCGGCTCCGTGCTGACTGGCAGCTCCTTGCAGACTGACAGCTCCTTGCAGACTGACAGCTCCGTGCAGACTGACAGCTCCGTGCAGACTGACAGCTCCTTGCAGACTGACAGCTCCTTGCAGACTGGCGGCTCCTTGCAGACTGGCTGCTCTATGCAGACTGACAGCTCTGGCTGCTTCATGCAGACTGACAGCTCTGGCTGCTCCATGTAGACTGGCTGCTTCATGCAGACTGGCAGCTCGGGCTGCTTCATGTAGACTGGCTGCTTCATGCAGACTGACAGCTCTGGCTGCTTCATGCAGACTGGCAGCTCTGGCTGCGCTGAACAGGCGGGAGACTCCTGCAGCGCTGTGTCGGAGGAAGGCTCTGGCTGCGCTGAACAGGCGGGAGACTCCGGCAGCGCTGTAGAGGAGGAAGGCTCTGGCTGCGCTGAACAGGCGGGAGGCTCCGGCAGCGCAGGAGAGGAGAAAAGCGCTGGCTGCGCTGAACAGGCGAGGCACACTGAAGGCCTGGTGCGTGGTGCTGGAACTGGTGGTACTGGATCGAGGACACGCACAGGAAGCCTGGTGCGGGGAGCTGCTACCGGAGGACTGGAGTGTGAAGGTGGCACAGGACGTGCAAGGCTAGGGATGTGCACAGGAGGCCTGGTGCGTGAGGCTGGCACCAACTTCACCAGCCGACTAACACGCACCTCAGGACGAGTATGGAGCACTAACCCAGGTGCCATCAAATCCCCAACACGTTCCGTCGGGCGAATTCCATGCAAAAAGCACCAACACAGCAACTCCCTCATTTCTCTCTCCTCCAATTTCCCCATTAACTCCTTCACAGTCTCTGGTTCTGGTCTCCTCCTTGGCTCCTCACGATAAACAGGGAGAGTTGGCTCAGGTCTGACTCCTGACTCTGCCACACTCTCCCTGAGCCCCCAAGAAATTTTTGGGGCTGATTCTCAGGCTTCCATCCGCTACGCCGTGCTGCCTCCTCATATCTGCGCCTCTCAGCTTTCGCCGCCTCCAGTTCTTCCTTGGGGCGGCGATATTCTCCAGGCTGAGCCCAGGGTCCTTTACCGTCCAGTTCTTCCTCCCATGTCCATTTCTCCAGGTGGTGCAGCCTCTCCCACTGCAGCTGCTGCTGCTCCTGCTGCTGCTGCCTCTGTTGCCTCTCCTGTGGTTCCTGCCTGTTAACACGCTGCTTGGTCCGTTGGTGGTGGGTGATTCTGTTACGGTTTTCTAGTGGTGATGAAGGAGAGTCGGACCAAACTGCAGCGTGTCGATTGCGATCCATATTTATTAAACAAAACGTAAACACGACTAAACACTAAACACTACAAAACAATAAACGTAATGAAAACCGAAAACAGCCTATCTAGTGCAAACTAACAGAGAGTACAAGTAAGACACTAAGGACAATCACCCACGACAAACTCAAAGAATATGGCTGCCTAAATATGGTTCCCAATCAGAGACAACGATAAGCATCTGCCTCTGATTGAGAACCACTCCAGACAGCCATAGACTTTGCTAGATAACCCACTAAGCTACAATCCCAATACCACCACCAAAACCCCAAGACAAACACACCACAATTACAAAAACCCCATGCCACACCCTGGCCTGACCAAATACATAAAGATAAACACAAAATACTTTGACCAGGGTGTGACAATTATGAAAATCTAATTCAACAATACCAATGTTTTCAATATGACTTTTGCTTTCAAAAGCAGCTCAAACATAGAACATGTAAGAATGAACTATAGCCATTGAATTATATCGTGCAAATATACTGTGCATAATAGGAAAATAATGCACACTCTTGAATGCCCTTCAAACCAATCAGAAATAAATATTCAACAACGCCATGGTATATTTAAGCAATAAGGCCCGAGGGTCTGTATCCAGGCACTCCGCGTTGCGCGTAAGAACAGCCCTTAGCAGTGGTACATTGGCTATATAGCACAAACCCCTGCCCTATTGCTATTATAAACTGGTTACCAACATAATTGAAACAGTAAAAAGTATATATTTGTTTAAATCATACCCGTAGCATACCATGGCTTTCAGTATTCAGGCTCGAACCACCCGGTTTATATTCCAAAATAATACATTTCCAAAATATTAGTTAAAGTCCAAATTCACTATAGGATTACATTATTCCTGAATTCATGGAAAATGTCCATGGTGTCTGAAAACTCTGAATTGAGGGATTATGGCTCCTGAGTGGCGCAATTCGATTCCAGGCTATATCACAACGGCAGTGATTGGGAGTCCCATAGGGCGGCGCACAATTGGCCCAGCGCCTTCCGGGTTAGGGTTTGGCCGGGGTAGGTGTCACGTTCGTCATATAGAGGAGACCAAGGCGCAGCGTGATATGAATACATTCTTCTTTAATAAACCAAGAACACTAAACAAACTAACAAAATAACAAAACGAACGTGACGCTAATTATAACAAGTGCTGACATGCAACTACACAGACAATAACCCACAAAACCAAAATGGGAAATGGCAACCTAAATAGGATCCCCAATCAGAGACAAAGATAAACAGCTGCCTCTGATTGGGAACCAATTCAGGCCACCATAGACCTACAGTTACCTAGACATACCAAAACCCCATAGATGTACAAAAACCCTAGACAAGATTAAAAAAAAAAGCACATACCACCCTCGTCACACCCTGACCTAACCAAAATAATAAAGAAAACAAAGTTAACTAAGGTCAGGGCGTGAAAGTACCCCCCCAAAGGTGCGGACTCCCGGCCGCAAACCTAAACCTGTCTGGGTGTGCATCTAACCTCGGTGGTGGCTCCCCTTCTTTACACTGAGTCCGCTCTTGTAGCACTGACCCGTGGATCATCGTCGAAGGCTCTGGACTGCGGATCCTCGCCAGGCCCCAGGCTGGGGACCCTCGCTGCGTGGATCATTGCTGGATACCCCGGACTGTGGACTGATGCTGGAGACCCCGGAGTGTGGACCGTCACCGGACGCTCCGGTCTTGGTACCGTCGCCGGACGCTCCGGTCTGGGGAGGCGCACTGTAGGCCTGGTGCGTGGGGCCGGCACTGGTGGTACCGGGCTGGGGACACGCACCTCAGTGCGAGGAGCAGGAACAGGGCGTACTGGACCCTGGAGGCACACTGGAGTCCTGGTGTGTGTGGTGCCAGCACTGGTGGTACCGGGCTGGTGACACGCACCTCAGGACGAGTGCGGGGAGGAGGAACAGGACACACCGGGTTGTGAAGGTACACTGGAGACCTGGTGTGTGTATAGCCGGCATCAATTGTTCCGGAACTTTAACACATGTTTCAGGATGAGTACGAGGAACTGACACAGGTGGCATCGGACAGCTAACACGCTCCTCAGGGCGAATGCCGTGCATACTACGCCAAACCAACAGCTCTCTATCTTCACTCTCCTCCAATTTCATCAACAACTCCTCAAATGTCTCATAATCTCCCCTCCGTTCACTCTCCTCCAATCTGTCCAATAACTCCTTGACAATCTCAGACTCACCCCTCAACTTCGCCTACTGCTCCATGTGCCTCCCCCAAAATAATATTCTTGGGATTTCTGTGTCCTACCTCCCCGACGTTGTTGCTCTTACTTCACCGTTCCTCCTGCGCAGTTTCCACCTGCCTCCGTGGTAGGCGATCCTCTCCTCCCACGTCCAGATCCTTTATCGTCCAGTATTTCATCCCAGGTCCATTTTTCCACAAAGCGCTGTTCCTCCCTTTCACGCTGCTTGGTCCTTTTTTGGTGGGTTATTCTGTCACGTTCGTCATATAGAGGAGACCAAGGCGCAGCGTGATAAGAATGCATTCTTCTTTAATAAACAAAGAACACTAAACAAAATAACCAAACGACCGTGAAGCTATTTACAACAAGTGCTGACATGCAACTACACATAGACAATAACCCACAAAACCAAAATGGGAAATGGCAACCTAAATATGATACCCAATCAGAGACAGCGATAAACAGCTGCCTCTGATTAGGAACCAATTCAGGCCACCATAGACCTACATTTACCTAAACATACCAAAACCCCATAGATGTACAAAAACCCTAGACATGACAAAAACACACATACCATCCTTGTCACACCCTGACTTAACCAAAATAATAAAGAAAACAAAGATAACTAGGGTCAGGGCGTGACAGTAGGCCGTCATTGTAAATAAGAATTTGTTCTTAACTGACTTACCTAGATAAATAAAGGTTAAATAAATAAATAAATGATATATATACACACACACACACACAGTGGGGAGAACAAGTATTGATACACTGCCGATTTTGCAGGTTTTCCTACTTACAAAGCATGTAGAGGTCTGTAATTTTTATCATGGGTACACTTCAACTGTGAGAGACGGAATCTAAAACAAAAGTCCAGAAAATCACATTGTATGATTAAGTAATTAATTTGCATTTTATTGTATGATTTTTAAGTAATTGATTTACATTTTATTGCATGACTTAAATATTTGATCACCTACCAACCAGTAAGAATTCCGGCTCTCACAGACCTGTTAGTTTTTCTTAAAGAAGCCCTCCTGTTCTCCACTCATTACCTGTATTAACTACACCTGTTTGAACTCGTTACCTGTAGAAAAGACAACTGTCCACACACTCAATCAAACAGACTCCAACCTCTCCACAATGGCCAAGACCAGAGAGGGTGTAAGGACATCAGGATAAAATTGTAGACCTGCACAAGGCTGGGATGGGCTACAGGACAATAGACAAGCAGCTTGGTGAGAAGGCAACAACTGTTGGCGCAATTATTAGAAAATGGAAGAAGTTCAAGATGACGATCAATCACCCTCGGTCTGGAGCTCCATGCAAGATCTCACCTCGTGGGGCATCAATGATCATGAGGAAGGTGAGGGATCAGCCCAGCTTTTTGGTCTAAAGTACAACCCCAATAACACCATCCCAATAGTGAGGCATGGAGGTGGAAACCTCATTCTTTGGGGGATGCTTTTCTGCAAAGGGGACAGGACGACTACACCGTATTGAGGAGAGGATGGATGGGGCCATGTATCGCGAGATCTTGGCCAACAACCTCCTTCCCTCAGTAAGACCATTGAAGATGGGTCGTGGCTGGGTCTTCCAGCATGACAATGACCCGAAACACACAGCCAGGGCAACTAAGGAGTGGCTCCGTAAGAAGCATCTCAAGGTCCTGGAGTGGCCTAGCCAGTCTCCAGACCTGAACCCAATAGAACATCTTTGGAGGGAGCTGAAAGTCCGTATTGCCCAGCGACAGCCCCGAAACCTGAAGGATCTGGAGAAGGTTTGTATGAAGGAGCGGGCCAAAATCGCTGCTGCAGTGTGTGCAAACCTGGTCAAGAACTAGAGGAAACGTATGATCTCTGTAATTGCAAACAAAGGTTTCTGTACCAAATTGTAAGTTCTGCTTTTCTGATGTTTCAAATACTTATGTCATGCAATAAAATGCAAATTAATTACTAAAAAAATCATACAATATGATTTTCTGGATTTTTGTTTTAGATTCAGTCTCTCACAGTTGAAGTGTACCTATGATACAAATTACAGACCTCTACATGCTTTGTAAGTAGGAAAACCTGCAAAATCGGCAGTGTATCAAATACTTGTTCTCCCCACTGTATGTATGTATGTGTGTGTGTGTGTGTATGTATGCATGTATATATATATATATATACACACACACAACCATACTCCGAGGTAATGCATTCAGTAATGACAGAAAACAATCACTTCCCAGCCCAAAGCATCAGCTAACTACAGGAGTATACAGTACTCCTATGCTTTAGCTCAGGATCCAGCAGCAGCGAGTGACTATTTTGAGGTGGTGACTCACGTAATGAGGATGATCCTTAATGGAGTATTTGTTCAGAGCATCCATTAGTTCTCCTTAGAAACGCATTAGAAATCTCACAGCAGATCAGCTATTTTTTTTACACCGTTACATATGTAATCACATAAGCACACACACACACACACACACCTACCCACACTATGTTCTGTATGCAGTACAGCCACGGGCATCAGTTTATGATGAATTCATGGCAAACCTCATATCAGTAAGTATGAGTGGATTACTAGATATAGTGGAGATTTTTCATCAACAAAAACAGCTATTCCAAGACTGTCATGCTCATATACAAAATGGACTCATAGGCTGAAAGCTTTGTGCACATTATACAGCGAATATATACTGAACAAAAATATGAACGCAACATGTAAAGTGTCACATGTTTCATAAGCTGATAAAATATCCTCAATTTTCCATATGCACATGGAAAAAAACTCTCAAATGTTGTGCACAAATTTGTCTACATCTCTGTTAGTGAGGATTTCTCCTTGGCCAAGATAATTCATCCACCTGAAAGGTGTGGCATATAAAGAAGCTGATTAAACAGCATGATCATTACACAGGTGCACCTTGTGCTGGGGGCCTTGAAAGGCCACTCTAAAATGTGCAGTTTTGTCACACAACATAATGCCACAGAGGTCTCACGTTTTGAGGGTGCTCGCAATTGGCATGCTGACTTCAAGAATGTCCACCAGAGCTGTTGTCAGAGAATTGAATATTAATTTCTCCACCATAAGCCACCTCCAACGTCATTTTAGAGAATTTGGCAGTACGTCCAACCAGCCTCAAAACCCAGGACAGGACATCCGGCTTCTTCACCTACGGAATTGTCCGAGACCAGCCACCCCGACAGCTGATAAAACTGAGGAGTATTTCTGTCTGTAATAAAGCCCTTTTGTGTGGAAAAAGATTTGCTGGGCCTGTCTCCCAAGTAGGTGGGCCTATGTCCTCCCAGGCCCACCCATGGCTGTGCCCTTGCCCAGTCATGAAATCCATAGATTAGGGCCTAATTTATATATTTCCTTATATGAACTGTAACTCATTGAAATTGTTGCATCATGCATTTATATTTTTGTTCAGTATAGATGACTTGTTGCATTTATTTCTTTATAAATAGTTTGTGACAAATAAGGAGAAAATAATAGAAGTAATTTGTTACTGACTGCAACGACTGTAAGTTGCTCCGGATAAGAGCGTCTGCTAAATGACCAAAATGTAAATGTGACAATTTTGTTAAAATATTAAAGATTAGATCAGATAAAACATTGATTGTTTATATTTTATTTCCCTTTAGCTGCTCCCAGGGGCCCCAAACTCTCCATGTCGCCTGGTAAGGCTAAAGTAGGAGACACTGTCCGCATTACAGTTCAGGGCCTCCAGATCTCTTCCACAGGGGTGAGTACATGAGCAGTGCTATTTGCACCAATAAGTGCATTCAACTGTAGTAGGAAAGACCACCACATATCACAATCATTGAAAGCGAATCTTCTTCAAAAATATAACATTTCACCAACAGGTGTCGCTCTATGACTATAGAATACAGCTAACTGGTGAAAGTCATTCAGCGTGTTTGATGGGATCAGTTTGAGTAAGATGAGCTGGCAAGGCACATAATCGATAATCTTGATCACAGAGTAATTATTTGGGATGCAAGGTGATTTGTGCATCAGTGATTATGTGCAGTCCTTCTGTAGTGTAGTCAATCTCATACACACATTATTTACAAAGGATGCTTTTCCCCATGCACTCTTCAGAATATGGTGTTCCCCGAGCCACTGTTCACCTGGACCAGGGTGGGAGGTAATT